>NW_026126585.1:9047500-9522500 GCF_943737965.1 Phodopus roborovskii
TCTAAAGTCAGAGGTTGTTTTTTTTTTTTTCTTTGTATGGAGCCTGACGTGAGTATTTTAGGCTTTGTGTGCTGTCTGGACACTCAGGATATTCTGTCTTTGTTGTATAGAGACAGTCACGGATAATTCGTGGTACAAAAGTGTGTCTGGGTTCTAGAAAAATGTTCCTTATGGAGTTAAACAGTGGGATATGTGCTGACAGCCATCATTTTCAGACCTTAAGCTTAAGAAATGTCCATCTCTAACCATTTGCTTTACTTGGAAGCCAGGAAGAAGAAACAAAGAAATCCCCACTCCTAAGAAAGCCTCACGTATTTTCTTTTGTTATTGCAGTTTAACACATGTGAGAGCAGTATCCACGAATTAGCAAAGTCACTGATGGTTCCCTCTATAAAGCCTAGACAATTAATCAGAAAGTGTTCTCTCATGTTCACCTACTCATCCTAATAGCTCATGGGAATTATTGTCAATCTGACAAGATTTGGAATCATTTGGCAGGCAAGCTGCCAAGAACACTTGTGGAAAAATTAGTCTCTAAGCATGTCCCAGCAGGATTATATTGCTTAGATTGGCTGAGGTGGGAAAACCTAAAAGTGGGTATCACCTGGGGTAGTTTGAATGTAATTGGCCTCAATAAGCCTATAGGGAGTGGGACTATTAGGAGGTGTGCTTTGTTGGAGGAAGTGTGGTCTTGTTGGAGGAAGTGTGTCACTGTGGGGGTGGGCTTTGGGGTTTCATACGTGGAAAAGCCCTGTTCAGTGTCACAGTCCACTTCCTGTTGTCTTCTGACCAAGATTTAGCCAGCAATATGTCTGCCTGTACCCTGCTATGCTCCTCGCCATAATGATAATGGACCTAACCTCTCAACTGTATGCTGCCACCTCAATTTTAAAGGTTTCCCATCATTAGAGTTGCTGTGGTCAAGTGTCTCTTCACAGCAGTAGAAAAAATCCTAACTAAGAGCACCATTCCATTGCTTAGGTTGATGGAATGCACAAAATAAAATGCTAGCCAAGTATAGTACTTATTTTTCTTTTTGCCATGACTGTGTATATAATGTGACCAGCTGCTGTAAGTTCCTGTTGACTTGGCTTCCCCATCAGGGAAACTATACTGTAAATTCTGAACCAAAATAAACCCATTCTCTTTTATTTTGCTTTTTTTTGGGGGGGGGGCTTTTTATCACAACAACAGGAAAAGAAACTAAGATGTAACTACAGAAAAGTTGAACCATGTTGATGCCCAGATTCTTCAACAAGATGTGAAGTCTCTACATTCTGATGGTTCTAAGTCCGCTTCTCTATCACCATATCTGTCTAAATTACTTTTCTATTGTTGTAAGACACAATGTCTAAGGCAACGTAGAGAAGAAGGAGGTCAGAGATTATGCCCATCATGGTGGGGAGCATGGCAACAGGCAGGCATGGCACTGGACCAGTAGCTGAGACCTCACATCTTGCTCCACAAGCACAAGGCAAAGAGAGCTTAATGGCATTGGCTTTTGAAATCTCAAACCAATCCCTTTGACACACCTCCTCCAATAGCGCAACACTCACTAATCCTTCCCAAATTGTTCCACCAACTAGAGGCCAAGTATTTAAACAAATAGCCAGTGGGAGCTATCCTCATCCAAACCACCACCTTCCTCTCCCTACCCCCCATGTCCATCTGCAAAATGCATTTAGTAAAACTTAAAAGCCCCCCATAGTTTTTTACAGTCTCAACATTGTTTAATCACGAGGTCTCTCGTGATACTCAAGGCAATCACTGGAATGTAATCCCCAGTAAAATTTAAAAAAGCTAATTTCATACTTCCAACAATAGCACAGATTAAGCATCAGTGTTCCTAAAGGGAAGGATGGGAGTAAAATGAGACCATTGCAACACTGAAAGCTAACAAGGCAAATTCCAAATCTTACAGCCTCATGGCTGTTGTCAAAGCTCTAAGATGGCTCCATCCTTTCAGCTTCTCTTTTGGGGGGGGGCTCGCTCAAGTCCCTTACAAAGCTCTCTTTAGCAGTTGTTATCCTGTGGCTCTCATATCTTCAACATCCTGAGACATCCAATGTAATATGGTCTTCATTTTCACAGCTTCAAGCAAAGGTCTCTCAAGACATTCATGCATGGATCCTCCTCTATCATATCCCTGGCATCAGTGACTTTCCTTAACTGATGAGAAAGGTTCTACAAACGAGGAATACTTCTGTATCCTTCAACACTCTAAAGTTTGGCTTTCTTCTTGGGATGGAGCAAACCCATCTCCTTAAACTACATTTGTATAAACTTTGATTTGTTGTTGCTTTTGGGGCCAGAATGAACAGGGGAAGAATAGAGGAGAGCGGAAAAAAAAAAAAAAGAGAGAGAGATACCATAATAGAGGGAACCATTATAGGTTTTTGAAGAGAAATCTGCCACTAGGGAAATGTCCAGAGATCTACTAACAATGTGAGCAATAGTAGAAAGGCTACTTTAAATGCCCTTCCCTGATAAATGAGATTCATGACTACTTTATATGCCATCCTAGAGACTTCATCCAGCAGCTGATGGAAGCAGAAGCAGACACCCACAGCTAAGCACTGAGACAAACTCCTGGAATCCAGTTGCAGAGAGGAAGAAGTGATGAGCACACCAGGCTGGAGAAACACACAGAGGGGTTAAAACCAGGCTGGAGAAACCCAAGAGACACCTGACCTTAACAAGGGGGAGCTCATGGACCCCAGACTGATAGCTGGGAAACCAGCATAGGACTGACCCAGACCCCCTGAACATGGATTTCAGTTAGGAGGCCTAGGCAGGTTATGAGATCTCTGATTGTGGAACCAGGATGTATCCCTAGTGAACAAAAAGACTCTGGGACCACATTCCCCATGGAGGATACTTTCTTAGCCTAGAGACATGAGGGAGGACTTACACCCTATCCCAAATGACTTGACAGATTTTGATAATCCCACCTAGAAGGCCTACTCTCCCTGGGGAGTGGATGGGGGAGGGGACAGGGATGGAGGGGGCTTGGGAGGATGGGAGGGAGAAGAAAAACATAAAAATATAGATCTATAAACTCAAAAAAAAACAAAAACAAAACAAAACAAAACAAAAAAAAACAAAACAAACAAACAAACAAAAAAACCCTATAGTCCATACTAAGCTGTCCTGAAATCTCCTCTGCCAAGGACATTAAAAAAGAACCTTTCAATTTAGTCTCAGTCGGATCCTTAATACAAGATTAAAAAAAAAAAAAAGCACATCTCCCACAAAATGTCACAAGAATGATCTATAGCCCTGAAACCTGTTGAACTGGTCCTTTATAGTCCATACTGCTCTTGGCATTACTGTCTTTCATGTTTTTGCTAGGATGGTGGAGTAAGCCCTTCTTACAATGTTGAACCATGTTACCAGTGCAAAGTTCTAATGTTGTCCACATGCCTTGAAAACTCCACCTGGGAAGGTCTGTCACAGAAACAGCCTACATCCTGAGGGCAAGTTTTGTCTAAGTTACTTTTCTATTGTTATAACTAAAGAAAATTATAGAGAGAGTTTACTGGGGGTTTGCTGTTTCAGAGGATTAATCTATGATCATTGTGTCTGAGAGCTTGGCAGTAGGCAGGCATGGCATTCAAACAGTAACTTAGTACTCACATGAGATCTAAGGGCATAAGAAAATGCTAACTAGAAATGGTGTGGGCTTTTTAAACCTCAAATTTCACCCCCAGTGACATTTCTCCTTTAACAAAACCATGCCTCTCAATCCTTCTTAAACCAGGGATCAAGTTTCCAATCACAGTATCTGCTCACACTACATTGCTTTCATGGAAGATTATGGTCTCCTGAGTGAGTACACTGTAGCTACTGTCTGTTGGCATGTGTGTCTTTATGAGCTTTCCTTTCTGACATACTACAACTTATCTAACTGATAAATGCTGGTGTTGTAAGACTCGATCCACATGACCCTTCTAGCAGCAAGAAATGTCCCCTAATCCAGGATACATATGCTATGGTTTGATGTAACAATTTCCTGGTATTTTCAAGCACAGTCCAGTTGCCTTTGTTTTCCTTTGTATGAATTCAATGAATAGAATGCATATAGTAATAAATTGTTTGCTAGAGAAATAAAAGACCTGATACCATTAATTTGATCAGAGAATCAATCTAAATAAAAATTACCCATTAGTAAAGTAACTCAGAAACATCTCTTGAACATGATTAGAAAGAGAGAGAAAAACTAAAATATTCCTGTACAGTGATAATGGTGTTGTTCTTTGGGCAACGTAAGTGCTCATCTGTATAAATTCAGTTATTATAATACTTAAATGTACTTTTTCTTGTATGAAGGCACAGCAATAATGGGAGTGGGTATAGAAAACAAAGGAATTTTTAACCAAGTCTGTATTTTAAATAATTTAAATATCTATTTGGTTGATTCAAGTCAATAATCATACATGTATATTATACATCTAGGTAGTAATTGTAACAATAAAAATTTTTAAATATAAGTCAAAAAAGTTACCATTCACTGACCTGATATGTTGAACATTTGGTGTTCTGCTTAGGTAAACTTTAACAAGCATTGTTTACGCCTGCCTACATTTTAGTGCATTGCCCTTGCTCATTAATTTAAAATACACAATGAAACTACTGGAGTGACTGCATTTCCCTCTAATTCTTTTAAAAATAATTGAGTCTAAAGCAGCTTTTATAATATTTGCCTAAATCTTTTCCTTTAAGAATGAATTTCTAACCATGATATGCTGGTAAGATTATAGCATAATTTTCTTTTATTGCTTATTTCAGTACTGTTTAACATTTTCATGTAATATTGAGTTAATTTAATATTGACTAGCTTAAAATGAAGTCATTTGGTGTTCATTTGAATGTCACATATATTTTCATAAATGTTTCATTATAATTTAACACTACTTAATATACATTAAAACAGAACTTTGTGTGCTTTGTCTTTTGTTTTCCTTTTTTTAAAAATTATTTAATCACAATTCTGTTCCTTTTGGTAAGGGAGGCCGATAAAGTTTTCCAAGGCAACCTAATGTATCCCCACATCCTAACTTGGGTGTGAGAGAGGCCCAGGAAGCCCCACCTCTAGTTTAACAGCTTTCAGCACTTTATGGCTGCCTAGAGAAGGAAAATGATTCTTCTTCTGGTAGGCTCACTGGTAAGTTTCTAGAAAATAGCCCCATACCTGTAGGCAAATGAGCAGTGATGAGTAGACATGTGTTAGTTTTAATAAAAGGACATGAAATTAGGAGAGTAATTTGTTGGAAGGAGGAAATGAATATGTATAAAATTCTCAAGGAATAAATTAAAAAACCTCTACAATAGTTTTACCCTTGTTTAAGGGGATTAGTATAACAAATGGTAATTTTCTATGAAGCCTGAAGAAAAAAATACCCACAAAGCTGTCCTGAGCAGTCTTGTGGTTTGAATGAGGAATATTTCCCACAGGCAAGTGTGTTCGAACACTTGTTTTCCAGCTTGTGGTGCTGCTTTAGAAAATTGTAGAAACTTTAGGGGGTAGAGTCCTCTGGAAAACCTGAGTCGTTGGAGGCAGGCATGGTGGCTTTTTATGCAGACCCTTCTTCCTATGCACTCTGCTTCCTGATTGCTAATGCAATGGGAGCAGCCACCATCTGCCTCCCAGTGCCACCCTTTTCTACCTCAACAAAAAAAAAAAAAAAAAAAAAAAAAAATGCTCTCAAAAGGTAAGCCAGGAGAGCATCCTCTCAAGTTTCTTCTTCTAAGTTATTTCGCCACAGCAATGGGAAAAGGGACTAACACAGGTTGCATTGCTGAGGATAGGCAGGAAATCAAGCCACTGTTTGCTGGTTCTCTCTACCAGACAGGGAGGCAGTGAGGAGTAAGGTCCTAGAACAATAGATAAGAATCCAATGAGATGCTAATGTAAACAAGTCAGTTACAGAAGTCACAGAAGAGGATAAAATGTATTTATGTAAACACCCTGTAGGTTTTAGGATGCCAAATCACCAAAAAACCATCTAGCAAGAGTGAATTAAAGAAAATAAAAATTGTTCTGGGAAGAGAGATTTTTGCAACCCGAATTTCCCTCCCCTTTACTTCTGCCTAAAAGCGTAATAAAGCATTCAGTTGTATCATTATTTGGTATGTAACTTGTAGTGCTTTACATAAAGTGTGGCTTTAAAAATGAAATGAAAAAGTTCAAGGTCACATGCTGCTGTGTAACTTGGTCAGGGTTTTTCACTTTTATCTGCTTCATAATTTGGGGGGAATAAAAAGGCACACATTTTAGATCAAGTGATTGGAAAAGCTTGTCAGTACTTCTCTTTCTCTGTAAAATGACTTGAGGCCAAGAAGAATTAAAGCTGGGAGCTGATGCCTTTTTGGCTATTTGTCCTACATCCTAGTTTTTCAGCGCTCTCTGGTGCTGTGTATGTAACCCCAATGAAACAGTTAGCTTTCTACTCACCGTGATAACAACACCTGGCAAGAAGCCACCTAACAGATGACAGGTTGATTTCGGTTTCAAGTCCCAAAGTGCAGGGGCGTCATAGTAGCAGGAATGGGACACAGTTGGTCACATATCATCTGGAGTCTAGAAGCCAATGAATGCTGATGCCCAGCTCCCTCTGTCCTTTAAGGCAGCCTGGGAGCCCAGGTGGTGGACTCAGGCCACAGACAGTTGGGATAGGTCTTGCCACATCCATTAACCTACTCTAAATAATCTCCCCCAGACAGGGTTACAGATTTGTCTCCAAAAGTATTTTCAGTGCCTGTCAAGTTGACAGTCAGCATGAACCTTCAAACCAAGCAAGAGCATATCTGTGCTCTTTGAATCTCATATGTTCTCCTAAGTAATGGCACGCCCACATTATTGCCATTATTGACCCTGAACCATTCTCTAACCCATAGTAGATGAAGTATATGAACGGTTTCGTTCATGCGATTTTGATTCCATAGTTAGATGTTAGAGTTGAATGGCCATTTCTTATACCATACCTGGTTCACTCATTGTGACTAAAGGTTTACAAATCGGTCACATGAAAAGAAGATGCTGGTATAATGTATAAATATGACACCTGATGGTGGTAACTAGGACTTAACTGTGAAGGTCTTATAAAGAATGTTGCACAAAAACTCACAGAAAAGAAAAGAGCAGGTGCTGGAAGGAGAAAAGGAAAAAGGACTCTGAACCCCAACCATTGAAAGTATGTATTTATAAAACCATACAGGGTGCATTTTAGCCAGTAATAGTAAACACGAGCAGGCTTATAACCCACATCTAACCTTCACATACGAACACAAGGCCTGTAAAAGGGTGGTGATGCTCTCCCTTATGTATAAATGTAAGCAGAATGACCAAATAAATATCAGCAGGAAGAGGGAAGAATGTTTGCTGGCAAAGCTGTGAGTGGAGTATTCTGTAGATGTCGGATTGGATAAATGGACCTCTTTCAACACAGACCAAATACAGAATAAGGTCTGAAAATACAGCATGTAAAGTATTTTCCTTTTATGCAAGATGACGTGAGTGAAATTGCTAAAACCCATACAAAATACCTAGGAGTGTTGGCAAACACATGTAATCCCAGTGCTGGGAGGTGGAGACAGGTAGATCAGTCAGGCTTGTGTGTTCACCTCCCTGCCAGAATAACCTACGTGTTGTGTTAATAGTTTAATGTGAAACTTGGCCTTTAAAAAAGGAAAGGTGGATAATAATTGAACAACAGCTAAACTTATCCTTTGGCCTTCGTGGATGCACATACTCCCCTGTATCACACATGTGCACGCATGCGTGCGCACACACACACACACATGCATGCACAAATGCATACCCACAAACAGAAGAAATTGTAAGACACAATTTTACTTATTTGAATTTCACATCAACTTAGGGGCTCTGAGTAATAAGGATTGATTAACTCTACCAAAGGTGATACAGAAACAGAATTGTGACAACATAGGTTTACCTTGTTGTGGGGTAGCAAGGATTGCCTAACACAGGGAAACTGTCCAATTACCTTCACTTCACCCCAGCCCTAAGATGATGAAAACTCAGTGGCCTCAGATGGTTTCAAAGTTGTAAGGTTATAAAAGGTTCAGGAATGATTTACAAACCCTAATTAAATGTTAGTTCACAGACAGAAATTGGCAAACATATTTTCAAAATAAATTTGAAAGATAATTTTGGCAAAATCATAGCTGATAACACTTCAGAGGGTTGAAATCTGAGGACTCTAGACTAAACCTAAAACTGACAAGGTGAATCATCTTTCTGTCTTCAGCCTGGGACTTCTGTAGGGTTCTTCTGTACTGACTGTGTCTTTCATTAAAGAACTATTTGGAGACTTTGGGCTCCTGCCTGAAGCTGGCAAGCATGAGGAAGAAGACATTCCTGCAAAGTAACTCTCCATTCATTTCCAACAACCTCGGAGACAGAGGAATCCTGACACATCTGTTTCCCACCAACTGCCAGTACTAGTCCAAGTAAACACCTCTATGATTGCACTCCCCCTCGGCTTTCTCTCAGATACATTCTCTAGTGGTCTGAGACTCACAGATGTAGCCTAACTGGTCAGTCAGCCCTAGAGAGCCACCCAACTCTGCCTCACAGCACTGAGATTACAGGCACACACCTGCACAGCTGTCTTCAAATATGTATCCTGGGGCATCAAATTCAGGTCCTCATGCTTGCTTAGGAAGGACTTACTGATGTAGCCATCTTCCATACCTCTAGAATAAAACCAGTCATCTATGTGACAGTCACTTCTCCAAGCACTTAGCCTTATGTGTTAGCTCTTATAATCCCAAGGCATCCAAACATTATGACAATCAAAACATGTTCTTCCCAAGAAGGGTTTTGCTGAGAAGATTAATTGTTCATTTGGTTTCTGAAGTCAGACATATTATATATAATCTCTTTGTTCAAACCCTGCTGATTTTTACCTCTAAAATAGAATATACATAATGCTACACTGCATTCAAACAGCATGACCTTGGCATCCTAAATAGTTCACATAATGTTACAGTTGTCTCCCTCTATCATACTACCTTAGTCTTTGGTACCATCATCTTTCTCATTGACAATACACATTATCTCATTATACAGTGGGTCCACTCCTGAAGATATAACAACAGAATATATTCTAGTGAATTGTAAGTTGTTTGATTAAAACTTTTCCCCAAAAGATAAACTCAGGACTATTGAGATAGTTTATTTTTTCATCACACTCAGGTTGGGTGGTGGCTAACAACCAGCTCTACCTTCAACTGCAGGGGATGTGGCGCCCTCTTCTGGTATTCATAGGCACCTGCACTCATGTGCACATACTCCCACAGAGACACATACACACATGGTTAAAAACAAAAGCAAAATAAATAAATAAATAAATAAATAAATAAATAAATAAATAACTCTATGATCTTTAAAAGCTTGCTAGTTTTTCTCAGGTTCATGGTCTCAGAATCCCACCATTGTATTAGATTGTCACCTTGCCACAAAATTGGAAAAAAAAATTTCAAGGATGTGGTTTTCTTTTTTCTCTGTTCCTTTGTTTTATTTACAACAACAGCAGAACCTTGGGATAGTCTTGGAGCTCTTAAAACTCTCTTGCTCCTCGTATCTATCCTGTGTGTGTGTGTGTGTGTGTGTGTGTGTGTGTGTATCCACATGACACGGTATGTGTGCAGAAGGGTTAGGGCACAACCATAGGGATTTGTACTACCCACCCATCTTGTTTAAGACATGGTCTCTCCTGTAGCCATCTGGTTCTGCTTTATGGCCTCCCAGAGACCCTTCTGTTTCTGCTTGTCCAGCAAACAGTAGGGTTCAGACGCAAGCACTGTTTTGTCCTTTTCTTATGTGTGTTCTATGTCTTACACTCAGGTTGTTAAGTGTGAATGAGAAACATGTTACATATAAACTTGTCACAGCTCCAAAGGTAATTTTTTAACTTAGACATCATTTACGAAATAAAAAATTATGTGAGGTGAGTTTAATGAACACATTTCCTTTCATGAAAACTGTAAAATAGCAACAGGGTCCTTTGTCTGCAGGGGCCATTGTCAAGGTTTCAAAGAGGATCTGTCTGTCTTTGCCCAAATCACTCTCATTGGCCTGTGCTCCACAGTAGGTAAGGTAACAAATCATGAGGATGAAATTCACATGTATTGGGTATTTCCTGTTTGCTGAATTCTCAGGACAGTGGTTGAGTTGTGGAACACATTTGAGTGTGTGTGTGTGTTCATGTATGCTCCCTGAGTCTTGGAGGCAAGAGGTGTGATGTGGATGTCCCATTTAGCGCTGAGAACAAAGAAGTCACAGCCATTTATTCTTTGCACTTTGCCCAGCTAAACATCTCTGTGTTAATTGCTACCCACTGAAAGAAGATTCTCTGATGATTGGCTTAGTGTTTCACTAAGTTATGGCTAAAGAGATATGAAGATAACTTTGTAAAACAGTTAACATTCTCCCTGTGAGTCTACCCTTTCATATTTAAATTTGCTCTACAAAAGAGTAGTAAATAGGATAGGCAATAATCATTAACAGAGGAGAAAACCTGGAAAGCTATGCTTATTACTATTTCATCTGAAGGAAGACATATGATATTCATGCTTATTTGTCACAAATAAAATCCTTACACTCTGCTTCCTCATCAGAGTAAGCTGGGAATTTTACTCTTTAAATGATCTTCATGCAGAGATGCCTTTTACTTCTGTTGTTCTTGAACTAACCCCATAATTCGGCCTGTGAAGTATGTATACATTTAAACAGTTTTAACTCAACAGTAGTGCCAGAACATGATTTTATGAGGAGCCTCAGAACAGAAAGGCAGGCTAGCAGGCTAAGTGTGGAAATACTGTCCGCACTCCATGCTCCTGCTTCAAGGGCACAGGTGAATTGAAAGCTACAACACTCTCATCCAATCCACACACAGTCCAAATCACTCAAGGCAACAGAGTAAAGAATGGCTTCTATGAATAAAATATAAGCCAAGATTGTTTCTTTTAAGAGAAAAGACATATCTATGCTAAATCATAAAACCCGTTTCTAGAACTGTTCCCGGTAGCACTGCTGCTTGTCTGCTTGGCTTAGTCTGATTGTCACCCTCTCTGGTCGGCCTGTGGCTGAGATATCCATCGGGTGGGTGATGTATGTGCTTTTAAAGAAACAGCGGGCAAGAGGGCATCAGTGTGCTTTTGTTCACTTCTAATTCATGGCTCATTTCTAGCCTTATTCTTTTAGCCCCTTCTTGAATTCCATAATGTCTCCTTTTTTGTATTCATTCTATCTTCCATGTCCTTCTCAGAAATATGATAGTTATCTCAACTCTGGCCTCGATTTCCTCATTTGCAGGAGTAGGCCATCTTTCTTGGGTGTTTTCCTTCGAAGTTCCTCTCTCTAGCCCTGCCTCAGTTACACTGAGGATGGCATGGAGCAATTTGAGGGAACTCTCTTCTGCTTATGTGACAAAATTGAACTAGGGCCTTCTGGAGGGTTCTTAGAATACAGAGTGGAAAATGTCCCTCCAGTTCTGAATCTTTAGATGAAAAGAACCTGCTCCTAGGTGCCATCTCAGCAGAGCAGTGAGCAGGTCATCCTCGTGTTCTAAAGGTACTGAGCTTCAACCTCAAGCAAGCAGCCTTTAGGTTGGGATAAAGTGACCTCTGTAAGCACATGGACCTGAGTTTGATCCACAGCTACTCGTGTGAAAAAGTAGGATGTGGTAACATGAGCTTAGATTCTAGCACTGGAGAGGTAGAGATAGAAGGATCGCTGGGCCTCACCAGTCAGTCAGCCTGGGTACTTGGTAAGTTCCAGGAAAGTGTAAGACCATGAGTCAAAAGAAGGCTGGTGGATCCTGAGGGGCAATGTCTGAGGCAAACCTTAAGTAGTCACAGACACACAGAAACACACAAACACATACAAACACACACACACACAATCATACACATTCACACACACACACACATACACATACACACACAGAAACACAGAAACACACACACTAACACAGACACACAAACAGACACACACACACAGACACACACTCACTCACAGACATACATACACATACACATTGACACATACACAGACACACACATACACATTCCCACACACTCACATACACACAAACACACACACATTCACACATAAACACACACATTCACACAGTCACACACATAGACACACACACACACACTCACACGCAGACACATTCACACAGACACACACTCACACACACACAGACACACAAAACACACTGACACACACTGACATACACACACACATTCACACACACACAAAGACACACACACACACACACACACACGACAGAGACACTTCTGTCTTCCTTCCCCGGGCTCTGCCTCAGTCCCATTTGCTGCTCAGTGTAGTGGTTCATGTCAGCTCACTGCTTAGCACTAAATCAAGAAAGGATGAGGAGGAAGAATAAAGCAAAAGACGACCTGTACAGAACACAGGATGGAGAAAACATCTTCAGGCTGAACAACATGGGAACATTAGGCAGAGGAAAGATTATTTCAAAAGTAGTGAAAGAAAGAATCCCATGTTCTGGTCCTTTTCATCAGCAAGGCCATTTTTTATAAGTTCCTAAGGCAGAATTTAACTGGCAAGCAGACGATAACATAAACATTGATTCACTAATCATTTTCTTTTTATGAATAGAAAAATAGACATTTAATTGCAAAATTAGAAAAGTAACCTTTTGTCCTTCATAAATATTAATTTTCAAAATACTTAAAAAGGTTGTTGGCATTGATGTGGCAGAATTGTTGGGACTATCTACGAATTTCATGACTGAAACCAAATAAACATTTTTATTAAAGGCTTAAGTTCAGTGATAAATTAATTTGAGAAAACTCTAAGTTATACAATGCATTTGGCTTTTGTTTAGAACTCAGGAAGGCAAAGAGAACTAGTCGGGAGAGCAACAGTTGTCAATTGAAAACATTCAATTAGCAAATTAGTTTGTCAATGTTTATTTTTATAGTCATTATTCTTAGACTAAAAGAACTCAAGTGCTGTAAATAATGGTTACATTCTTTTTCTTATGATCACAACTTTTTAACTATCAAATGGCCAGTTATATGGAAACCAGTGATTATTATGCTAAGAAATGTGTCTAATCAATAACAACTTAACCTCATCATTTAAACATGGGAAGGAAACATAGAATAGTTTGTTGTGTAGTCATCATCTGTCCTATGTGAATTAGCTTATGTGCCTTGACATGGTGCTGGGTAATCTATCACAATTTTAAAAAGTAAGTTTGAAGTTTTGCTTAATAATTCTCTACATGGATTTATTCTGACATTTGATCAAATGTAGCAATAGCCTTTAGTTCTTTTAGGTTTCCTCTAAAATATACAGCATAATGTTTTAAACATGCAAAATAGAGAATAGAGAATCACTTCTTTGTATTACTTAAGGATCAGAGTAAGTCAAGAAATAATGACTGGCATTTGCATGGCTGACAAGCAGAGTCCACAACACAAAGAGGTGTACAGTGTCACATCGTCATGAAATGCTATCACCACATCATACATTTCTCATTATGCTTTCATGAACCTGTATGTTAGGTTCTGCTTATTTTAGAGCACACACATTTTTAACCCAGCATACTGCAATAATGAAAATCTGACATTCCTGGTTAATTTCAAGTCAATCATTTTTTAAAAATTTGGTGCTTTATAAACATATGCACTATATTTTAAATTTTATTAAACTTTGACTTAGTGTGTGTGTGTGTGTGTGTGTGTGTGTGTGTGTGTGTGTGTGTGTGTGTAGGTAACCAAGTGAATTTCATGGTGAACAAATGGGGGTCAGAAGACAATTTTCAGGAGTCAGTTTTTTTTCTCCTTCCAGTATGTGGATCTTGGGGATAGTAGTCAGGTTGTCAGACATAGAAGAAAGTGCTTTTATCCATAACCAACTGCCCCCCCCCAACTCCCACATTAAAAATGACTAAGTTTACCAGCATGTCATTTATGAGAACAACTGGAATTTCTATCTGTCTAATGTCAAAACCCATAATCTTCACCAACTGTGGCAAACAGATGAATCCTGAGCTACTCTGTTTCAACAAACAAAGCACTGTGCACTTCCATTTGTCTTTGCAATCTGCAAAGGTTATTGAGAAATGAAACTGATTTCAGTGAGGAAGTAACTGAGCCATGTGGGTGATCCCTGTCAGGATCTGACTACTCAGCTTCCTGTCACTAGAACAAATACTGGAGGTTCTCAGCTTCTGAAGAAAAACAAGGCTAGTCTGGTTCATGGTGGTTTTTGTCTTCAGCTGGTTAGCCCTCTGGATTTGGGGCCTGAGGTTAGACAGTGTATTGTGGAAAGGGGGATGTGGGGGAATAGGCATTAAGCTTCTTGTCAGCATGCAGAAAGAAGACCAAGTTCACAAAACCCTGGCCATCGGCACGTTCCAATGACCTGCAGACATCCTAGCAGGCCACACCATGCTGAAGGCCAACATCTGCTTTTCTTTAAAAGATCTGTTCAGTGTGTGTGTGTGTGTGTGTGTGTGTGTGTGTGTGTGTGTGCGTGCGTGCGTGCGTGCGTGCGTGTGTGTGTGTGTGTGTGTGTGTGTGTGTGTGTATAGGCATGCATTCAATGCACACAGAAGCCAGAAGATGTAATCAGATGTCCTGGGCTGGAGTTATAGGCAGTTGAGCCACATAATGTAGGGACTACAACAAAAATTGGGTCCTCTTCACTGTTTGCCATCTCTCTAGTCCCTTGAATTACTCTTAAAATACACAAACACTGAAAAAATCACACTGAAATAATTGTACTACTGAATGTTTTCCTCACAGCAAAATCAACAGTTTCACTGAAGAGGAGGCATGAAAAATGAAGTAAATTATTTTCAAACTGGGTATGTGATGTATGGTTGATATATATGTATGTATGTGGAAATCAATTTGATGACAAGAAGGAAATAACTAAATTATGCATAGGTGTTAATAGACAATCCATTACAAAAGGTATACAAATGGATAACAGTTACATGAGACAATATTCAGTATTAAGAATCATCAGAGAAGGCAAACCAAAATCAGGAACCATGTCCTCAGATGAAGAAGAATGTATTCTTTCAAAAGGATAAGTGGGGGATCTTGGGAGATAACTCCATGAGCAAAGTTTTTGCCTTCAAAGCATCAGAACCTGAATCCAGATCTGCAGAGCCTACACATAAAGCAGCATTTATCTGTAACCCTAGATCTGGGGAAGCAGATACAAGAGGATCCCAGATGTTTGCTGGGAAGCCTGTACAGCCAGAGTGGCAAGATGGAGGTTCAGTGAGAACTCCAATCTCAGAATCAAGGTGGAGAGTAATGCAGGAAGATATCTGATGTTACCCACCTCCATATGCATGCACATACATGTTTCAAAAACAATACATACATACATACATATGTATCACAAACACACACTATAGAAAGAGCAAAAACTAACATGTATTGGTAAAAATGTGAAGTGGAAAAAAATCACATACTACTGATCAGAAATTAAATTAGCACACCCACAAAGGACAATAGTGTGTGGGTTCTTCAAAAAGTTAAAAATTGAACAGAAAAAAATTCTTTTTCTGGGCATATAGTTAATGGAAATGAAATGTCAAGACATAATCTTGGTCTCCTGCTCACTGTAACATTCTTTTCTACAAATAGCCAAGATAGCAAACCACCTAAACATTGCTAGAGGAACAGATGAAGTCTGTGGTACGCTCTCTCTCTCTCTCTCTCTCTCTCTCTCTCTCTCTCTCTCTCTCTCACACACACACACACACACACACACACACACACACACACAGACACACTATCTTTCCTATGATAAACATTATTATTTGAAATGTCATGGATGAAACAGGCAGATACCCTCAAAGAAATAAGATGGATATGGCAAGACAGGTGCTGTATGGTTCACTCTCTTACACAACCTGACAGAGCTGTGCTCAGGGAAGAGAAGAAAGTGACTGAGACCAAGACCCTGGAGGTGGAAGAGATTGGGAAGGAAATATTGACCCAGGAGCAGAAAGTGACAATTATACAGGAGGAAGAGGTGCCAGGGTAACTATAATAAATAAGATTATTAAATATTCAGACTGTGCTAAAACAGAGAGTTAAATTGTTAGCAACAGATAAACAGAGAAAAGGAACCCTGTTAAGTGTTGGATATGTTTATTTCATTGATTATAATAAGCATTTCATAATATGATTATTTATCAAAATAGCATAGTAGAGCTGAGTGTGTTTCAGCTCATCAAATGCTTGTCTATTATACACAAAGCCCAAGGTTTAATCCCCAACACCTAGAAACTGGGTGTGGTAGTGCATTCCTGGAGTCTACCATCCTGAGGTACGTAGTGGGATCCAGATCAGCTCTGATACATAGGATCTAGTCTTTCTCTCTGTATATATAAAATAAAACAAAAATGTAAAATATATATCATGGTGGTCATGCTAGGCACATCCTCTTTACTGATCTATATCTAGTTGTAAACGTGAATATTTAAAAAAATTTTTAAATTATAGCACAAACCCACCTCCAATGACATACTTTTTTCCAACAAGGACATAACTACTTCAACAGAGTCACATGGTTCTTCTGAACTAGTGACACTCCTTGACAACTAAACATTCAAATATATGAACCTAACGGGGTCATTCTTATTCTAACCACATCATTTCTAAAGGTTTCTGACACCCTCTTCTAGCTTCTGTAGGTACCTATACTCACACACACTCCTCTACACAGCTATATTCATTAAAACAATTTTTGTATTCATTTTACATAACCACAGTTCCCTGCCATTATACTGCCAATACATTCCTTAGAAAGGATAAGGCCTCTCATGGGGAATCAAAAATGCCTAATACATTCAGCTGAGGCAGGACCAAGCCCACTCTACTCTCTCATTGAAGCTGAGCAAGGCATCTCACTTTATGGAACGGGCCTCAAAAAGACATCTCATACTTCAAGGACAGATCCTAGTCCCACTGCCAGGGATCCCACAAACAGCCCAGGGTACAAAACTCACCCACATGCAGAGGGCCCAGTTTGGTCCCAGCTGTCAATCTAGAGTCAATGATCTCCCATGACTTTGGGTCAGCTGTTTCTGTTGGTTTCCCTATCATGATTTTGAACCCCCTTCTTGCTCATATAACCCCTCCTCCATCCTTCAACTGGGTTCCTGGAGCATGGCCTGGTGCTTGGCTGTGTATCTCTCCATCTGGGTCCATCAGTTACTGGATGAAGGTTCCATCATGGGTAGGTACTCACCAGTTTTCTTACAGGGCAGGTACCCTCTCCACTATTGCTAGGAGGCTTATCTGGGGTCATCCTTGTGGATTCCTAGAAATTTCCCTAGCACCAGGTTTTCCCCTAAGGCCATAATAGCTCCCTCTATCAAACCACCTCTCCCATTGCTCTCTCACTCCATCCCTCTCCCAACTTGACCATTAAATTCCCTCATGTTCTTATCCCCCATTCCCTCCCTTTACCGGCCCCTACCCACCTGCGAGTTACCCAGGAGATCTCATCTACTTCCCTTTCCCAGGGAAAGTCACGTGTCCCTCCTAGCATCCTCCTTGTTACCTGATAATCCTTTCACAGCTGTAGTCACCATTAAAAATATTTAAAATGTTTGGTAAATGTCATTTTAAATCAGTTGTGATTTTTTTTGTGTGTGTGTGAACATCAGATCCTTGAGGCATACTTGCTTTCTGTATTTAGAATGTTGGAATAAATGAAGGAGTTTTTTTATGTACTTCGTTTGAATCTTCCCACCATTTTGCGTATCCCTGGGTAGAACTCTATTCATGAAACAAAATAAGAATGTACAGAAATAAATTAGAGCAAGCATGTCTATATGTAACTTATGCACTTGTGCGGGTTCCCTGACAACAAAATGACCTGATATTTGATTCCACCCAGTCAATACTTTATAACACACTGGAAAAATAATTGCGCACATAAAATTATACAGTGTGAGTTTGTGCTGATGTATGTGTGTTATATGTTGTAGAATGTTATTTTAAGGTGTGTTACATTTGTTTATGCTGTGGAACATTTGTTTTAATGATGCAAAGATGTGTTGCGTTCTTTTATGTTACATTTGTTTAAGTCTGGAAAGCTGTGTTGCTTTACTTGTCTAAACACCTTATTGGTCTAATAAAAAGCTGAATCTCTATTAGCGAGGCAGGAGAAAGGATAGGCAGGGCTAGCAGGCAGAGAGAATAAACAGGAGAAGCCTGGAAAGAGAGATCAAGGGGCAGAAAATGAAGGGGCCAGCCCCCTAGCTACACAGCCAGATGTGGAATAAGAAGGAAGGAAAAGACATACAGAAATAGAGGAAGTTGAAAACCTGGAGGCATAAGGTAGACAGGATAATTTAAGTTAAGAAAAGCTGGCTAGAAACTAGCAAAGCTAGGGCCAGGCATTCATAAGTAAGAATAAGCCTCCATGTGTATTTATTTGCAAGCTGGGTGGCAGGCTCCCAAAAGAGCTAAGGCCCTCCCAAAGAGAAAGAGTTAAAAAAAATACTACAAGTATTCATGTACGTCTGTATCCTCAAATGTATGTGGACTCATGTATATATATACTTACATAGGAAAGCTTTAAGTTGACTTTGTATGCCACTCTCCACTTTATTTATTGAGGCAGTGTCTCTCAGCAAACCCAGAGCTCACCATTTCTGGCTGATCTAGCTAGTCAGTTTCCACTGTCTCTAAGCTGAGGCTGCCATGCCTGACAAGCTTTTCCATGGAGTTTGTGCATTCAAAGTCCCATCCTCATGCTTGAGCTGTAAGCATTATACTCTCAACCATCTCCCCAACACCTCATCACACATTTATATATTTTCCATAATATCAGTGAGCTCTCATTTATTTTTGCTTTTTCTGTTGTGATTGCTCTTTGCATTGGTAGACATTGATCTCTAGGTTTTACATGCTATGACAAGTTTTCTGTAATTGTGATATCCCTACGTAATGAATTCTTAGGTGTGATGTCAGTATTATATCACACTACTGTACATAGTTTCTTCTTTGTAATATTTACATATGCAGTTTTCATCACAGGAAATAATCACGCCACCTGTCATGAAACAGCATTTAAATTAAAAGTAAATCTGAGTGTTAGTGTTATTAATATACCATTTTAATTACGTTTTTGTTTTGATTCAGGGACAGCAGAATGAAATGAATAGATGTGAAGATGAAGAAATTAACCTGCATTATGATAAAAAGATTACCCATCAAACAAACTCAAGTATTACTAATTCAATTAATTTTGAAACATTTTTTATCTTCAGTGTATAGCATCGGTTGGTCTGAAACTTGTTTACATAAACCAGGAACTTCTCAATTAAAGGTGTGCTCTGCCACTTGGCTGATTTAGAGAATTTTGACATATAGATTTGAATGAAAACTAAAAGATCAAAATTGTAAAATTCCTTAGAAAGTGAAGTATAAATTGATCCAAAGGGATAAATTAATCTCATGATTTCACTTTGTTATGTCTTAAGATTACTTGAAAGAAGGAACGGCCAGAGAAATAGAATGAGAGGAAAAGCATGGAGAAGAAAGTGTGTTAGCATGACTGAGCATAGTCACTAGAAACACATGCTTATCAAACACACGCACTCATATACTAACTGGCATACACTTACATATATACACTGACATGCATACTTATAGAAACACACCCACATCCACACAAATCCACATGTATACACACCATTAAAATAAGCATAGGGAATGTGAATGTCATTAGCAGACTAGGCATTTAGAAGAACTGATAATCAGAAACAACCCTTTAGAAAGGAAACTTAAAAGTAATACAAGGAAATAAACGTAGAGAACTGAACTTACATTTTCAGATGTTTTTTGTTAGGTTCAGTAGTGTAGATATGTCTCAAGAAGAACCCTGTATACTAGGAAGGTTAGGACATCCTGGTTCTTTACCAGGCCGGTGATCAGCACAGACTGGACTCTACTTATGTCTCTGTTTCTGGTACATACCAAGCCACTACTGTTTAAGCATTTGATTTCAACTCTCAACTCTTAAATACCAGTTGTAAACAGATAATATAGATTCCTAGGTTAAGAGGCTGAACCAAGGAAAACTAGAGCTACAAAGAAAATAAATGAGCTCAAAAATGGGTATCAGTTAGAAGGCCTGGGCAGTCTAAGGGACCTTGACAGATTTTGTTGACCCCTCCTGTAAGGCATCATCCTCCCTGTGGAGCAGGTGCGGGTGGGACGGGAGGATGGTCAGGGGGCATGGGAGGGAGGCAGAGATTGACTTGGTAAGAATGGATTAGGCAAAGTATATAGGGAAAAAAACCTATGCTCCAGTTATTTTTCTAAATAGATACTAATGTATCAGTTTAATATTATTATTAAAAATTCACATTTTATGTGCAGCTAAATATTATATATACTGCTGTTTAGTGGATTATATAATGACAAAAGTTTGAGAAGTAGGAAAAAGTGAAAAAATGAACTGAGTCTAGGAAAACAAAATGAATTAGTCATAAGGAAGAAAGTACAAAATGCCCCAGAAAGAAGACTGTTAAATAACCTACATGCTATTATAGGTTAGAAATCCTGTTAGCCAAAATAAAACTCACAAAAAGATGAAAGACACTGAATTAACAACAATCTCAACCCTATTTCAATGTTGTGTGAAAGTGTAAAAATAAAATAGTAGGAAAAGTATATTGCAGATTTTATTATGAAGAAAACCTTGTGTCAATACCAAGGAAACTTTTTACTATTAGAAGGCAAAAGCCATGGGTAGGACAGATTCAAAGTATTTCATATTTATGAAAAGAAAATAACTAAATCTGATATATTTAAAATATAGTGTCAAAATACACACAGATAACATAACACAAAATGCAAAGAGCCTTCTAGTCCTTGAGTAGATGGGGCATTAGGATATTTTCATTTATTTGATAATAGATTCAAATTAAGAAGGGATAGAAAATTTAAAGCACCAACTTGTTTTAAGAGACAAATATACAACCCATATGTAGTATTAATAGATGGATATATATGATAGGTTGATAATAGACAGCTGATTTATAGATAGATTATAGATAATAGGTAGATGATGGCTGGGTAGACAAATGCTAGGTAGATAGAGATAATAGGATAGATGACAGAAAGATAAATGATAAATGATAGAAAATAGGTAGATACTAGATAAAAAGATAGATGATAGTTGATAAATGATTAATAGATAAAAGTCATATACACAGGTGATTGGCAAATAAGTAAATATTTACTTCCTGCACTGTCAAAAAGTGTTATATCACATATTGGTAGATGAGTAAAAGATAAAAATTAAAATTTTAAAATATTGTTTCTACTGAATGCATGTACTTTTAGACCACTATAAAGTTTAAAAAAGAAAAACTCAAACAAATTTAAGTAACTAGGATTTCCAGTTTCCACATGGGTAAATCTTAGCAAAGATATGATATTCTGGGAGAGTGGTTGGGTGTCTAATGACCTTACTAAGAAAGCTGTGTTCCAAAACAGGCAATGGCATACTGGAGAAATTTTTTTTCTGGTGAACACAATGGAAAGGGAAATTGTGTTACAGGGTCTGGAGATGCCAGCACTAAGGCCATGCCTGGAAACTCTTGTGGAGAAGGTGATTTATTCAGAAACTTATCTTGCAAAAGAGATGGCTTTTCTGTGTTAGTTTAGACTGAAAATAAAATAGGGAAAGGATTTGGACATTTAAAGTGTACCTGTTTTTGTGTGGATGTGAAAGGGCCCCAAAGGTTTGACTGCTTCAACTCTTGGTCCCAGCTGGTAGTGTTGTTTGGGAATCTTGAGGAACTTTCAAGGTGGAGACTCGGAAGAGGGAGGGACTGCATGGAAAGGCCAAGGGCATTGGGGTTCTATAATAGGGCCCGAATTCTTGTTCACATTCTGTTTCCCTACAGTGGGAACGGTGACACCATTCCTCTGGGAAGTAGCTAACAACACTATGCTCCCTTGTGTGGTTAAAACAGAGGGGCTGATAACAAAGCAGAAGAAACTAAGAACCCTCAGAGAATGTGTTTCTTGCCAATGTGGATTCCCATCCGGCCTTGCTGACAAGATGAAATCTACAGAAGAAAGGCTGAGAACTAGGTGCCCAAATGGAAAATTCTAGGAAGTTGTCACCTACTCATTCTGGAGGATGTTCCACACAGAACCTGTCAGAACAAAAGGAATTAAGTTCATGGAATACCGAGTGGACAAAAGGGGGTTTTTGATGACCACATAAAAATGAGAAAAGTTTATTTCACTCCTTTAGTTAATGCTTTGTTGATAAAACAGAGAGAATGCAGACTTGTGCCCACTCCTACTCAAAACTCCCATACATCCTCAAGCCTATCCCAGACTAGGAGGTGTGGCTACATAGCATTTTTATAGAGATGCTGGAATAAAATGTCCTTTGGAGAAGTTGTCCTAAGTGAAGTCAAAGGTTCTTTCCAAGTCCTGAATTTAATGGTTTTGGTATACTCCTATTGTCATTTTCTCTATTAAATCTTTATAAAGTAGAACTCTTCAAAGTCATGATTTGAATAATTTATCACTTCCTTGCTTCTTGGCTATTTTGTTCCTTGCCATAGTCAACATATTTTCTGAAAGCAAAAGCAAACATCAAAACAAGTTTATTTCTGCCAGAGACTTTCTGAAACTAAGAAACAAAGTATATTTGACCTATGAAAATGTATTATTTATCAAGCATGTATCAGAATTCTCTGTATTATGCTCTTTATAATTTTTTGTATACTTTTTGAGTTACCCTAGGGAACACTAGATACTATTATATATACATAGATATATGTAGAAATACACATATCCCCCCCTCTTTTTCTCTTTCTCTATGTGTACATATATGCACAAGCATGTGGTGTCTTTGTGTATAAAATGCCTGATAGTAGCTATTGTTTCTGACAGTGAAACACTTAAACTATTTTTATTTTCAAGACTGAGTCTGTCTGTGTAGTGCTAGCTGATCTGAAATTCACTGTTTAGACCAGGCTGGCCTTGAACTCACAGAGATCCACCTGCCGCTACCTCCTGAGTGCTGGGATTAAGGTGGGCACCACCATCACCCACTCATTTAAAGTATTTAAATACAAAATTATGAAAACATTTCTGGTACAGTAGACTGACTTAAAGATACATTTAAATTTTTATTCTAGGTTTAAGTGGCACATAAATTATTCAGTTGTTTTCTTCTAATGTAAATTGGTTAAATTAAATCCTGAATATATATATGATGGATATTACAACAGTTCAACTGGCAATTGAAATGGATAACTTTCAAACCACTCTTGGACAACTGCCAGAGATATGATTTATCAAATACTCATTTGATTTTTGAGCTATAATATGAAATTAATGAACTCGGAGGAAAGATTTTAACTCCTTAAAAGTTTACATACTTTTCATGGCCTTTGTATCTGAGTATTTAATATAATATAATGTTGTTCCTTTATTTTGTTATTCTTGTTTGGTGTGTGTGTGTGTGTGTGTGTGTGTGTGTTTGTGTGTGTGTGTGTGTGTGTGCGTGTGTGCATGCCTGTGTAATGTATGTGCTTTGGGTGTTCATGAGTGTGAGTGCAAATGCACACATGCTGTACATTTGTGTGGGAGTTCAATGTTATGTTCACTGCTACAATAGTGGCATGAGTGTTCTGCAAGTAACCAATCACTTTCTGATTGGTTATACGGAGTTTTCTGTGACATGAATGATGATAATTATTTTCTGGCACCAGAGAAACATAAATTACACTGTAGAAAATGAACACCTTGCCTCAAGTTTCTCTAGTGTTAAGACTTTAAAATCATTTTCAACTTCTTACCTCCACTGCTCCTTACTTTAAGAGCATAAAGTCACCAAGTTTTATTTTCATTGCAGCAATGAAACAAATGAATGAAGACATATGAGGTGCTGGAGAGACTTCTCAGAGGTTAAGAGCACTGACGAATGAAGAAATGTAAGTGGGTGTTTTTACGTTATAATAGAAACTGAAATCCTTTATATAAAGTGAACTACAATTTGTTCATGCATAGTAAGACAGAAGGCCACTACAGAAAACCTCAGTTGGTCAAAATCAGGGAATAGCAAGAGATTGTGGTGTTTCTATCCCCAACTGATATAACTATAATATAGTCTTGACACTTAACACTCAGGCGACATCACAGAAGAGGGGTCTGAAAGATTGTTAAGAGTCGGGGCCTCAAGGTTGTTCTAGACTGAAACTCATTAACTAGCTGAGAATGTTGCTGAACTTCTGACATTCCTGCTTCCATTCTCCAAGTACTGGGAAGGCAGCCATTTGTCCCCTCACCTAGTTTGTATTGCACTGGGGATCAAATTCAGGGCTCTTTGCATGCCAAAGATGTACTATAACAATTGAACTGTATCCTTTTGCTAAGGTAGGATTGACTTGAATCATGAAAAATAAGTGGAAGTGACTAATACAGACAAAGTACAGTAAGGAGATATACAGGAGGGAACTGATTGATTCTTCAGGTTAGGAATGGTACCTGCCTTATTTGGTTCTGCCAATAGGAGGCATTCTGGAATCACAAAGCTGAGAAATGTGAAATCAAGAAAGGAGATTGATGATGGATAGAGTATTGGATACCAGGACACTCAAATATAGACATATGTTACAATATAGACAATGACACTATAAAAAATAATGAGCTTCCCTACAGCATAAAACATGTTTCAAGTTTTCTATGTTTCATAGAGTGGCTAAGAAAAACACACACAAAAAAAAATCTTAGAGCTGAGAAACCACCAGAGTCACATAGTTGTGGTACTGAGTGTGATAAACACAACAAAGAGGAACACAATAACACAAGAATGGGTGTAGTGATCTGCGTGAACAAGTAGGCGGAATGCTTTCAGAATGGAATTGTCAATTGCTGGCAGACGGCATTAGTGGGTGTGGGACAGCCAGGAGCTCTCCCTCCTCTGTGTTATTATCAGGCATCTCCCTTCCAGGTATTCTAATCTGAGAATCTGTCCTTATCAAACCAAGTGTTCACTTTTCTACTCCATGATATTCTTAGAAAACAGTTTTCTGCATGTTAAAGGGCTGCCCATCTTTATATAAACATCATAGGCTACTTATATTTTATTTCATTTTGACATTATAAAGAAAGAAAATCCTCAAGCTTTCCTAAAAGAATAAAGAGAAATGGTTAAATTTAATCGTCAGCAAGTCTTACCAATGAGATAATGTTCATAGAGAACTGAGGATGAGACTCAGACTACCGGCAGAATGCTTGCCCATAATGCACAAATCCTGGTTCCATTGCCAGAACTGCACAAACTAGGCATGGTGCTGCATGCCTATAATCCCAGCACTTGGGAGGTGGAGGAAGGAAGGTCAGCAGTTCAAGGCTATCCTTGCTGTATAGATTGTTTAAGTCCAGTTTGGACTACAGGTGACTATTCATTCAAAGCAGCGATATACTGAAGGATAAGTATAAATATATTTGAGAAAATGAGTCATCCCATTAGAAATTGAAGGTAATTGTAAAACATTGATTCATTAAACACTCACATGGGAGCTATCAATTAGAATATTTTCAATGTATACATTTTCAGAGAATTCTGTATTTCGTTTTCCCTTAGTTGTTCAGTAGAACTACACTCATGTTACTGTTCTTTAAATTATGATCAACTGTATTCCAATGATAAACAAGGTAAATATTTTATGACTGCTTCCTATAGTACCATCCTACAGGATGAATCTGATTGAATAAAGATGCAATCAATGTTCAATATATAAAAGACTAGGCCTATAGAAAAATGTAAACAAAATTTTAAAATGAAGATTTATTCTATTTTTAATAATGTTAAGAAATGATTATTTTTCCCATTGTCTTAATTGTTCATTTTGTTAAATATCTATCTATGGCTAATGGGTCATCAGAAGATGTCAACAGTAACACAGAAGTCCTGAATAAACAACCAGCTTGATGGAACAAACAGACAGAACATTGTTTTTAGTAAATGTATATTTCTGGGTTGATGTTTCTTTTCACTAGTACTTTAATGCTTTTCCAAATAGCTCAGCAGGAAAAGTTGCTTGGTACTGAGCCTGATGACATGAGATGGATCTTCAGGCACTACATGGTAAGAGAGGACCAAGTCTTACAAGATGTCTTCTGACCTTAACACTCATTGTCATGGAGTAAAACACACAAATAACTAATTGAATAAATATGGTGTTTTTTTAAGGAGTATTTTTATTGCATTTTTGCTATATGTCTTGTTGTGTAGCTCTGGCTGGCTTGGACCTTATATGTAAACCAGATTGGTTTTGATATATACTTGTTTTTGCCTCCCATGTGCTGGGATTAAAGGCACGTGCCACTATGCTTGGCTCTCCATTGCAATTTTTAGCTGGTTCTTTTGACTCTATGCTCATTCCTTTCTCTCTGTATGCACAATGTACCCTTTATAAACATCCCTTTTGGCTGCTTTTATTCTTTCTCCAATTCTCTAATTTTTATTTTATTTCTAAAGATTTATTTTATTTATAGTTACCGAGGTGTGTGTGAGGGAGAGGAAGGCTCACCTCCATGCATGTGCTCCTGGAGATCCTTTGAAAGGGATATCAGCATTGTTTATCATCAAAGAAAGCCAGGACGAGAACTTAAGCAAGGCAGGAACATACAGGCTGGAGCTGATACAGAGACCACGGAGGAGAGCCGATTACAGAATATCTCCCCTTGGCTTGCCAAGCCTGCTTTCTTATAGAACCCAGGTCCAAATGCCCAGTGGTACTCCCATCCACAATGGGCTGCACACTCCAACATCAATTACTAATTAAGGAAATACCCTACATATCTGCCCAAATCCTTATATCATTGAGGCATTTTCTCTACCGAGGCTCTCTCCTCTTCTATGACTCCAGGTTATGTCAAGTAGACATAAAAGTAGCCAGTCCAGTGCTAGAAACCTAACTGCAGTCCTCTATAAGGGCAGCTGCTTCAATGCACAGGGCTTTGGGTTCTGGTTGCTAGGTAGAGGCAGCAATACAACAACAACAGTGCAAACACACAGACACACATACATTGAAGCTGGAATGAGGTGTGGTTCCCTAATGCTACTGTTATGACCACAGCTAGAACCTGGAATTTCGAAAGTCTTTATTAGATACAGCACAGGAGTGGGTTAGCTAGTCTATAGGGCTCCTTATAGGCAAGGGATCTCAGGTTGCCCATATGAGCAATAGCTTTGCCAGTTTCCCGAGGGCGAATGGGTTTCAGCATTCTCAACATCATGACTGTCAAATTCCACATTTGCTCAAGACTTCACTCACTCTAGGCTTCCTCGGCTCCATGCAAGCAGCGAGTGTTCTTAACAGATAAGTTGCTTCTCCAGACTCTCTTTCTTTACTGCTTGACAATTTGATACACATGTCCAACTATTTTGACTGTATTCACCTTATTATCCTGTCTTATTCCCCTCACGATCCCTCTGAACCCCTCCTTCCTAACTAGTTGCCCTCCCCACCATGGAGTTTAATCGAGGTTACTGGAGTTATTTACTAGAATATGGATAACTTATCAGTGAGTAAAGCATTGAAGACAATGTCACCTAGTTGCCCACCCAACAGCCATTAGCCATCACTATTAATGATGAGGCCTCATTAGAGTCCCTCCCATATCCATGTTGAAATGTTTAAGGATCAATCTCTTGCAGCCTTCTTTTGGGTATCTATAGCTACTGTATATTCCAGATCATAACATCCAGGAAGTTGCTATTTTAAAAAAAAATACAATGGGCAAGAAAATAGATAAAGCATAAACTAAAACAATTAAAATTTGTAAACAATAAATTTTGCAAAAGAATGGAAGGACCTCTGAAAAATAACAATACTTGAACAAATAGTAAGTAGCAAACCACTGTCACAGTATGTTCACGTTAATTACAACTACATATATTATTCCTTCACAATACTTTGGAGTATTTGATGCTTTTGTGTCTATTCTTTCCAAAGTAGTTTCTAGGTACTGGCAATATTAAAGGAGTTTTGGCACTGTCAAACATGAATTCTTTAAGACAACATGCAGAATGGATTCTGTAGTGGGAATTACTAACAGTGCCTACTTTAGCCTCTGTTGGACTTTAGTGATCTTATTGATTTGTAATTGGATGAAATGCTTAAGGGTTCTCAAGAGAGAAATCCTGCTTTACTTTCCCTACTCACGCTGAGAGTCATAGTATGCAGCTTACTTAAAATACTCACAGGGCAGGTGGAAACAGAAAGCAAGGTGCAGCTGTTAAGATTTCTTACTGCTCTTACAGAGGGACCAGGGTTCATTTCCAAGCATCCACTTCAGGTGGCTCACAGTTTTAATGCCAGCTCCATGCCCTCTTCTAACCTCTTGGGGTACCATCATGTTCCACAAATAACTAATAAAGTAAATCTTAAAAAATATTCAACACACACACACACACACACACACACACATATACACACACACATACAAATACCACTCAGATATAAGGAGTAGAATGAAATCTTATCACTTGTGAAAGTATGGATGGACCCTGGAGGAGCTTAGGTCAAGTAAGACAAGTAGGGTATAGAAGAACAAATATTACATGACTGCTATTCTATGTGGAATGTAGAAAAAGTCAATCTGAAAGAAGTATAGAGTGTAACAGTGTTTGTCACAGGAATAATGGATGGAGAGGCTCATCATTGGCTACTTAGACAATATGTGTTCCTATGTTTTACAACCAATAATAATGGATTACATGTTTCAAAGAAACTACAAGAGAGAATGTTGAATGTTTTATACAAATAAACCATCATATTTAAGGTAACTGATGTTCTCACTAGCCTGCTTTGTTCACTACACCCTGTGGTCACATAATAAAATAGCACACTTCAGAAAGCTTGTACAATTGTGTGTGAATTAAAAATTAAAGTGGAAAGTAAAACAAATGTTCTAATTCTGAGATTCTATGAGCCACCAGTCCAGGACCCAATGATATTTCATGATATTTCACATTTATGAGGATTTGTGTTAGCACAAATACAATGTTAGAATTTTACTTACATCATGTAATTCAAGATATAGAGTGATCCATACATAATGACTGGCTTTCTTAATCCTACTTTACTGATGTGAGAATTTAAAATTTCTTGGCAGGTATTTAACAATGTCTTTCATTGCAGTTTTTAACTACCAGTGTTCTTTGCAGCAGAAATAAAATAAAATAAAATGAATGGTAGTAATGAGCACCAAGGAACCTACAGTTTGGCTTTAGAGGGAAAGGTATCATAGTTCTCCACTCAGGGTAAACTAATTATGAGAAGAAGATTCAGCTGTTCCCAGCAGTAAGGAGCAGGACTTCCTTGTTGTGGAACAAAGGGCACCACAGATTTCTTTAATGTGTCTTCTCAAAACTCTCTGTTGCTCAAAGACACATCAAGTTCCCACCTGAAAGTGATAAAATGAAGGTCAGGAAGATATTTTCAGGTATTTAGATCCTTTACATTTATAATTCTTATTAAAAATCCCTGATGCAGCAAAGGTGTGAGCTAGCATGTGTGCAGAAAAAATAAGCATATGAGCTTCTTTGTGATCTAAAAAGGGGAATGGTAAAGAAACACCAAAAAAAGTGCTGACATTATGAAAAATTTCTGGAACCCATAGGCTATTGGTGCACAAGGGTACAGATGCTCTAGTTCATATCCCAATTAGGATTCTAAAATTCACTAAAATGGAGACTGCCCATGCTCTGTCCCATCAGATGGAAAGCAGCAGCTCATGGTTAGAAAGGATGATAGTCCTGTCTCCTGGTCTAGAGCCAAGACAACCTCAAATTTAATGATTCTATGATTCTTATAACATTGGAATCTCAGGACATTTAGTTAAGGAGAAAATACTGCAGTAATATATAACTCCATTTTTTTCTCAGTGATCACAGATTATAAAAAATTATGAATTCTTGGGGCCTCTGGTAGTGGATCAGTATTTATCCCTAGTATATGAATATACTTTGGGAGCCCATCCCACACAGATGGATACTCTCTCAGCCTAGACACATGGGGAAGGGCCTAGGCCCTGTTCCAAATGATATGACTTTGAAAATTCCCCATGGAAGGCCCCATCCTTCCTGGAGAGCTTAAAGGGGATGGGATGGGAGTTGGTGAGGGGGACAGGGGAGGAGGTGATGGAACTGGGATTGACATGTAAAAAAAGCTTGTTTCAAATTTAAATAAAAAAATATGGATTCTTGCTGTAAGCATGGCTATTTTCCATAATCTTCTATTTGTAAATTATTATATTTTTATTCATATGTGTGTGTACATACGTGTGCAGTGCCTACGAATGACAGAGGAGAGCACTGGATGCCCTGGCATTGGATTAATATGCCCTGGCATTGGATTAATATGCATTGTGAACCATCTGACATGGTAAACATAAACTTTACAAACAATCATTGGTGTATGTTAACTGAAAGTAACCAAAAATTTGGGAATTGGAATCTTGTTGATAAATCTAATGGCACATTTGCAGTTGCTTAGAAAGTTGTATTATAGAGAAGAGGGGCAATGACAGAAGAGGCCAAGTGAATTGTGAGCTTGTTGACACAGAGCTGGAGCTGGAAGACAATGACCATCATAACACTATAGTTCAGAGAAGATTGAAAAAGGTCAACATACACAGTAAATGGAAGGAGACACGAAGGTGTAGAAAACAGCAGATGCAAGACTCACGGAGCGATGGTGAAGGTAGAAGATTGAGTTCAGACAAGGAAATGACTTCTCAGTGTGGATGCACAGAGATAGAAATCTAGAAGAGCATTTTAGGCCCTGGTTTTCTTAGTACTCAACTGTATGGGGAAGATGGCTCTCAGCATCCATACTTAATGGATGCATAGGAGTTTGGGCTTTGGGATCACTGCGGACTTTGTATTTCTGGCTTAGTAGTGGCACCCCATTCAGTAAACTCATGCAAATATTTTATACACACTCAAATCAAATTCCAGACTATTTCTGATCTGTTTAATAACAGATATAACAGATATATATCTTCAATGATCATGGAAAATCATGCGGCATGAAGCTGGAAACAAACATAGTGAGTTACTATTGGGTAAGTGTCTTTGAGCTTGACTGTTACTTGTTAATTTTTTAAAGGTTTAAATTTAGTTATGAGATTGTCTATTTTGCTTTTATGTGTGTATGTGTGCCACCTATGCACAGTACCCACACAGACCAGACGAGGGAAATGGACCTGTCTGGCACTGGGGTTCCTGAGGGTTGTGAACTGCCACTGAGGGTTGTATTTGAAACCAAGCCTGTGTTCTCTGCAAGAGCATAAAGTACTCTTGACCATTGAGGCATCCCTCCTGATTCTAAACTTTTAGTTTTACTTATTTGTTTGTCTGTGTGTTTGTTTGTAGGTTTGTGCATATGTGGGCAGCTGAACATGGAGGTAAGGAAACAGTATTATATTCTCTGGAGTGGTCTGGAGCTCTCCAAAGTAGGTTCTGGGAACTAAACTCAGACTCTCCAGCAGGGCAATTCAAACTCTTAACTCCATTTATTGTTATTTCAAGAGATATATACCAAAAGTCATGGAAATAAGACAAAAAATTTAAATAATTCTTGCAATTAAAGCAGCAGGAAAAGGTGGACAATATCAACAATACTTAATAAGCATTCATATTCTATAAATATGTATATATTTTTGTTTCTTAAAATACATTTTTGATTGCAAATGCAATATTATGTATTTGTAATGGGTATTAACAGCCTACTATCTGTTGCATAGAGGAAGAGTTATCTTTACACTTTTTTATTGTTTGAGAACTTAATTAGTGTATACAACATATTTTGATTAAATGCAATCCCACACCATCTCTTACAACTACTTCTACACCCTCCACTACTTTTCTCTCCCAAATTCACAAATACTTTTTTTACCCCATGGAATCAGTTTCATGATGCCAGTATGTGAGCAGGTGTGGGCTGCTACCCACAGGGGCATGGACAAGGCTGCATCTCTGAAGAAAGCTGTCTATTCCTCTTTGACATCCTACAAACTGCTAATAGCTCACTTACATTAGTAATCACACTGTGAATATTATTTCATTTGAGATTTTATATGCTTGAAAGTCTTTCCCATGTCAATAATATTTTAAGGAAGAAACTCTAACTGTGTCACAATTAAGTCTACACAATTACTATCTGGAAATCATGTATTCTTTTTTGTAGTATCCTTCTTCAAGCCAAAGCTTCAAGGCCCTGATCTGGCCTGCCTCCTGTATTTAATGTGTTTTGTTCTATTCTATAGGGTACCCTTTTGCCATGTAAGTATGGGAAAACCCAGCAACAAAAATGAATGTCCATTGTGTTACAAACATGGGAAGATTTCCTTCTGTTGCTCAGCAAAATGAGTTTCCAGTTACCATTATTACTGCCATGAAATACTCCCTGCTTGCATCTTTTAGCTGTGTTCTTGCTTCATGCTGTCTGCACTGAAATCAAGGAGCAATTTTATCTCTTCTTTTGAATCTTTTAAAAGAGTTTTCTTTGAAAAATTAAGAAAGTGGTATATTATAGATTCAGACTTTGCATTCACCATCACCATAAACATCGGAAATGGAAAATTTAGATACACAAATATTTTGAGAAATGTATTATGTGTGTAAGATGAATGGTAAAGGTCCCCAAGCATTCTTTATCACTGTTATCTTACTCCATCCATACAAAGGCAAAAACAAAACAAAACTCACAAAACATGCTAACTATATTCCAGACAAAAGCCTCAAGATAAAGAAAGCTGAGTGATTTTTTCCCTTTGTGTCACACAGTAAGGTTGGTGTGGCAAACTGCTAATGGCTCAATTGCTCATATTATGAAAATAATTCCTAAACTACTTTTGAGAGCTTTTGTAAAGATTTATCCTACTGGGACAATGTTGAAGAGGGGACAAACATGGGCTGGAGAGATGATTAACTAAGTGGTTAAAAGCACTTGCTGCTCCTGTAGAGGACCAGAGTTCTGTCCAGCGCACCATGGTGAGTGTCTCTCAGACAACTAAAACTCCAGATGAGAGAATTTAATGCCCCTCATTAAATATATAAGCCGCTGCATTCATAGTGTGTGTGTGTGTGTGTGTGTGTGTGTGTGTGTGCATATGTGTTTGCACATGAGCATGTGCATACTCCCCCACTCATACACCAGTCAAAATAAAATAGTAAAGTTGTTTTTAAAATAGCACAAACAGATGAAATCTTCAAATTCCTGCCAGTTTTTCTTCAGTGGCATCTGAGTATTTTTGGGTTGATTATGCAATCTCCATGAAGGAAAATAACTGCCTGACACAGAAAGCCATGATTTGGGGATTTCAGAATTTTCTTTCATTAAGTTCTTGAAAGTCAATAGAGGTGAGGGAAATATAAATTAATGAGATTGGAAATACCTCCTGATTAGGTATAATCAAACAAAGAAAATTCTAGTTATTTTCTCTGATATGCTAATTTTTTCCAGTTCTATTTTTATTTCGGTGATATAATATCCCAAAGCAACTTAGGAGTGGAAAGAAGTTTATTTGTCTTGCAGCCAGGTTACAGTCTATCCCTGAAGGGAGATCAAGGCAATCATTTAAAGCAGTTAGTCACATAACATCCACAGTCAAGAGCACAGACATAAGCTTGCTTGCCACTTACGCTCTTCTAAATTTCTTCACTCTTACAAAGTTCAGAGCCTAGTGCATAAAATGGCATTGCCCACCCTGAATGTTAGTCTTTTTGTCTCAGCCATCAAGACAATCCCTCACAGACATGCCTACAGGCCAACCTGTTCTAGATAATTCCTTAATCAAGGTTCCTTCTAAGATGATTCTAGATTGTAAAGTTGGAAATTAAAAAGTAACAATCATACTAATTAAGCTTTCCGAAGGGCTCACTAGCAAGAAATAATGGCTAAAGAGTCAGAGCCAGGGTGGCAGCCAAGGGCTGAGAGTTTTTATGTTATCAAGCTACTGCTTAATACCTTGCCTTATCCCAAGTGTATGATGGACTGGCAGAAGGACTCATTATCCATGTGTAAGTTTTTAAGAGAATAACTTGAGAAATACTATTTTGAAAAAAAAAACAGGTTACTGTGTATAAACTAAACACATCAAACTTAGAAGTAAAGCAAATTCTTTGTGTCCAAAAACTACACGATAGATGTTTACAACAGTATCCCTCACTCACAGATGTTGTATTCTGAAATAATAAATTTAATGCTATGCAAGATTCCCTTATGTTTTATTCTGAATCTCCTCACAGCTGGGACATTACACTCCTGACTCAGCCCAACCTTAGAAGGTTAAATAAATTAGGGTCAATATGCATTTTGATGACTTCCATTGTCTACCTCAGGAAGATTACTAGGTCATCTTTACCAGTATGCCTAAGCCAACTGAAAATAAAACAAAAAATAAATAAATAAAACAAAAGACAAAATAACTAATTTGAAAAAAACAGATAAGGATGTTCTCCAAGACAATGAACATTAGGCAGTAAAAAATTCTGAGAGGGAAAGGGCATTTAAGGAACCTCGAGATTGCTTGGGCTAACTAGAGAGACACAGGACAAGATGTTAGTAGGATATTCTAGATTTAACCCTGAGGTCTCACTCTGCTGAAGTCATAGAAGGTTCAGGCCGAGGGATACTATATAGCACATATTGGAAAGGTGAGGGATCCATTGGCAGAACATTTCAGAGATATCCACATAAATAAACTATCAGAGGCCTGGGAAGATGGCTAAGTGACCTTTTGAGCAAATGTAAGTACCCTACTTTACATCCATAGCACCCATGTAAATGAGTGAATGCCAAGCAAAGTGAGCATGAATTGGTAACTCTACCCCACTAAAAGACAAAGTTATAGAAAGAAAGATCCCTGGGCCCTGATAGGCAGTCAGGTTGGCAGGACCTGTAAGCTCCATGTTCGGTGAGGGACCCTGCCTTAAAAACTAAGGCGGATAAGTGAGGAAGACATCTGGACATCAACATCTGTCTTCTATGTGTATACACACACACACACACACACACACACACACACACACACACACACACAGTAGAACTATTAGGCAGGAAAGAACAACTCTGCTAAGCCACACAGCACTGGGTAATGTACACAGAACCCTGTGTTTCAACAGTGGCGCAAACCCAGACTTAAACAGTACTTATTGATTAGCAGGTGGCAGAGGCCAGGAACTATACATTATCAGCATCTTAGAAAAACTTCAATGATATTAATAAGAATAAAAAATATTCAGTGACCACTATGATAATATTCAGATTCTGTTGTGAATACTTGAACCTTTGCAGGAGTGAAAAGAACAAGCAAATTTATAATTCATACTATGGAAAATCAGTTGGAATATCTCCAGTAACATCATCACAAAGGTACCAAAACAATGAGAAGAAACACACATTGTCCAGAATTAACAGCATAATGCCAGTACAGAACACATAAGCAACTGTGAAAAGACATCAAATCTACATAAAGGGAAACACACAGAGAAAAAAGACTAAAAAGAATTGGACAGAGCACAGTGGGATACCTCACTTTCAAGCAGCTATGGCTATCCATATATTTTTGAACATAAAAGATAGAGGAGTGAGAATTGGAAAGATATTTGATAAAACAAATAGCAAAAGTTTCCAAACTTAAAATTGCAAACTGACAGAACCAAAAATTCTAAAACAGTTTAATTAAAAATGAAAGATGAAAACAATATCTAGTTTTAATGCAATCAAATTGCTTCAAATCACTGATAAAATAGGGTCAATGCAATCACATATGAAATTCTCAAGAATCTGTGAAAACCATGTAAATATAATCCCTAAACATAGGTGTAATAAGAATATATGTTGCAAAGAAGAACAAACCGGTAGCCACATTGAGGGAACTTGTGTCAGGAGGCAAGTGTATCACACCTTCAAATTCCTGAAAAAAACTAATAGCCACAAAACGCAAGCCTCTGGGCTTTGAGATGTAAGCTGAATGAAAACAGTTCTAAAGGTGAAATACCCACTTACAGAACAAATCACAACCGAATACCCCAGCCAGATGTCCCAGCAACATGAAATCCTAAATGGATTTCTTCAAAAAGAAAACAATACCAGATGGAAAGATTTGCAAACAAATTAAAGAGCCCCAAGCAAGGTAAATGTGTTCACTTAATCCTCTATAAAATACAACCAAACATTTAAGGAAGACACAATATATTGTGGGTTTCATAAAATGTATATGAATAAGACATGTGGAAACAATATCACTAAGGCTAAAAGAGTGTACATGGAATGATACTTCTGGAGAATTTATTCACTTTTAAAGTTTCTCCTTTATTTGTGAATTAATTTTAAATTGTACTCTTGATACTATATCTCATATATGTGAAGAAGTTTGCACTAGGCCAATCAAAAAAAAAAACACAAAGTAATAATAAGTGAATCAAGACTTTTTATTAGAATAAAGAAGATAAAATTTGAATTAGAAAATTATGATTCAAAATAAGAAAAGATTGCAAAGAAAAATGTAGGAAAATAGCATACAATGACTAGACATATTTACATTAAATGTAATTGGTTTAAACTACACACCAATACTTGAATCTATATACTAGAAAACATTTAAATATAAATATACGCATGTATTTAAAATAAAATGGAATATAAAGGCACATGTTGTTCACAGCTAACCCAAGAAAACTTGGAGAATTACATTTATTAGGAAAAGTAGACTTTCAGCAAGTACCAGGAGTGATATGTTGAGGAATTTATTGTGAAAGCTCATTATCCTGATAACTCTAAATATCTTACATTAAAATTGAAGCATATTCCATGAGGCATAATGGAAGGTTTGAAGACTCTTTTTATAGTAATTTACAGAACATAGAGGAAATACAAAAACAAACAAAAAAGAGAATGACATTATACACTACATGGGATGGCTGACATTTTTAGAACATTTAATTTCACCATCTCTAGGATAAAAGAATTCTTGAAAGGCCTGAAGTGTTTGAAATCATATGAAGAAACATTTTTTGGACACATCAGGATTAAATTAAAAGTGAGTCAGTGAATATCCTGGAAAAACTTCCATATTTTTGAAACCAAACAAAATGTTTAAATACTCTGTAGCTCAATTAGGCAAGTGAGACTATACATTGAAGTAGAGAAAATAAAAATAGAGTATGTTGGTGAATTAGTGGCAATATTAGATTCCAAATATGCCTAAGTCCTCCACATACAAGAGACCTCTCTACATCTTCCCTCTATCTATCCCATGGCTCCTCATCACTTTTTCTCTGATGTTCTATGTCCTGTCTCACAACTGATGCTTATGAAAATTAAATGGCACACTGGGTGAGGGTTGAAGTAAGTAAACTGATTCATCCATGTCCAGCTAGCTCATTGCTGTGACTTCAATAAATGTCCACTAACTGCAATTTCCTTGACTTGATGGGTTTTCGCAGCTTCCACTCCAAAAGCATCTCAACACAATTTGCAGTTATGATATGCATATCATTTTCAAATCTGCTGCAGCATTTTAGTTCTAAGGAATGATTTTCAAAGCTGATTGCTAATCTTCTGCATATTAGCAATGTGTATGTATGTGTGCATACATAAATCACACACGCAATCGCACATGGTGCAAATGCACACACACACATGCACACACACAATGGCATTGAGACACAACCAAACCAGAGTATCTATTAGAGACCCTCTAGATCAAGCATGTCCATGGCTATGTCTATGGGGAGTGGTATTGATTACTTAGCTGATGTGGTAAGACTAAACAGGAAAGTGTTTGGAGGCCTTATACTATGTGAATAGAAAGGAGCTAAGCAGTAAGCATGAATGCATTCAGTCTCTCTTTTTCTTGACAATGAGTGTGATGTGTAGCTAGCTATTTAAGTTCTTATTGCCTTCAGATTCCTGTTATGATAGCCTATACCCTGGAATTATGAGCTAAAATAAACCCCTTTCTAATGGCCTTTCACCTGAAATATTATTTTATGCTTTATATGTATATGTGTTGGAGAGGGCACGGGGTCCTGCTCTGTGTGTGCAAGAGTATTTGGAGGCCAAAAGTAAGCACTGAATCACTTGGAGCTGGCGTTTTAGTAGTTTCTAGTACCCACATGGGTGCTAGGAATTGAATTCCAGTACCCTGGAAGAGCAGTGCATGTTCTTAACCACTCAACTTTCTCTACAACCCCTCATTAATTATTTTTCTTTTGTTAGAATATTTCATCTCAGAGACAGTAATAAAACTGGAACAATGACCTTTTAATTTCTGTTTTTCATATTAGCTCTGAAGGATGACAATGTCTTTTGATTGACACTTGAACACTGCCACATCTGTTCATATCTTAGCAATGAAAAATGCGTTTTTTGCATTTAATTGCTCCCCATGTTGTCTAGAATTTTCCTTCTGATTTATATGATTAACTTATTTAATGAGGCTTAAAAGAGGTCACATTCTGCTTACTCACCAACAATGCATGAGTGGATAAATAGCAACTGCTCATCAATCTCCCTGACTTTCTCTTATCATCTACCAGTAGGAACAACTTAAAAATTTAATTCCATTTCTGAGTTTATGTAGACACAATTTTTTGACATGTGTCACCTCCTATAGCAATGTAAGTCTGTAGGTTCCTGTGTTAGTCCTCCATGGTTATCAATTGAATCTTTAAAAGATTTATTAAAATCAAAAGTTGTAGAAATCAAACATAAGTGGCAGAGACAATTATCAAGAAACATGTAGTTATTCAATCGCATATTATTATGAGAAATTAAGGAAGTAGAAGCTGGGGCTTGAAGGATTGCTTGCCTGTTCAGAGTATGAGCTGTTCCTGCAGAGGACTAATATTTAGTTCCCAGCTCCTATATCAGATGGCTCACAACTGCCTGTAACTCTAGGTCTGTGGGATCAAACACTTACTCTGAGCTTCACTTGCACAAGCACACACACACACACACACACACACACACACACACACAAGATTATATATTGAAGGAAATCTGAGGATAGAGGGGGAAATTTCCAAAGACTTTTCACCATCTACTCTTAGTGTTTACACTTCAGTGTAAACACCCATCTTACAGAATATACTTGCAGGCAGGCAACATTTGTTACCTGAATTTCATATACCCAACACAAATAACAGTGGCAGACATCAAGGAAGGGCCAAGAAAACAGCTGCTCCATTGATAGAATAACTTACAATGCATACTTATATCTAAATATAAACAATAATTATATACAATATTTATATTAAAATCTATACAAAGCTATGTACAACAAGAATCCAATAGTATATTAAATGAAGTGTTTGAGTTATAAAAGTCTTTAGACTGTCTTTAAATTTAACACCAATTTCCACAGATTTGAAAGTTTGGTGGATTATTTTCATGAATATAAAGTATTGGTTTGTGATTGTTTGGAGAAGTTTGCATGCTTCCCATTATTTATTTGTAAGCTATAAAAGTGATGTGATTATTGAAGAATTCCATATTGTCTTATATATCTTTGTTATATTTAACTTACAAATAAAATACTTGCTAATAACATTTTTAATGATTCTTTATAAGAAGACAAAATGTTCAGATGTAACTTGTCTTAGATGATAAAAGCCCAGGAATAAGAAGGCACAGACATTAAATGAAATGAATTTAATACTTTAGAAAAGATAGTAGGCAGAATCAGAGAAATTAATAGGTTCCAAGTTTTTTTTTTCAAAACATTCAGCCCATTTTATTGCTCAATATAGTTACAGATTCTTTTAGACATCACACAAGCAGAGTTGAGAAATAGTTTTCTCTAATTAAAAAATACTGAACAGTAGAAAAGTTGCCATTCATTTATAATTTTTTTTTGTTTTCTTTAGTGGAGATAATTTTCTGGTATGGAATGAACTTTAAGATTCAACTAACTAAGTCCTGCAGAATTTTCAAGACTGATCCGTAGTCAGACGTGTTATCCATTGCGCCACACAATAACTTTGGTACCCAAACCTCACAAAGACACAACTAAGAAAGAAAACTACAGACCAATATCCCTGATGAACATCGATGCAAAAATACTCAATAAAATAATGGCAAACCGAATTCAAAAATACATCAGAGAAATCATCCACCATGATCAAGTAGGCTTCATACCTGGATTGCAGGGATGGTTTAACATACGAAAATCTATCAACGTGATCCACCATATAAACAAACTGAAAAAGAAAAACCATATGATTATCTCCCTAGATGCAGAAAAAGCCTTCGATAAAATTCAACACCCTTTCATGATAAAGGTATTAGAGAGGTCAGGGATAACAGGAACATACCTAAACATAATAAGAGCAATATACAGCAAACCAACTGCCAACATCAAACTGAATGGAGAGAAACTTAAGCCAATTCCTCTAAAATCAGGAACAAGACAAGGCTGTCCTCTCTCTCCATATCTCTTCAATATCGTACTAGAAGTTCTAGCTAATGCTATAAGACAACAAAAGGAGATCAAGGGCATCCAAATTGGAAAGGAAGAAGTCAAACTGTCTCTATTTGCAGATGATATGATAGTTTACATAAGCGACCCAATAAACTCTACCAGGGAACTCCTACAGCTGATAAACACCTTCAGCAAACTAGCAGGATACAAGATAAACTCAAAAAAATCAGTAGCCCTATTTTTTTCAGACGACAAAGAGGCAGAGAAAGAAATCAGAGAAACATCACCCTTTACAATAGCCACAAGCAACATAAAGTATCTTGGTGTAACGCTTACCAAACAAGTAAAAGATCTATATAATAAGAACTTTGTGACTCTAAAGAAAGAAATTAAAGAAGATACCAGAAAATGGAAAGACCTCCCATGCTCTTGGATAGGTAGGATAAACATAGTAAAAATGGCAATCTTACCAAAAGCAATCTACAGATTCAATGCAATCCCCATTAAAATCCCACCACAATTCTTCACCGACCTTGAAAGGATAATAATTAACTTTATATGGAAAAACAAAAGACCCAGGATAGCCAAAACAACCCTATACAATAAAAGAACATCAGGAGGCATCACCATTCCTGACTTTAAGCTCTACTACAGAGCTATAGTTCTGAAAACAGCCTGGTATTGGCATAAAAATAGACAGGTAGACCAATGGAATCGAATTGAAAATCCTGATATTAATCCATGCACCTATGAACACCTGATTTTCGACAAAACAGCTAAAATGATACAATGGGGCAAAGACAGCATCTTCAACAAATGGTGCTGGCACAATTGGATGAGGGTGTGTAGAAGACTGCAGATAGACCCATGTCTGTCGCCATGCACAAAACTCAAGTCCAAATGGATCAAAGACCTCAACATCAATCCAGCCACATTGAACCTCTTAGAAGAGAAAGTAGGAGGTACCCTTGAACAAATTGGTATAGGAGACCGCTTCTTGAACATAACTCCAGGGGCACAGACACTGAAAGAAACAATTAATAAATGGGACCTCTTCAAACTTAGAAGCTTCTGTAAGGCAAAGGACACAGTTGACAAAACCAAACGGCAGCCCACTGACTGGGAAAAGATTTTCACTAATCCTATATCCGACAAAGGGCTGATCTCCAAAATATACAAAGAACTCAAGAAACTAGTCAACAAAACACCAAATAACCCTATTAAAAAATGGGGTACAGAACTGAAGAAAGAATTCTCAATGGAGGAAATCAAAAAGGCTGAAAGACACTTAAGAAAATGCTCCACATCCTTAGCTATCAGGGAAATGCAAATCAAAACAACTTTGAGATACCATCTTACCCCTGCCAGAATGGCTAAAATTAGAAACACCAGTGATGACTTATGTTGGAGAGGATGTGGAGAAAGTGGAACACTCCTCCACTGCTGGTGGGAGTGCAAACTCATACAGCCACTTTGGAGATCAGTATGGCGGTTCCTCAGGAAAATGGGAATTAGTTTACCACAGGACCCGGCAATCCCCCTCTTAGGCATATACCCAAAGGATTCACATCAATGCAACAAAGACATCTGTTCAACTATGTTCATAGCAGCACTATTTGTAATAGCAAGAACCTGGAAGCAACCTAGATGCCCTTCAATTGAAGAATGGTTAATGAAGATGTGGCACATCTACACAATGGAATACTACTCTGCAGAAAAAAATAATGGTATCTTGAAATTCGCAGGCAAGTGGATGGCACTTGAAGAAACCATCCTGAATGAGGTAACCCAGTCACAAAAAGAGGAACACAGTATGTACTCACTCATATATGGATTTTAGACCTAGATCAAATGATCACCAGCCTATAATTCACATCACCAGAGGAACTAGGATACAAGTTGTATTCTAAGAGATTCATATAAAGTCCCTCACAGAACTGGGAAGGGACAAGTCCCCCAGACCTCAGGTATAGTGGGGGAGGACAGCTAATGGAGAGAGAAGTAGGAGAAAATGAGAGGGAGGAGAGGAAGGCATGTGTGACTAGGAGGATTGAGCCTGGTTAGGAATGGAAAATAGGAAAGAGAGAGAGAGACAGAGACAGAGAGAGAGAACATAAAAGAGGGAGCCAATATTGGTTTGAAGATAAAGTTGAACACAAAGAAAGGTCGAGGGAACTACAAGACTGCTCCCAACTAACAATCTCAGCTTCCGTGGAAAGGCTATCATAAATGCCCTTCCCGGAGAGTGAGATCAACAACTAACTTCTCCATGGAGTCCTCAACTAATGCCTGTTGAAAACAGGAGCAAACACCCATACATAAACACTGAGTCAAACTAGAACCCAGAAGCAGATGGAGAGGACAAGACCATGCGGTAGAAGTACATAGAGACAGCTTACCTGAACAAGGAGGAGCTAAGGGCCACTAGACTGATAGCTGGGAAGCCAACAGAGGTCTGACTTGGACTCCCCTGAATATGGGTCTCAGCCAGAAGGTCTGAGCAGTCTGAGAGACCTCAGACAGTGGAGCCAGGATGTATCCCTGGTGCACAAAAGGACTTTGCAAACATATCCCCCATGGAGGGATAACTGCCTTATTCTAGAGATAGGAGAGAAGCCCTAGTCCCTACTTCACAGGACCTGTCAGATCTACATGACCCCAACTGGATGGCATTCCCCTACATATTGTATTGTGGTGGGGGGTTGGGAGGGGAGGGTGTTTAGAGTGCATGGGAGAGGGTAGAGAGGGCAAAAGGGAGGGAAGGAGGGAGGGAGGGCTTGGGGGGAGGGAGGGAGGGAGGGAGAGGGAACTGGGATCGACATGTAAAATAATAATAATAATAAAAAAAAAAAAAAAAAAAAAAAAAAACCGCTTTGACTCCAAAATTTAAGTTGAAGAACAAGTTACTGGGGAAAAGTATTTCTATTTTTGTTTCCACAGAAAATGAAAAGATGTGGATTCCTTCCAGACTAATGTGGTTTGATCACACCAGACCGCCTGAAACAGAGTACAAGCTGATCCTACATTCCAAACAGCTGGACAAAACAGCCCTACAGACTACAGCTAGGATATCTGAATCTTCTTCGAATCCCCCAAGACAGCGCCCCTTACCAGCAGGAAGTAGTTTGGAAAGAACGACGCCCAAATTCCCAAATATTGTGTATAAATGTTTGTTTTCATTTAATTGGACTTTGTTATATAAAATTAAATAAAAAATACTCTATAAAAAAAAAAAAAAAAAAAAAAAAAAAAAAAAAGAATTTTCAAGACTGGATGATTCAGTATGTTTAAATGCCTTAAAGGATACATTTCAACATATGAGTTGGAAATCAAATTATTTTGTATCAGAATTAAGATTATTGAAATAACCAAAGATACTGTTTTACAGAGCTATTGTTTAGTTATAGTGGCTCATTTTACCACACCAGAGACAACAACCAACAGAAATGAAGGGATGTAGAGCAAGGGATGAACTTTGATCAAATGAATCTTATGAGCAGCAGACATAGGCATTAGTAGCCAAAGCTACTTACTGTAATGATAAAGAGACAAATATAAAATATTCAAATCATTCTTAAATACAGGTACTGAAAGAATTAGGTAGATGTGGTTTTCTTTTAACAATACAAAATTCTTGGGAAGAATTTATCTTCTAAATTAAGTAATTGTTAAAAATGATAGACACTAACATTTTATGACATAGATAATTGAGAGCTGAAGACATGGCCCAGCCCTTAAGAATGTTTGTTGTTTCTTCTGGAAGATGCAAATATGCTTCCCAGCATCCATAATGGTCAATTTACAGTCACCTGTAATTCTACCTCTAGGGAGCCAGCCTTGTTCAGGCCTTCAAAGGCATTGCAGTCTTGTACATAGAAATAGTCACACATATACATAACAAAATAACAGTAAGTCTTTATAACAAGCAGACTGTTTTTTTGTCATTCTTCTCTTTTATGTAACATGCAAACTTAGACATAAAAAATTCCGTAACCTAAAGTTTGATTACTTAATTTTTTATTTTATAATTTTATTTTTTTAATTATTTGAGGAATTTATTAAAAAGCTACATGAATATAATTTATAGAAACAAGCAAAACTAATCAAAATTGGGTATCAATAGAGTTTTAACAGGACAGATAACAGTGGATGAGAAAACACAAATGTAGGCCTCCTAACATACATTGTATTAAATATAATTGAGCTAGAATTTTGATTATAGCCTGAAAATGACCCATGTCAAAAAGACACTGACAGTTATAAAATTATCAGCTTTCAAACTAACCTAAACTCCAGGGGAATACTCATAATGCACAGTGGAATCGAATATCCACAGGAAAAAAATGACTTGAATTATCAAGAATATTGTGATTGTACTATCATACCACTGGACATTAGATTTAGGGCACTTAGAGGCTTCATGTATTCATCTGTTGCCTAAAGTCGAAGAGCTAGAGATATGGCTCAGTGAGTAAAGCTCTTGCAGTGAAAGCTTGACGACCTGAGTTCAAAACTCCAGGTTCCCTGTAGAAGGTACAGTAGTCTGTAACCCTAGCATGCCTACAGTAAAGTTGGAAGTGAAGATAGGAAAATCCCTGGTACATTCAGACATATTCAGTAATGGACAACTAGAGATTTTTTTTTTCTCAAACAAGGTAGAAGGCATAGAAAATCATGAGAGGTTTTTCTCTAATAATCACACATGCCATGTACCACAAACATGCCTATACATGCAACTACACACAGACACACCGCCCTCCAAAAGTATTGTGTGCCAATCACATGCCTATGTTTATTTAAATAATCCTTAGATGACTTGTCTTAACCAGTGTAAAATAAACGTGTGTGGTTATTTTTGTCCTATATTATTTAAAGAACAATGAACAGAAAAACCTATGCATTTAAATAGAAATGCAGTGTTTATGTAAATATTCTCACCTATCTATGTTTGAATCTGTGAATGCTGAGTAGAGATTATGGGAAAGGTGGACTGTTAGTTGTTTTGGTCTGGCCTTTTATCCATTTTTTATCAGCTCAAATTGAATTTTTTTTCTTGAGTGCTACTACAGCATGATTATGGATGGGGATAAAATTTAAAAATCTTTTGCACATTTAAAAGATATATATTATTGAAATATAGTCCACATAACACAAAATGTACCAATTTAAATATTATAATAATTATTATTTTTTTCTTCTATGTGTTTGTGTGGAGCAGAACATGTAAGATTTTGGAGGTCTCAGGATAACTTCCTGAACTGGATCTCTTCTCCTCTACTTGTGGGTCCTGGGGATGGAACTAAAGTCATCAGGCTTGGATAGCAAGCGTTTGTGCTCATTGAGCCGTTTCAATAAAAGTATTTGCAGGATTATTTAACCAATAACTCCAAATGGGAAGTAAATCTTGGGAGAGGTAGTAACAGTCTCAAGGGATGGCCCTGATGGTGAAGCCCAGATCTGCTTTCATTTCTGTTGCTATAAGAAAGTATCCTGACAAAAAGCAGCTTAAGTGGAAACAGGTGGAGTAGCCTTGAAAGTCATGGTGGTAAGATCTTAACCCAGCTACTTCCATGCATAGTGAAGAGCAGAGAATAAAAATGTGGATGCCTGGTAGTCAGCTCACATTCTCTACACAGCCCCACCTTCCGGTCCCACAGGGTCTCTTCTCCTCCCCTCCTTTTTCTCCTAACTCCCTCTCCACTCACTGCCCCCCTCCCAATATGCTCAGGAGATCTTGTCCCTTTCCCCTTCTGTGTGGGATAGAGAAGGGATAGTGTTACCTGTGGTGGGCTGTCTTTCTTTTTTTTTTAAAGCCAAATTTAGAAAAAAAAAAATCCTTCACAGACATGTGGATAAGCAATACTGATCCCAACTATTTCTGAGTGACACTCTTCTAGGTTGAGAGGTTGCTTTACCTTTTGGAGATCAGTGGGGCAGTTCCTCAGGAAAATGGAAATCAGTCTACAACAGGACCTGACAATCCCACTCTTAGGCATATACCCAAAAGATGCACATCCATGCAACAAAGACATCTGTTCAACTATGTTCATAGCAGCATTATTTGTAATAGCTAGAACCTGGGGCCAACTGAAGAATGGATAAAGACGATGTGGTACATTTACACAATGGAGTACTACTCAGCGGAATAAACAGTGTTATCTTGAAATTCACAGGCAAATGGATGGAACTTGAAGAAACATTCCTGAGTGATGTAAATCAGTCACAAAAATAAGAACATTGTATGTACTCACTCATATATGGATTTTAGACATACACCAAAGGATCACCAGGCTACAATTTACACCTTCACATTGCCAGAGAAGCTAGGATACAAGGAGGACCCTCACCCACACAGAAGGGAAAAGGGACAAGATCTCCTGAGCATATTGGGGGTGCAGGCAGTGAGTGGAGAGGGAGTTAGGAGAAAAAGAAGGAGAGGAAAGGAGAACATGTGGGACCAGGAAGTTGAGTCTGGGGATGAATAGATGAGAGCAAGAAAAGAGATACCATAATAGAGGGAGCCAATTAGGTTTGAAGAGAACACTGACACTAGAGAAATGTCCAGAGACCTACAAGACTGACCCCAACTAACAACTGTGGAAAGGCTACCTTAAATGCACTTCCCTGATAATGAGATTGATGACTACCTTATATGCCATCCTAGACCCTTCATCTAGTAGCTGATGGAAGCAGAAGCAGACACCCACAACTAAACACTGAGCTGAACTCCTGGAATCCAGTTTTAGTGAGGGAGGAGTGATGAGCAAAGGGGTCAAGACCAGGCTACAGAAATGCACACTGACAGCTTACCTGAACAAGGGGGAGCCCATGCACCCCAGACTGTTAGCTGGGAAACCTGCATGAACCGACTCAGACCGCCTGAACATGGGTCTCATTTAGAAGGCCTGGGTAGTCTAAGGGACCTCTGACAGTGGAACTAGGATGTATCCCTGGTGCACAAATGGACTTTGGGAGCACACTCCCCATGGAGGGATACTCCCTTAACCTAGAGGAAGGAGGGAGTGCCTAGGACCTACTCCAAATGACTTGACTGATTTTGATGACCCCTTCTGGAAGGCCCTGTGGAGTGAGTGGGAATGGGATGGAAGAGGTATGGGGGGATATGGGAGGATGGGAGGGAGAGAGAACTGGGATTGATACCTAAAATAAGAAAAGATAACTTTAAAAAGAAAAAAAAGAACGGAAAAGAAAAGAAAATTAGAGCTAGCTGCACGGTGGTGGCTCACACCTTTAATCCCAGCACTAGGGAGGCAGAAAAAAAAAAACCAAAAAAGAAAGAAAATTAAAATTAAAGCTAAACATCACATTTATCTCTCCCTTTTCTTTGCTACATTACCTGAACTTTCCAATATGATCTCCCAAGGTTTTACTCCTAATTCACTTACTGCATATTCATTTATTCATCATTTATTTATTTACTAGTATATTCTTCCCCATTTTATGTGCTAAAGTCTACACTAAACACTGAAGAGAAGTAAATTAGACCAAATCTCCACTTTCAAGCTTGCATTATTACAGGACAACTTTGAAGCACTTTAATACAAATTCTTCCACATTTATTTATTTCAGGGTAATTTACATTTCTCAGCACCCTGAGGAAAACATGACTTTTCATGACATTTCAACCTCTAAAGAAAAGGATGAGATGTTCTGGATAAAAAAAGAAACCAACCAAGCAAACAAACAAAAACCCCTCTTCGCTTGCATGAAAATATATCACAGTCAGCTAGCTGCATTCTGCTGCAAATATCTCTTGCATTCTTAAAACTTCCACATGTGCTAATGATCTCGTGTTTTTTTGCAGTTTTATCTTGACCATGCAATACCCATCATCTCATTTAATCTTTGCTATGACTTCATGCATTCAGTACCATTAAAGTTAGAATAATGACCGGTGGAAAGGCATCTGTGTCTCAATCTTGGAACCTATGGATGTGTTATGCTACCTTGTTAAAGGCATTCTGCCAATGTAATTACATTATGAATTCTTGAGGGGGGAGATTATCCTGGGTAATTCAAAAATTTTTAAATTTATTCCTATAATCCTAACAAAGCAAATAACCTTCTCCTACTATGATCTGAAGATAGGGCAGTGGAAGAAAATTTCAACAAGTCCTCCTGGAGGATGTATTTCTGTTGCTGGTTTTGAGGTGCAAATGGCTAAACCTGCCCAACAGGTTCATCTTCTCATCAGTTCCTAAGGGAATTTATGCTTCTGACTCTAATACCACCATGAGACTTAATGTGGAAATGACTCCTTGTTCTTTGAGCTGTTGCTTGCTTACTGTCAATTGATGCTGCACTCATTGTGCATTACTGCTTATTGAACTCAGCTTCCCCTCTCAGAATGTATTTATTTAACTAATTTAAAAGTTGTGTTTATGTGTGTGCAGGCACACATGCAAACATGTGAGCAGGTGTCTACAGAGGTCAAAAGAAGGCTTTTTTGTTTCATGAAACTGGAGTGATAGATGGTTAGGAGTTCTGCATCCATGAATTCTGGGAACCAAAATCAGGTCCCAGGCAAATGTAGTAGATGCCCTTAGCTCCTGAAACATATCTCCATACTCTGCTGTTTACTCTCAAACAATGTGCGATCAAATAAATTTAGATTAGAGATATGAGCCAGAAAGTACTAGATTCTTTTGATACACTAGATTTTGCGTCTCCACTTAAGCTTGAGATCTGATTAAATCCTTACAATAAAGTTCATTTTTGATCAAATTAACTTATTTAAAAATGATTTTAACTATGACTAAAAGTGTATTCATAATACAGCAGGAAATTCCACTAAATCTAGTCATTTATGTACTTGAAAGATGTGGAAGCAGCCTGTCATGGGGTAGTATGACATACCAGGTATGGAAATGGTATGGCTTGGAAAACTAAACCATTAATAACAAAAACAAATTATTTTGAAAATTATAGAGCCTTTAGGATTTTTATTCATTTTAATAAAACAACTTAAGTATTAGGCTATCACCATCATGAAAGAGAAATATTTATTAGGAAATGACAAGAAAATCTCATGAATCTCTTCAATGGGGGTGTAATGAAGCACTGTATTCTAATATATGTCCTGGAAATAGTCCATTACCCATGAAAAATACCATCATAATACCTAGAAAATGCAAAGCTGTGTCTCTTGATGATTATTATTTCAGGACTATACAGCAATTCAACAATGCCAGTACTGGTCAGCCACCTTCGCAGTCCAATTTAGCAAAATGACAGCGGTGACACAAGGCTAATTACCACTCAGCAGAGCCTTGAGTGCCGGATGGAGAACAACTGTTACCTGGTGTCTTAGTTAGGTTTTGTCTTGTTGTCATAAAACACCATGACTAAAAGAAACATGCGGAGGAAAGGATTTCTTTCACCTTACACTTCTAGGTAACAGTTCATCACTGAGGAAGACGAAGCAAGGGTACAATCAAGGCAAGAATCTAGAGAGATGAATGGAAGCAGAGGCCATGGAAGGCTTTTTTACACCTGTGGTTTATTCTCTTACATACTTGGTGTCACCTCTCCAAGGAAAGAAGTATCCCCCAGAAGCTGGGGCCTCCCACATCATTCAATCGAAAAAAAAAAATTCTCCATAGGCCTGCCTATGGAGAACCTTATGGAAGCATGTTCTTAATTGAGGGTCCCTGTTCTCAGATCAGCCTAGCCATTGTCAAGTTGACATCAAAACAAGGCAGCACTTCTGAACAAGGCCTTCGTTTTCATATGTACAAAACAATTAAAAGCTGGAGGATAGTTAATTAATACTTGTTTACTGCACAAGCTAGAAGACTGGAATTTGAATTCCTAGCCAGAAACTCTAGTGCTGTGAGAGGAAGACAGTAGGATCACTGGGGTGAACAACAGAGCTACAGGTTCATTTAGAGACTCTATCCCAAGAGTATATAGCAGAGAATAACAGAGTATGGCCCTCTGTACATGCATTCATGGATAAGAACACCTTTCCCACTTCCAATACAGACAAAACAGTCATTTACGGTGCTCTAAATACTGGCCTCATAGTGACTGTGAGCTCTCAAAACAAGAAACTATTTCTAATACTAAGTTAAAGTTAGATAAATGTAAGATAGCTATGGAGGACAATGGGTTTTAGTTTGAATTATGAAGCTTCTCTCTGGCTTACACAAGTGTGGGTTTCACATTCACCCAGCTTTAAGTAATAGCTGAATGCAGATTTTGAACCTATAGAGAACTCCTGGCCATATTAGGGAATCTTCTGGTCATTTTATCTTCACTCAATAGACTTGATATCACTTATACATATATTTCTTTCCTAATTGTCAGATTGAAACAGAGGCAATACATTTTTCTTTGATAATTTTGTTTTATTTAAATTTGAAACAAGCCTGTTTTACATGTCAATCCCAGTTCCTACACCATCCGTTCCTCCCCTGTCTCCTCCATCAATCCCTATCCAATCCCCTTTCTGCTCCCCAGGGAGGGAGAGGCCTTCCATGAGGGATCTTCAGAGTCTGTCATATCATTTGAAGCAGGGCCTAAGCCCTCCCTCATGTGTCTAGGCTGAGAGAGTATCCCTCTATGTAGAATGGGCTCCCAAAGTCCATTCCTATACTAGGGATAAATACTGATCCACTACCAGAGGCCCCATAGACTGCCTAACTAACTGCCTAGTTAGGAGGACTGCCTAGTCCTCCTAACTAACACCCAAAATAAAATTTTCAGTGGAATAAAAACTAGTGTATCAGTTTTCTTAACATAAACTAGTAATGTGTACTATTCCAGCAAACTCTTTTATGAAATTGTTATGAACTAAAGCAAGCTACCACAAATCAAATATGAGTTAATAGATGTGGAAAATTTCATCTGTGCATGTGCAAATTTCATATATATGGATATGTGTGTGTTTAGATACACACATAAAATGTATATATGGCCAATCTAAACATAAAACTATTTATTCAAAATCATGGGCTTATAGAGTATGGATTTATACATTAAAGAAATTAATATCAGATACATTTAACGAGTTAAACAAATACCAATGACATTTAAAATAAATAAAGTAAGCCCGGGCTTCAGATTTTATGTCATAAAATTTCTGAAATTGGCATTAAAGACAGTCAACAAGCATTAGCTGCTGAGTGCCAGGGTAAACATTTGAACCCTTTGTGGCTCTATTACTTTTTATAGTGTAGGTGTGTGTGTGTGTGTGTGTGTGTGTGTGTGTGTGTGTGTGTGTGTCTGTGGAGGATTGGATCCCTTGGAACTGGACTTACAAGCAGTTGTGACCAGTTGACACAGGTGCTGGAAACCAAACACAGGTTCTCTGAAAGAACAGCCAGCGTTCCTAATCACTGAGCATGTCTCCAGGCTCCTTAACATCTTTTAAATGACTGTAATCCCCACCCTCTTGAGCAACTTATAATGCTCTGATTATATCTTACACTAGAGTTTATGATGAAGAGAGAAGGGTGTGATTTACTGGTAGGCTGATCAAAGAGTATTTGCGAAGTGAGAGGATATGATTTAAGTTCAGAGTGACAGATGATTTCAATGTGCCTGAAGCCACCTGTGATATTAAAAATAAATTAAATCCCCAGGAAGAAAAGCGAAGCCATTCCGTTTCCACTCTTGTCTGTAAGCTTGATGTTTATTACTTTTGGAAGCAGCTTAGAGACATATCCTTACACAGATTGATTCTTTCAGAGCTTGAAGAAGTGGCTTGTGACTAGGTCTGAACCATTTTCCCAAACATCCTAGAAATCCTAATCTCTCCACATCTAAATCTTGAGTGTGTGATTTTCACTTGTTAAGAAAAGTTGGAGGTGACTGTATTTGGTGGTCGCTAGCTGCAACTTGAAAATGTTTAGGTTATTTATTGCAAAATTTATATGAGAAATGATAGTATTTGAAGTATTTGAATTGGAAGATATTAATATATATATATATATGTACACACATATATGTACATATATTACATTGAAATTACATCTTAAGATTTGCCCACAGCCTAAAATATTTATAAAGCAACAATACTAATGGAACTGTGATGGTGTTCCATTGGCTCCCATATCCTCTGAACTCAGGCTCATTTACTTCAAGCAGTTTCTGAGAATGAAAATTACATTACTTGAAGATGACTAATGCAAATATTACTTGTTCTCTTTCAACACACAGAAAATAACCTACAGAGGTAGGTAAATTAGTCACTTGTATCTATTGATTCCCCTAGAGAGCTTATATAGTCTCTAACAATATATTTGGGTGGATTTCCTTTAAGTACAGAATAGAATCCTTCAGAAATAAGATATGTAATCTGTTTCCATATAAAGGTGACAAATATCATTCATAAGTTCAAGTAATCAAAACATATCAGGTCATCCACTGTCCAAGGTATCAAGAAAATGATATCTAATCAGATATAGATCCCTTACTCAAATATAAATCACAACACAGAGACAAAGCAGCCATATTGGTTTTTTTGTTTCCACAACAGTATTGCATAATGAAGATAAGATAGTTTAACATGTGATGTCTATGACTGAGATGGTGGTAGAACATGGTTTGGGGCCTGTCTATCATCCTCCAACAGGCTGTTACAGGAACGTTTTCCCAAAACTGGAAAAAATGTAAGAAGAAAGGACTCTCAAATATGCAAGCCCATTTCAAGTCTCTGCCTACATCACATCCATTTAAAACCCAGTCTAAAGTAAGTCACAATGGCCAAGGATACCAAGAAGATAAATAAAGTTCCCAACATTTTCCTTACTCTAAAACACAAGAAATAATGAAATAGATCAATGTGCTAAGATCAGTATTATAACCGATCGATTAGTATGATGGTTAGCTTTAATTGTCAACACTTGTCAACTGTCAAACCTAGAATTTTCTAGGAAGAGAATCTCTGTATGGGAATGTCTATACATGGCTGGTCTGTGGACAGGTCTGTGGAGGATTGCCTTCAGTGAGTTAATTTATGTGGGAAGACCCCACCCACTTTAGGAAGCACAATTCCTTAGGCACAGGTTCCTGAACTGTGTGAGTGGAGACGCTGAGTTGAGGACAAGGAAGCGTGAAAGTGACTTCTATAGGCTCCTCTCCCTCCACCTTTGACTATGGTTGTGATGCCCTGACAGCCCCACAGCAATGAAATGCAACCAGTAATTGTGAGCTGAAGCAAACCTGGTCTTCTCTAAGTTGCTCTTCTTGAGCAATGGAAATGAAGCTAGAACCCTCAGGTAGATATTACACCTAATCCGATTTAAGCAATGTCTCTGCAGTTGTAGGAATCTTTCTGAAACAGGAAATCTCAGAGGAGTGGAGACTTAAAGATTAGTGTGCTTGCAGGAGAATAAAGTTCCTGATATTGTTAATGTGTGTGTGTGTGGGGGGGGTTATATACAGTGTTAATTGGAACTGTGGGCATAGAAAAATTATAGCATGCCAAGAGTAGAACTGGTGAGAAGATACAGCTTCAGAGATGAAGAATAGTATTTATAGACAAAAGATAGGAAACCAAGCACCCCACCCAACAGAGGCTTAATGCTTTGTGGCTAACTTTCAACTAATTTTAATTAATATAGAAGTGAAAGATGAGGAGGAAACCTAGGTATAACTGGCTATACAGAACGTGGACAGGGTACCACTTTGTGTATGCCCATTATAAATTCTCCTCCCTTGCAGGGTTTTTATACCCAGATCTAATTATGGTCATTTTCAGTTGAGAAATGTATATGATTCATAAGTTGTTTATATGTAAATGATGTACTTATAAATGTATTTCCTACGAATTTGAGATTAACCGTGTTCCTTTACATAATAATTTTATTTAGCCTCCATCTTTTATACAGATGTGTCTTTAAAAGCTTTTAAAATATTTTATGCCCAAATGCTATCATCTAGATTGTTCAAAGCCAAGACAAAAGCTTAAGATTGGGAATTAAGAAAAGCAATAATAAAACCCGGGGTATTTAGAGAATTGGTTTTCTGGTTTGTTTTAATGAAAATGAAGTCATTGTTTAAAACAAAGGCTTTATCAAATGAGAGTGAATTTAATGAATGGGAGTATGTGAGATCACAAGTGTACAAGTGAGTGGGATAAGCAATATTTGAGTAAGTGAGTGTGAGGGACCAAGGCAATCAAGGAAGGGGCTATGACTCAGTAACCCAGGACACACTGGAGAAATCGGTGTGAAACACTTGCTTTTTGTTTAGTTTTCATTTTCGAAACAGAACATTTATTGTATGACTGACTGAAATCCTCAAGATGAACTGGATACTGCAACAGTTGCCTTCTTGGGTTTAAGAGTTATCCCTTCACGGACTCCATGTTTGAATCATCAATAGACAGTTTTGGGTGCCTCATATGCCCAGTACAGGTAGTGTTTCACCTCTTAGCTTTAGCACTCAAGTTATACTTTCTCTTGTGCTTGGCAGGGTAGCCACATTTGCCACAGGTGGACTTCTGAAGGTGGTAGGCCTTGGAACCACAGTGGCACTTTCCAACCATTGCGACACTTTCCAAAGGATGGTATTTCTTTCATCATCTTGCTTCTGCTGACGAGGCCAAAAAGCAGTGTAAAACATTTGTAAGCTGCAATTGCATGTCCATAAGCCACTCACATAAAACACTTGCACAGTCAAGTCATCATACATATGTGACCAAAACACCCATGAAAATGAATCATTTAGGGGAAATATTCACACTTTGCAAATCATATGATGGGACTCCAAGAGATAGCTTCAATAGTTCAAGAATCTTTGTATAATTATCTTAATTGTAGATCACCGATTTATTTACTTTCAGTGTGAAAAAAAATGGAAATACTTTTAATCACTGTTCATTGCTGTGAAGAGACACCATGACTAAGGCAACTCGAATAAAAGAAATCCTTTAATTGGTGGGCTTGTGTAGTTCCGGAGGTTAGTCCATTATCATCATGGCATTCACCATAAAGAACCTTCATATAACGTCTTCCATTTATGACCATTTTTTCTGTCTTTCTAGACATCAGAGATCTCTTTCTCAGAAAGCACTAAAATGTTGCTGTCTCAGTGTTGACACATCCTCTTTAATTCATCTTCCCTTTGCACGATTTATTCTGGTAGCTGATGCTTTATCTGTATTCATTAAGCCTAGAATACCTCATCCATAATAAATTATCTCTTTCTCCCTTTAATATTTGCTAATAACTCAACTTACCTCCTGGGGTTTGTAGGCATGGAATCAAACACAGCTAATGTGATGACGGCACTGAGCTACAAGTCCCTTGTATAATGTTTTGATAGAAATGTCTACTCATTTCAACATGTTTTCTAAGTCTCCACAGTGATTTAAGGTAATTAATTGTTTTTTGCATCTTCATTTTCATGTGTCAAGTTTATGTGTGTGTTCTGTTTGTGTGTGTGTGAATGTGTGTGTAGATACACATGTACATACAAGCCCATGAATGCAGAGCTTGACATCTTGAATATTGTCTACTTTATTCATTGTAAGAGAGTCTCTCACTAACATGTTACCTTGCAACTTGTAGCTAGTTTAACTGGACAGCTTGCCCTAGGGATACCCTGTCTCTGTCACCTAAATACAGAGCAGACGCCACATCTCACCAGCTTTATTCATGAGTTATGGTTATCTGAGCTCTTTTCCTTGTATCACTGAATTGTGTTCCAGCCCCTACTAATTAACCTTTCAGGTTAGGTTTTTTTTCCTTTTTACCTTGGTAAAAGTCTGTGAGGAATTATGACTTACAACCTTTCAGAGGAAATTATCTATTATTACTGTTAGGCTACTGTCTTAAATTCCCAATGTGAATCCACTGGAGAATCTCCCTCTTTATTGGTAAGCATGGTATTAGACTATTGATTAATGACTGGGAGGACATACACTTGGATGGTGGCTGGAGCTGTAGCAGACTGTTGTTGAAAGTAAACATTTGTTGCCTTAAGAGACTGGAATTTCAAAATTTATGTTTTGTGGCAGGATAACCAACTACATACTTTGTGCATTCAAATGTTTGTGTGTGTGTGTGTGTGTGTGTGTGTGTGTGTGTGTGTGTATGTGTGTGTGTGTGTGGTATTTGTATGAATGTGTACACATAAAGACTGGGGGACATCAGTTTTCTTGATCTATTAATCTCTACCTTATTTCCTTAAAGCAGAGCCGCTCATTGAATTCTGAGCACAGGCTGGAGGCCAGTAAATCACAGCAATCACTCTGTCTCTAATAGCACTAGGGTTTCCTGTGCTAGTGTAACCATCCATAGCATTTCACAGGGATGCTAGGGAGTCAAACCCAGGCTTTCCAGCTTACACAGTAAACATTCTTAACTACTCAGTCATCTGCTTTGCCTTCAGTTGTAAACTTTTCATAAAATCATGAAACCTATTTTACAAGTTTCTTAACAACACTGTAATCATTATTTTCCCTTTGCTATCTGCTCTTCACTCATAGATACAGTACATAAATTAGAGTTGACCCTTGTCAAATGTGCCTTCACTGAGAGCTGAAGTTCAGTGGTAGAGGACTTGCATGAACAAAAATCCCTGGGTTTGATCTACAGCACAAAATACAGAAAAATAATTGTTTAACATGCAGAATATGTATTTCTTTTATTAGCGCATGCAACAGAGATGCAATTGGGTTTTCAGTGTTTCTAAATGTTAAGAACACTTAAAGCCTATTGAAATATTTTGAGAATAATTAAGAGTTAGTCCACTCTCCAGAGTAAAAGTATCAGCAAATAGTTTATCAGCAGAGGCAGTAACAGGAAAAAAAAAAAAAACTATAATACAGGATTGGCCGCTGGGAATCAGATCAAAAACAATGAAGATTGGGGAAAAAAAACACCATCAACTGAAAGCAAGACATAGAGTATGACATGGATTCATGGAGGAGAACTGGTAGAATATGAGAGACTTACAGTTCGAAAACATTAACAATAACAGAGCAAATACACATGATGATAACTATAGTGTTCTTAGTACTAAGACCAGGAAGATCCATGAAGAAAAATATTCAAGGCAAGAAAAACACAAGCCAGCATATGAGCGGGGAAGATATGATACATGGGTAGAGGTTGCTACATTACCTACTATGTATAGAAAATGTAATGTGTATAATAAAAACAAACCAAACAAACAGAGCAAAACAAAAAACACCAAAAACTAAAACCAAAACCCAAAACAGCAAAACCAAGTCTAAAATCTGAGCTGATGATAAATCGATGTACATGATAGAAGGAGTTCAAAACCTACCAATAAATTTAAGCAAGAAAGACAGTACAATAAATGGATAGCTGATGAGAACTAACTAGATAAATAGGGGGTAGAGAGACAACAATGGTAGAAAATAGACAGATTATACAGGACACATAGATCTATGTGATATATGGATAGTAGCTGGTTGGTAGATAAATGATAGTTACAAAGAGATAGAGATAGATAAATAGATATATAGATGATAGATATCATTATGTCTTAGGAGTTGAAATGAGTACAATACATCATAGTTTATCCTTATATATTTTATAACACAGCCAAACTGCATATTGCAATTGTGGTAAATATTCATATGAAAATAAACCAGTTATAAATTTTGATTAAGAGTTATGCAGTGAGCTATCTGTGTACCAGTTTGTGTAGCCCAGTAGTTCAAATGAATGATCTTGCCATAATCTGATGTAAGCTGTTTGCTTACGTAACAATTCTTTGGTTATGATGCTATTCCTCTAATCCAAGATCACACAGGCTTTATTGTGGTCATCACTCCAGTTACTGCTGCAAAGCATAGAGCTCAGCAAGCATCATTTCTTACTTTAGTCCTGTTTCTCTCCTAGAAGCATCTTTCACTTCCTTTGACTGTGGACATTCAATTCAGCTACAAAGATACAGTTCCTGTGTGATTGGCTTCTTATTGGCTTTCCTCTGTGAAGAGCAGGGGCACAGTGAGGAAGGGAAGAGACAGACTGCCAGAGGGCCTTGCACAGACCCATCCGGGTGGCAGCCCCTGAGCACCACTGTGGTACCACTCACACGGTAGCATCAAAACCATAAAAGCAGGAAAGGAAGAAAAGAAATGAAGACACATCATTCTGCCACTCCTCTGCCCTTTCGTCACAGTAACCAGTCCCTCTGCTGTGCACTCCCGTGTTCTCCACCTTTCCAGGCTGGTTTACAAGTTAATAATGCACTTTAAAGCGATACCATTGTTGGCATCAATACATAGTTGTCTTACTAGTTTCTTCATTTCCTCTGAAACTAAAATCCAACATCTGAATTTTAGAAAATTGAATGTACTTGTTAAAGATTTATTTGTTTTATTTATTTATTTTATCTGTGTGAATGTTTTTGTCTGCATGGATGTATGTGCATCTTATATTTTCCTGGCCCATGGATGTCAGAGGGGATTGGGTTCCCCAACTGGAATTATAGGTGCTTATAAACAACCATGCGGGTTCTGGAAACCAAACCCAAGTCCTCTGCCAGGAGCAGCAAGTGCTCTTAACCACTAAAGGATTTCTCCAGCCCTTCGCTTGAAACTTTTATTTATCAGGTTATAATACATGATTTTGGACAAATTAACCAATCAATTTATAAATAAGACAGAAGTTTACTTATTGAAAATGAGCAACTCTAAAAAAGCACAATGAATTTTGCTGCATTCCAATTATTATAAATAACATATATTCGCTTTATGTAAATTATGAACAGTAATGTATTTTGATGAATTTGAAAGACAACTATAAATCATATAAATTTAATATTGGATCTGTGTGACTTTTTCACAATCACTTTCCCAATGATAAAGGAGAAAATCTAAACAAAACTTTATGAGTGAGAAACTACAGATCAATTAGTGGTATAAAGTATAAATAAAACAAGAGAGAGTAAAGGGATTTTACCAAGGAATATAGAGCCCTACAACATCAGGGAAAGTTTTCTCCTCTTTTTCGTTTATTGAGATGGGGAGATTTGCATATGATTTTTGTTTAAAGGACAGATCAGGGCCCATGGGATGGCACATCAGATAAAGGTGTTTGCCTTTAAGCTTGATGATATGAACTTGATCATTCCACAAGGTGGAAAGAAAGAATTAAGTCTTGAAAGATGCCTTCTGATACTACATACCATGGGATGAATGCATGTATTCCCAGCACACAAACACACATGATAAATCAGTGAATAAATGAATATTTTGCTTTTAAGAATGGAAATTGATTAAGTACAGAGAAGAGTAGGAGAAATAAGTATCAGGTTATAGGTCAAGACTCTGATGAGTTAGGTAAGAGTACCAGAACACAGAACAGATGTGGGTCTGTAACATCCCACCTTCCTGAGTGTATGGATGGCTTATTTACTCCTTTTGTTAAAGAGACAGACTGATTATTCATCCACACACATAACTGTGACTTGTCAGCAATAGATGCAGTGAATGACAGCATTCTACAAAGATATTGGGAATCATGATTGCTTCAATGTACAAAAGGCATCCTACATTTAAGCAGTTTTCCTGCCTGTCTGGTCCCAGAGCCATGTTAGCCCCAAATAACACACAGAGATGCTGTGTTAGATATAAAGCTGTTGGCCTGTTACTAGTGTTTTTTATTGGCTAGCTCTGTCTTAAATATTAACCAATTCCTATTAATCTAAGTGTTTCCACGTGGTCTTATCTTAACTGAGAGCAGGTCTGGACCTTCTTCTCCCTCAATTCTTTACATGTTGAAACTTCTCCTATCTCTCTCCGATCCTTTTTGTCTCCTAGTCCTACCTATCTTGCTTTACTATTGGCTAACAGGGCTTTATTCATTAACCAAAAAGAGAACCATGTTTACAGAATGATATTTCCCATCAAGGCATCCTACACTGGCACTGGGAGTGATTGTTTCAGTGTACAAACAGCTGCAATATTAAGCAATATTTTTCTAAAAGTATTTAGTACCTAAAGTCTAGCGGATATTATCAGTTTTCTGCATATGGCAGACACTGAGTTACCAGTAGTACAGGTGAAGAAAAATAAGACCCAATGTAGTCACAAGGAGGGAAGTTAGTGTCACCACTGAGGGGCAGCTTTTGTTTCTTAAAGTTCATTTAATTGAAATCAAAGACACTGCTAACACTTCTTTTATGAGCAAGAAAAAATGATAATCCTCACTGACCTCAGCACTACTAAGTATTTAGTACCTCTAATGTAAACTCATAATGCTCATACTTCTAAAAGTCTTTTTTGCTCTTAGAGAAGACCCCCAACTCCATTCCTAGCACCCTAAAAGTGTGATGCACAACTCTAATGGTTGTAGCTCAAGTTCCAGAGTATTTGATGCCTTCTTCTGGTATCCATGGACATCTGCCTGAATTTGCCCATACATATTAATAAAATAAAAATAAACCTAAAATATTAAAAAAAAATAAGGCTACTTCAGGAAAATGCTAGCCCTCCATGTTTCACATACATGTGGAAAGGTAGCAGTCTACAAGAATGAATGTGTTGTGTTAGAGAAATGAATCACTAAGAGAAAGGAAAAAACAGACATAAGAAGTTTATATGAACCAAGAGGAGAGGAGATTCAAGTCTAGAGGTAAAGGAATGAGTTAGAAAAATTTGATTGTAGAGAGGGCGTAGCAAATGTATACTTAAGTATTTAATTTGTGAGAAGGTTGGAAAGCATATTGGCATAGATGGAATTTTTTAAATGTTCTGCTATATACTATACAACCTTTGGCCTTTTTTTTTTTTTAAACAGAGTAACTTACATACCATGACATCCATCTAGACCAATGGGCAGCTCAATGAGTTGCTCACAGGTATTATTTACAAGACCCCCTAAAGCCAGAAAATCTTCAGGGATGAAGTGATAACAGTCATCTTGAACTTTCTGCTCACTCAATTCTATTTTTACTATTTGCCTATGTTGATTTTTTTTGTTGTTACTTAAATTTTTGTTATTAAATTGTGAGTCTAGTAATTTTATTTGTTTGGGTTTGTGTTAATTAGTGATGCTCTCTTGGTTATAGAGGATAAAATTAATAGCATATTTACCCTCTTGGAACAATCTATAAAAAATTCTTTTGGTCTCTAAACAATTGTAGCTTGAAGATCCTATGAAATGAAACCTTAGGGAAGAGAATGAGCTTCCTACTTAGAACTGGGGACAGCATGAAAAAATTAAAGGCTGGATGAGCTCTAAAGAAAAAAATGTATTAGCTGCTGCAGATGCAAGGCCCAGTCCCAATGTTATAATGCCTACACTCACAAAGCCTATATGCATGGAGAGTGACTGCTCAAAATTACTTTTGGATTACATTTAGTGGGGAGGAAACATTCTGTAGTGGGCATTTGGACATCAGAGGACATTTTCACTTTTGTCCTTCCACAATGTGGATCCCAGGCATCAAAACTGGATCATCAGGCTTGACAGGAAGAGCCTTGATCCACTGAAATACCTCACTGGCACCAATAACAGTTTACATTTTAGTTTACATTTTCCCTCACCTTCCCATGCCTTTTCAGATTTCTAGGTTTATTGAAGTTTATAAAACAACAAAGCAAAGGTGGCATTTGTTAAAGTGACATTTAAAATTTTATTTATGTAACTTCCATAAAGATACATGCTGCTTTTAACCAAAATGATTTCCTTTCCTCTCAAGGATTAATCATTTCAAAGTATGACATGCATATGATATTCTAGCATTTCAGTAGAATTTTTTTTAAAAAAAATGAAACAAGCTTGTTTTACATGTCAATCCTAGTTCTTTCACTCTCCTGTCCTCGCCTACCACCCCCCTCACCCCCATTCCATCCCCTATGTTAGGTAAGGCCTTCCATGGGGAGTTTTCAAAGTCTGTCATATTATTTGAACCAGGGCCTAGGCCCTCTCCCATGTGTCTAGGCTGAGAGAGCATCCCTCTATGTGGAATGGGCTCCCAAAATACATTCTTATACTAGGGATAAATACTGATCCACTACCAGAGGCCCCATAGACTGCTCAGTCCTCCTAACTAACACCCATTTTCAGGGGGTCTAGGTCCATCCTGTGCTGGTTTCCCAGATATCAAACTTGAGTCCATGAGCTCCCCCTTGTTCAGATCAGCACATTCTATGGATTTCTCTAGCCTTGTCTTGACCCCTTTGCTCATCACTCCTCCCTCTCTGAAACTGGATTCCAGAAATTTGGCTCAGCGTTCAGCTGTGGGTGTCTGCTTCTGTTTCCATCAGTTACTAGATGAAGGATCTAGGATGGCATATAAGGTGGTCGTCAATCTCATTAGCAGGAAGGGCATTTAAGGTAGCCTCTCCACTATTGCTTAGATCCTGTTTTAGGTAGTTGTATCCCACAGACTATTTACTGCTAATTTGACACTGACAGTCAAATATACTCAGTTTAAAAGTTTCAACTTCTGAACACTCAGAGAATGTGTGCTTCTTTTTTGAGATGTTTACAAATGTATTTTCCTATTTTAATTATGGGCATGGTATGACACAATGTAAATGCTACCAAATATGCTGTACATTTGATGATTGGACAGTATAGTATATATTGCATATTCTATATAGATAATGTATACACAGCATTGAAGCATAGATAATGGTTACCTGCATTGGTAGACAAGGAATCATTCTTTTATAGAGTCTCTTTACTAGTTCAAGCTTAGTACATTTGGGGGTTTATATTGAATGGAAACTCACAAGTCCATCTTCCTCTCCACACAAATACTATATTGAACCTTTATATCATCCACAGTGTCAGTCTCAAGTTGTCCCTTTGACTCTATTTCTGTCTGAATGATACCAACCAATGCTTTCATTCATAGAGCTAGGCAGAAATGCAGAGTTCAAAGAAGGCAAGATGGGCATAACTCTGGTCAAAGTCCAGAGACTAGTGAGGGTGACCATATGTACATCATCCCAAGAGTAAGCAAGGTAATTGAGATTTTAGCAGTCTCTGAGATAAACAACCTGGATGCTGGCATGGGGGTAAATCAAGAATACATTTCTACAGATTTATTTTTATGTCATGCATACACTGGTGGGCTGACTTGTATTCTCGACCTTTCTATCTGCTGAGACAAAAGACTAAAGAAAGGCAAGTGAAGGGAGAAAGGGCTTATTAAGGCTCACAGTGAGGCTGTGGTCTGCCATGCTGGGGAAGACATGACATCAGGAGCATGAGACATCTGGTCACATTGCATGCACAGTCAGATAGCAGAGGGACATTAATTCTGGTGCTAGACTCATGTTCTCTTTTCTATTCAACCCAGAACCCCAGCCCGTGATTCCTTGTGGATCTTCCCATCTCATTTAACCCAACCTAGAAACCCTCTCACAGACGTGTCTATAGATTTGTTTCCCAAGTGATTCTAGATTCCATTAGGGTGGTGAAAAATGTTAACTACCACCAGCACTTCTCTGCCTTTATTCTTTTTTATTTAAATATATTTTAATATTATTACATATCGACCCTAGTTCCCTTTCTCTCCCTCCCTCTCTCCCATCCTCCCATGCTCCCTGATCCCCTATTCTCCACCCACTCCACAGGGAGGAAGAGGCCTAGAGGAGGGATCATCAACATCTGTCATGTCATTGGGAGTAGAGCCTAGGCCCTCCCTCCTGCTCCTAGGTTAAGGGAGTATCCCTCCATGGGGAATATGTTCCCAAAGTCCTTTTGTGCAGCAGGGATACATCCTGGTTCCACTGTCAGAAGTCCCATAGACTGCCCAGGCCTTCTAACTGAGACCCATGTTCAGGGGGTCTGAGTTGATCCAATGCTGGTTTCCCAGCTATCAGTCTGGGGGGTGGAGGGCATCTGTCAAAAAAGTCACTTGAAATCATATTCTTCTTAATTCAATCAGGCCTTTTGAAGTCAAAGGCAGGAACCACAAATTATACGAGCCTTGCCCAACTCTACAACCTGTTTTATATTTTGAAGAAAGTGTATATTCTATTAAGTGTGAGAAAACTTAGATTTATAAATGAAAAAATATCAATAACACAGAAAAAATGTAAAAAAAAAAATACATGTTGGCCAGCTACTTCAGGTATGGGGCCTTCCCAAATGTGGTTGATAACCCAGTGACAGTATTGCAGAAAAAAAGACTTTTCTCTTTCCCAGAGGAGGGGAAACTCTGATGAAAATATATGAAATTTGGGTTTAAATAAAAAAAAAAAAAAAGACACCATCAGTACACTTAATGAAAAAGCTTATCCTTTTGTGCATTGACAATCTTACATGGATTAGATGTCACTAACTCCATCTTCTTAGAAAAATGGAATCAGGTTTATCCGTAGTTTTATGTATCACTTAATCCTAAGTACTGCATTGCTTAGTGATAGAATACAGTCTGGAAAACACACTATTCAGTGATTCTTTCACTGTGCAAACATCATAGAGCGTTTGACAGACTCAGCTTGTTCTCATATCACTATGAAGTATAACAACCACGTCTCTTTGTCTCCAGGAATGTGTGCATACCCATGAATGTGCAGGTAGAGGACAATCTCAGGAGTTGTTCTTTAGCTTACTGGTTATCCTGTGTTTTGAGACAGGCTCTCTCAGTTGCTTGGGACTCACCAAGTAAGATAACATGGCTGGCCATTGAGCTGCAGGGATATCCACTTTCCTGTCTTTTGTCATAGGGACCATAAGGATTTTCACCTCACAAAGCTTATTCACATGGCTATTAGGAATCTAATTTAGGTTTTCTTGCTTGTAAAGCAAGCAAGCACTTTGCTCTCCAACTCTGAGAACTAGAATTACTCGTGTGATCTATCTTTTATTGAACCATAAAGCTGGTTTACATAGAAAGGCATTGTAGATCATTAAACAATCAGTTAAAATAGGACATGGATAGGCTATGTTGTCTCAAATTTTATGCTAGGCTATATGATCTCAGATTTTATCTCTTTTGAAAATCCATTTCAATTTTAATTATGTGTTTATGAAAGTGTCTGTGTTTCTGTGCATATGTGCGTGCGCACGTGTGTGTGTGTGTGTGTGTGTGTGTGTGTGTGTGTGTGTGTGTGTGTGCATCTGAGTGCTGGTGCCTGCAGAGGTCAGAAGAGCATGTTAAATACTTTGGATCTGAAGTTATAGGCATTTGTGAGCTACCAGATGTGTGTACTAGGATCAGAACTTGGATCCTCTGGAAGAGCAATACATAGTCAAACTCTCTGGCCCTTCAAACTCTGTGTTAATTCCTTACTTTGAATACTATTCTGGGTTAGGCACTTATCATCTCTGTGCCTCCTTTTCAACAAATTTGATAGCAGGATTAGTGTGACCAACTTCATAGACAACATTGACAATTGGATGAGTCAATGGCATGGCAGAATTAAAGAGTGAGTGAAGGGTATAAGTTGTTTGTGTTTCCAATTTCAAAACACTGCTTACTATTTTCTCTCCTACTTTTTCTCCTGTGATTTAGTCTCCTACAACTCAATTGTAAAGCTCGTTGATAGCAGTGAGTATCATTTGGGGGCTGATATAAAAATCTGCAGCCATGTGCAAAGGCTAAGATGACCTCAGAAAAATGCAATTTATATTATAATAGCTTAATGGAGCCAATTATATTGTATCAGCATAAAAACTTTTAAATGGGGAAAAATGTATTCCTCAGTAAAAATGTTCTATATTTTAACAAGAATGTCCATATGCCAACTGTTTATTAGTCAAGATTTTAAATTTATTCACTAGTAAGGATTAGGTTTTATGATTTTTAATTCAATGTCCACTAATAAATTAATGGAGAAGCAAGAAGAGCTTTTATAAGATGACATTTAATTATAAAATAGTCTTAAATATAGAGCACCTAGGAACTATGTCAAACTTTTCAACAAATGTAACTAATTAAACCTTTTTGGGAGGAAATTGGATCATGTGGTAACCCTGATGTAAAACCATGGAATAGGTAGCTCCACACAAATGAAAACCCATGGTGCTCTGTTCTTACCAGCTTTCTCTATTAATTTAAAAGACACAGACTTCATAATCGAGGGGAGTATACAGTCTTCACTATGAATAGAACATTTAGTGCCATACCAGAGAAGATGAGTTTTGAATTAAATCTAGTCACTGGAGAATACTTAGTATTAGTAATAATATCATATTAGGACCATAATGTTGCAGCTATAAATGTAATCTTTTTATTTGAAAGCTCAACTTGAGGATTGAATTAGCTTTTGAACTAAAACACTCTTGATTTTTCTAATGTGGGTTTTTGGTGTATACATGAGCACATGAATGCTTACTCTCAAAAGCCAGAGAGGTATAACGTCTATTGTTCACTGCCTTTGTTTTTTAAGACAAAGTCTCTCACTGAACCTGTAGCTATGTTGGTGGAAAGCAAGTCAGTGATATTTTTGTCTTTGACCTGCATGGTGATGGGGTTATAGCTGTGGATGTAAATTTCACATAAATCCTGGGGATTAGAACTCAGGTTCTCGTATTGTGAATCACTATAGTATTCAATCCCTCCTACCCATCATCCCTTGATATTTTATTGCTTTGTAGAAATTACACTAATTTTGAACAGTTTGCAATCCTTACAATTAATCCCTGTATCGCAGTCTAATACTGCAATAGTGAAATCTGTAAGAAAAGTTCAACAGAGAACTCGTAAGGTACTTTTATTACCATACCCTGGCTTTATTCCTGTGAGATTTTTTTTTCTGTAAATAGCTACAATTATTGCATTATGAAGGAAGATATAAAGAATCTTTAAAAGAAATTAGTTTGATTGTGTTAGATTAGGTCAGAAATGTAAATAATCTAAATAATGACACTAAAACCTATTCCATTAACAATGTTTTAAAAGTTGATAATAGAGCCATTTATAGTGGCACATGCTTTAGTGCTGCTATTTGGGATGCAGAGACCGGTAGATCTCTGAATTTGAATGAAGCCTAATCTACATGGAATTCCAGGTCAGCCAATAAATAAAAGTTGGTAATTTAAATTGATACACAGTGAAAGAATTGTTATATTTATTGAATTATTTTAACATGACATATACATTCAGTGTGTTTAATCTATTAAATCTTTCATATGTAAAATGGCATTACATATCTGAATCATGTAAGTAATTTTTTTTGTTTAAATATTATAAATGATTGTGTTGGAAAATGGCATTCTGCTGACTCCACCCTTAGTGATGGGCAGGACATGCATGGCCATGTCATCACTAAGTCACTTATTACAGGGTTGTGTAGGGGACTCAGTTACACATGCGAGAGTTTTCCTTGTTAAGCAAGCACCTCCCCTATGCTCTCTCTCTTCTCTCTCTCTCTTTCTCTCCCTCTCTCTCTCCCTCTCTCCTTTCTCTTCCTCTCTCTCCTTTCTTTCTCTTACTTTCGGTTGGCCACCAGTTATTCACTTTCTCTTCTCTCCACCAATAAATTCCACGGGGCGCGTTGAGTCTCGTGTACGTGTTTCATGGGTGGTAACTAGCAAAAGAACAACACATAGTATATTGTTCTACACTATGGAGGATGAGATACTATTGACACTATGTTCATTACAAATTACCAATAGTTTTGTTAGTGAAAAACATGCTCACTAGTAAGAAGAAAATCAGAGCTGGGAGATGACTCAACAGGTACAGTGCTTGATACTCAAGCCTGAGAGCCAGTGTTAAGATCCTTAACATTCTTGTAAATAAAAATGACATATGGCAGCCTTCTGCAAATGAAGGACTTGGAAGGCAGGTGTAAGGTATCCTCATAGCAAACTAGGGTAGTAAGACTAGCCAAGTCAGGGAGACGCAGGTTCAAGGAATGGCTCAAAACATAACATAAAGAGCTTTCTCTTTATGTCTCAAGACATTGACCTCTGTCTCTCCCAGAGTGCACTCACTCATACTCAAACAAGCATGGACACATACACACACACACATGTACACACACATTCATTCAAAAATAGGTAAATACGCAAGTAAAAAGAACTGTCACTCAGCCTCTCAATCCCAGTGCCTCAATGATGATAAATTGACGTTCCTCATTTTCTACCTGATTACCATTCCTGTAAGACACATGAGTTCCCACATTTATAGATGCACACATACTCATTGGCGATTACACGCATGGATTCTAAGTTTATTATTTTTATAAAATGAATACAACTAGATACGTTATTTTCAGTTTGCCAGGTTTTATCAAATAATGTTCAAGTTTGCTAATGACCATAAATAACCCACAATATCGGTTTAGCATGATGTTTTGCACATTCAGAGTTGGACAGAGAAGTAGTTCCAGTGTTTGATTGTCAAACACAGTATCTCAAAAAACATCTGCCCAGACCTTATGAGCAGGAGGGGAAGAACCTTGCAGGACCATTTCATTAGAGCAGAAATATGCAGTTAATGGATGTGAACATTTCGACTTTTGAGAAATACAGTTAAATAGCTGAAGCAGGGCGCTTCATTCATCTTTGCACCTTTTCAATCTGGTTGGCTAAAATCATTGTGCTATTGCTGTCAGAACATATTTATTTGAACAAGACTGGTATTGGGCTTTGGCAATTTAATTTTCCATTCAAGGAAATTTTTTAATCACATCCATTTTTTTTTCTTAGCTGGTTTTTGTTCAGTCTAAATCTAGGACCTCTTAGTGAAGCACGGCTTCCTCTTCCCTTTTGTATATTATGCAGATGGCAAATGCTTTTCTCAAATTGGCCCTTTAAATTTATTTATGGTACTGTGGCAACAAAAAGCAAGGTCTCCTAAGGCAAGGCTTAAGAATCAGTGTAATTTTAGAGTGATGTTTATACTTATTACGAAGCACAGAGGATAGAAAACTGTGAATAACATAAATTATTAAGATGCAATTATGATAAGACTGCTAGTCATTTACTTTTCCCACTTGCTTTCCCATGTTTTCTTAGCAAGGACAAATAAAGCAGCAATACATACAGAGAGAAACACACCATACTCATGCTCTGGATAGGCCAGATTCAGCAATCGAGGAGAACTATTAGCATTTCATAACAAATATGAGCATCAAAACGCCTTAATGCATGCCTTGAATTTTGTCACTTTTACGTTGATAAAATTAAAAATACCAGGAAGTGAAGAATAAAGTTTCTCCTTAGGAAACTAATTAAGAGATAACCCTAAGGGTGAGAAGTGGAATGAATGCATTGTGGTAACCAACAGCTTGCTACTGGACCTCAGGCTAGCTCAACAAGAAAGAAACTGATCCTAGTCCTGGTAACCTGGCCAACCACCCATGGCTGGTAAAGTCCTAGGTCTTTGAGGGGAACTTACAATTACCCTGTTACTAAAAGAGCCTAATCCCTGACTACACTCTAAATGTTTGTCCTTATACCCAGAGTAAATGTAGCCTCCATCTCATCACGCAAAAGTCTCCTCCATCAGAATCCACTACAAAACACCACATTTGATTAAAAATGCAAAGCAGTGGACCCTAATGCTAAAAGTTTTTATCTGTACCTAGGTATGTGTGGAAAGAATATAAGATTCAGAAGAGCAGGGAGTTTGCTGTGGTACTGTGTCTCCTAGGGGTACCACAAGGGGCACACAAAGTCTCACTAACATTTCTGCCTAAACATGAGCTGAATAAGGATGACACCAGTAAACATATTTCACAAAAAAAAAAAAAACAAAAACAAAAAAAAAAAAAAAACCAGGAAACTAGGGGATGCTGAGAGAGGGCGAAAGAGTCTTCCCTGAGAAGAGAACATCAACTGGATATCCAATACCAAACGGTTAGTCCTAAAAACATACATAGAGGTACCATTATGGACTGAGTGGGTTTTATATATATTTGAGATACACACACTCACACACACACACAATAGAATTAATTTAAAAATCTGAGAGGATCTGTCATAATCTTTTTTAATTTATATAGACTAACCAACAATAGTCAAAGCCAAAGAAAACATCCAAAGTCATGCATTTATATATCTGTGATGATTATAAAACACTTAGAAATGGTTGAAAAATGTTTAGAAAACTTTGAACTGATCCCTGTCCAAAATGAACATGTCTGTCTTTCCTCATCTAAATCATAAAGAAAACATATCAAAATACCAAGCTCAAATAATTAGAATAGTTTTTATACACATTAAGTATTTCCTTCTAAATGACTGACATATTTACTAATGAAGCCAATTAATTTTCAGTACTTATCATTTAATCTTTAAGCAGTTCATGCATACAAACTGTAAACATTCAAAATAAACTAAGAGTAAATCTTACTTGAAGACTTGGTTTCAAAGGAATCTTCCACAGGAACAGGTTGTATTGAAATATGTGATTTTTATCCACAATATTTAAACATTATCAAGTGTGACAGACTGTTCAATAATCATTACCAAATAATAAATATACTCACTCAACTAGTGAAAAAGCTAAGATCACTGAACAGAAATCTGTACCAAATTTAGAAAGAGGCTACTCAAAATGAATGCAAGCAGTAATAATGAATGTCATAGGAGATGCCAAAAAATAACAGTGATGATATGAACCATAAAATTGCTGAAAGGAACTGATAGGGCTTGCTGCAATATTAAAAAGAAAAACTGGTTGGCAGTTCTGTTAATGCCAGGCTCGCTGCTCTCTCTGTAGTATAGTCATTTTCTCTCTAAGAACAATATAAATAAGGTTGCTGAGATGGCTCAGCAGGGAGAGACACTTGGCCTAAGCCTGACGACCTGACTTGGATGTCCACGACCTATGAGGCAGAAAGAGAAAACGGATTTTTGCAAGTTTTCCTATAGCCATTGTGGTGCAAACCATGCAAGTGCACGTGCGCGCGCGTGCACACACACACACACACACACACACACACACACACACACACTCCAAAAGTATTCAACTAAATTAACAATCACTTAAAACAGTTGTCCAGATCGTTGACCGTTTTGTGGTCTTATCACTGTGATATCTATTTTTTTAAATATTAAAATTAAAGTTATATGAAATAATATCCTATTTAAGTATTCACTATTCAGACTGGAGGGAATCTCCCTACAGAGATGTTCCTGAAAAATGATTCAAATACCAATATATTACAAAATATGATAACTTACTGGACCATGTAAATTACATGGTGAGGCTCTTTGATTGAAACTGCTGGCCTTTCCTTCCTTCCCAGGAAATGATGGACTTAGTTTTTCTTAATGCCTGAATATCACAAAGGGACTGAATGTGTCTGAATTAAGTGAATCAGCACAGTTAAAAGTGGCAACAATGTGTTAGGAGCAGGTATGAGATGGCAAAGGCACATGATGATAGGAAACTGCACAGCAACTGTAATATCTTTATTACTGGTGATGATTCACATGTACAAAACACAGCATTCCCTGTCCCCCAAGGACTTCTCTCACTTTGAAGTTGATAAACATGTGACTTGTCAACACGATGGAAGAAACATGCCAGATTTCTACTTGGGAACAAGTCCAACTCTGATTTCAAAATGTCATTTGAAGATCAAACCAGAACTTAAGGGATTGTCACCCTATGGCCAAAAGGTACCAGGACAAAAATTGAAGAGCATAGGCAAGAGTCAAAGTGGTTCATCAAAAAGGATAAAAATGTAGGTTCTTTTTTGTTGTTCCTTTCTTCCCCTGAAAACAATGCTTTGGGTTCTTGAAAAAAACTAAGTTACTTGAGAGTACATACTGTTCTTGTAGAGGACAGAAGTTCAGGTCCCAGCACTTACAGATTCCTTTAATCTCCAGTGCACTTAGATTCCACATACCATATACACATATAGACACACATAAATAAAAATAAATCTTATAGAAAAGACAATAAAAGGATGACAATTTCATTCATACTATGTCAAAAGAAATAGAAACCGAGAACAGGGGTGTCACTTGAATGATGAACAAGGTGAGATAATTATGTAAATATATTTCGAGTTGGCATTGAGTACAACATCGAAAATAAAAGATATAAAACAGCGAACAGAGACCATGGCAAGAAAAAAAAATCCATAAGTAAAAAGGCAGGGAGATATGAGCAATTAGAAGATGATCACACAGAAAGGGGAACAAAAAGATTGAGCACAAAGACAATACAGAGACTCACACTGAACAAAGCTGAGAATAAGGCATGGTTGAGGTTTCAGCCCAAAATGTGATACCTTACCAACTCTCAACATCCAAAGGTGCAGGGAAATCATGAAAGAGGAGATGGAATAATTTAAGAGCCAGAAGTTGGGAGGAAGTGTCATGAGATGCTGCCTTCTGGGCAACATATGGTTATCACACTCATGAATTCCAAGAAGCTATAGAGACCTGCCTAAGATAAAGCCAGCCACGATTCCAGGATGGGTAGGAACAAAGCTTTCAAGGATCAATCCCTTTCTGAAGAAATATTGGCAACTGCATGGAGAGCCATTGTTCTTTAAGGATGAGGCTATGGTTATGTTACCTGTACTCCAATGGATAGCTCCACAACTGTGAAAACAAAGTCAGCACTAACTTACAGGGGCATTGTTTAAAAGAAGAAACAACAACAACATCAACAAATTAATAATAATAATGTTAAGAGGAAGAGATGAATTCAAACAGATGATTTGTTGTGAGGGATTTAAGGAGAGTTGAAGGGGGAGTTGGGGTAGTTGTGATACTATTTCATTGCATACATGTATGAAATTCTCAATATTTTTTAAAGATAATGGACATTCTGAAGTAGAAAAATCCAAACAGACAGAATTGAAAATGGTATTAAAGATCGATAACAACAAAAAATCATTTAAATAAGAGCATTTAACATATGGGATAAAAACTCAATAAATAAATTATTAAAATGCCAGTATTGTATGCATGTTTGTATTTGTTTATACTCATTCTGTAATCAAACTTCAAGCATAATTATAGAATTGTTTTCAAAACAAAAACTTAAAAGAAAGATTAAAAAAAAATCAGGTGTGTTCTAACTTCTCCATGCTAATGTTTAAGCTACAACATGAATTTTTTCTAAAGTTCAAAAAAGAAAGTATAATTCAATACTTTGGTCTTATTTTTTAATTACAGTCTCATTTTACAAAAGGAAACAAGAAGACATCCCTACAAACAAATACAGTATTCAGGAAATGTTGCATTCATATTTTTTTCTTGGTATGAAATTAGCCACATAATCATGAAAGTCAACTAAGAAAGATGAAATTAACAAAGGTTAACACCCTTGTGGGAAATGGGGTACAAGGTAGTGAACCCATGTAAATGCAACTTACACATAATGATAAAGAAAGCACAATCAAATGGTATAAGGATACTAATCAAGAAATCATGGAAACCTATGAAAGAAGTAAGGAGGGGAAAGGCGCCAACTCCCATCTTCCAGAGGAATCAGGAGAATCCATTAACTTAAAAAAAAAAAGATGTACGTAGTATAAATTGATTATAATAGTTATAACACAGTGCTTTTTCCTTTAAAATTCATGAGAACTTAAAAATTCCTAGAATAAAAAAAAAAAACATTTATGTAAAGTTCAGAAACTTTTAGATTCACTAAAAATTATTTTACTCCCATTAAAATCAATAAAATTACAAATCACAATTCTTTTGATTTGTTTAAAAATATTACTTTAAGGTGCTCTGGAAGGTGTTGGTTGTGAGTTGCTCAGCATAAAGGCTTTGTCGCTAAGTCTGATGAGCAGAGTTCAGTCCCTGAAACTCACACAGTAGAGGTGGGGGGACCTGACCTCTATAAACTGTCCTCTGACCTTGGCAGGTACACCATGGACCCTTGTCTCTCACACATAAGTTTTAAATCAAATAAATAATTTAAAAGTAGGTATCCATTTGAAAACTTGAAAGTGTTCTTAAGCAATTGACTACTGAGTTAATAGTCAGGAGTGATAAGGTTATCTTTATGGCTGTCTAATTTAAGACCATCTTCACTAGCCACTGTTGACAAGTTACCAGATGCAGGCTCAGCTTTCCTTTGAGTACACATCCTCTGAGTGAAGGTGTTTTTCTTCCAAAACAATCAACACAAGAGCATATTCTCTATAATGTTCATTTTCTCTAAACAAGAAAATTGCATTAAATCTGTTTGCAACACAGTCCAACTACAACTTCATATAGAGGATTTTTCTGTACTGTAGTATTTTATTGCGGTATATTTTCTTCTCTTATGAAATTCTGCATATTATCTCTAACAGCTTAATTGCACCATTCTTTCAAAAGAATTACTTTTAGCTTTCTGTAAATACTACTTTTATTTTTTTCTACATCCTATGCTATGTTTCATTAAATTGTTGAGTTAAGGTAATTCACACAGTCTGCACAAATGGACGAGAACTGATCAATTTGCCTCTAATGAGCAATGAGTTCCAATGGAGCATGAGTGAACTCCCGACAGGACCACCAACTATATGTATCTCAGCAACCTTCTCTTAGGAAGTCAGATATGGAAAGAGGCTTCTAGAGACCTTAGGGTCCTACTGACAGAATGCTGTACATATAGCCTGACCTCAGCCTTACACGTTATTTCTTTGTTCAAAAAAATGTTCTTTGTTTTTTGTTCATTCAATATGTGTGTGTGTGTGTGTGTATCCCTTAGATATAATGCACAGTATTAATATATCTATTATATATGGAGATGTGCATAAAACAGGTTTGCTATTATGCTCATCAAATAAAAAATAGGGGTTAAAATAATGACACATTGTATTTCATTACTGAATATGTTTTATAGTATATATTTATCACTTTTTAAATAAATGTTTTACAATATGTCACATTGCTGTGGAAAAATCTTTTTGTAAAGTATAAGTAAGTATTAATCACATTGGTTAATAAAATGCTGATGGGCCAATAGCTGAGCAGGAAGAGACTGAGCGTGAGAGCAAGACCAGGAGAATTCTGGGAAGAGGAAGGTCTGAGTCAGAGAGTCATGGGCAAACACAGAGAAGCAAGAAGAGAATGCTGTAAGGAGAAAAGATACCAAGCCACATGGCTAAGCATAGATAAGGATGATGGGCTAATTTAAGTGTGTTAGTGAGTTACAAGCCTGAGCTTTCTGCTGAGCATATACAATTAATTATAAGCCTCTGTGTTGGTTATTTGAGACTGGTGGCCAGAAGTGGGAAAGAAACATCTGCCTACATCACATATTAACATATATTTCTTATTATCATATTATAATTCCCTAGTTATATGACTTAAAATAAAATTCCAATCTACAAAACAGAAATGAAATGACAAGAAAAATCAGACTGTGTCTGTGGTGGGTGAAAGGGAAAAGGTTTTAATGTGTCATTAGCAAAGGCTGATCTCTTCTTTCTTGCAGAAGGATCTGTAGTCCCATAGCTTTCTGCTATGAAGTCCGAGTGCTCTGTTAGAGCAGAGTAGAGTATATTCTCCTTAGCACAGTCTATGATCAGTCTATAAATGTGAGCTGGACATGACATATGCCATGCCATAGGGAAGCATTATGGAAAGAAGGGGTCCAATGGGACACAAGAAAGGAAAGACATTCTTGAACCTTGAGAGTAGCAGAGGCCTCTGCCAACAACAAAACAGCAAGAATTCCAGAAATCGTAATGGCTGTTTAGAGCTTTCTCCCTCCATAACCATGAGCCTGTGATTTTTCAAGGATTCTAACTACAAATCCCTTGTCAGGGGAAGAACAGGTCCCAAGCCCCTTATGCAAGCACAGTAGTCTCGGTTTTATCTCCTCAGATTATAATATAATGTCACTTAAGGCAGACTCTGGGCCAGCTTGTAATCCCATGGATCAGAAGAGGAAGAACAGAAAATAAAAAGCGTTATGAGAAACCATCTGAGATGGAACTTGAGAGCCACCCAAATGCTAAGAGTTAATTGAGACTATCCCTTGGGTAAGTTGTGCTTTCTCAGACTGCCTCATAGGGAAGCCCACATCTGTGTTCTTTCAGTGCGTCCTATTTTCTTTACATAACTTCATGTTTATCTTTAAATATCCTTATTTATTTATTCTGTCTCAAACAGTCAAGGCCTAAAGTTCTTTCCAGCTTGAAAGTCAGAGCTCTGGGTACTGCCATGTTAAAGGAACTGTTCAAAGTGAGGGGGGGTAGTGTGGGGCTGTGTTTTTGTCTCATCACAGAAAACAGAAGCTTTCAGTATCTTAACCCTGAACATATATATTCCATCTCTCTCTCCCCCCCCCCACATCATTGCTATTAGTAACCACTCTTCATTGAGGGGGATCAACATAGAAATTGGCTGGTACTGAGATGTCTCATAAGATGTGTGATTGCACTGAGTAGATAAATATACTACAGTGACAATGACGACCCATCATATTTCTGTATTCCAGTTATGCGAGCCTGAGCTCTTTTGTGTACAAAGGTGGACCATGATAACTAAAGCATATATCACTGATACACTGCTTGTCAATATAGAGTATCAGCCATTTTTGTAAATAATATATTACCTTCAGCTCTGTAAAACATATGCAACTGGGCTCATACTTCCTCAGTGTGCATAGTCTTTATAACAGAGTGAAATGTCTGCCACACCAGAAGTTTGCACTGATTGCATGCTAATTTTAAGGTACTTTAGCCACACAGGCTCCATCACTTCATCATTCTGTGCCAATTGGCACTTTTTAGGAAATGACTTCAAGTTCATGGCTGAATATTTTTTCTAAAAAAAAAAAAAAAAAATGGTAAACATAGAGCCCAAAGAGTAACTGATAATTCAAAGAGTTGATATTAAAGAGCTCTACAAAACCACAATAGCTACAATGGAGCGTTCCTAGATAGCAATCTAATTCACATTTTCTGCTTAAATTTTCTTCAATATACATAAACCAGAGAATGCTTCTCATCCACGCAAATATGTTTAAGTATGCACCATAGAATGTCTCCATAGCAAAACAGATATATAGAATTTGATGGTTAATTTTAAATGTCAACGTACATGTAATCTAGAATCACTTGGGAAGATTGGCCTGTAGACACACTGGTGAAGGATTACCCTGTTTATTGATTGATGTAGAACGATCCAGCTCTCTGTGGGTGGAATCTTAACTTGTTCCTCTAACCTCATTATCTTAGTTTAGGTTAGGCACATACGGAGACAAACCTAATCCAGAAGCTCCCTCACAGATGTACTCAGTGCATTGTCTCCTAGGTGATTTTAGATCCTGCCATGGTGAAGAGAAATATAGGTTATCTGAATTACTAATCCCAATTAATTTGGTATGTAGTAAACTAAGTTGCAATCACACCACTTCTTAGTAAGAGTGATTGATTTATTAAAATGCATCATTGGGAGAGAAAGGAGTTTGAATATGTATGAGGCATGCTTCCTAGCTGTCATGATTCTTAAAACAAGTTCAAATTTGTAGTTAAGGACATATCTGAAGATTCTTGAGTGACCAAGTGATCTAACCTAGATGGCTCTGTTTCTCCTCCATGAGCCAAGACAGCCATGTCACTTTCAGCCCATGCATACGGGATGAACTTGACGAACGATGACATGATTATACCATTATAGGAGAAAGCTTTTGAAAAACAGATGTACTGGGGGCTGGAGAGATGGTTGGTGGCTAAGAGAGCCTGCTGTTCTTGCGTAGGACCTGAGTTCAATTGCAAGCACCCATATTAAGTTGCCTACAATACCTATAATTCTAGATCCATGATTTAAGATTCTGTCGTCTGCAAGAACCTTCACAAATGTGGCACATACTCAATCACACACACACATATACACAAACATACACATGCATCACACACATTCATATACACACAAACATACATACATGCATAAACACACAAATAAAAATAAAATAAATCATAATTAAAAAAAACGTGGTGTGATAATAACAATAGAGGTCCTGGAATACTGTTTCCACTAATAAATGTAGGACACAAAACTTCAAGGGCTCTTGTTCCAAACTTTCCTTGGACTATACTTATCATCTGGCTTCCTAAGCCTGAATATATTTCCACATTGTACAGTCTCACCATCCCATCATGAGGCCAAAACTAACTCTTTCTGCAATCACAGTAAACATTTTTTTATGTTCCAATGGAAGCTCATCAATTCTTGCCCTCATCCCCACTTAACCTTCCAGATCCTCTTTCTATATACATTATCTTTGCCTGTGGGACCTAGGCATTCAATCACATTTGAGGCAGTGGCAAGAACGGCAGAAGATTGATTTTTGACTATCCAGAGCAGATATCAGTGATGCTAAATAGAGCAAACATTCCTAGCTTTTATAAAAGAAAAATCTAAACACCAAACCAAAATCCCACAAGGCTGGTGGGAACTGAGAGAGAGGTTTTGTCTTAATCAACTATTTTAGGTCAGGTGATCCCTCTAAATTTGCATTCCTTCTGATGGAGTCAAATGACAGGAAAAGCAGGGCAAGTAAAGGGTGAGCTTTCCTGGAAGAACCACAGGATCTTTTTCATGGACCCCATATTGATCAGAACCCAACAATGTGGTCCTGTTTAACTGTAAAAATACTGGAAAATGCAAGCTCCCCTGTATTCATACAGAATACCACATAAAGTTGAGATCTTCAAAAAGTAAATCATATAGGCTTTAGCAGTATCAGTTTTATGGGTTCTTCTAACCATGTGTATGTGCAATAATAACTATAATTGTCTTGCTGTTATTTCTGTATAAATAAGAAAAATCCAAATTAAAGAGTTAATTGATATGGTAAAAATGCTACTTAATGTAGCCAGGGTGAACCCTTTGTGTGCTTTGCAGCACACTTCCAAGATAAGCTATCTTGTAATTTTCACACGCTTTAAATCCTTCGAGTATTGCATAGTTGTGTTTCTTCAAGTCAGCCACAAATTTGTGGGAACTATTTTTGGGCACTCACAATTTGCATTATTGTTTCAAAAGTAAAATCCAGAAGCAGGCAGAATCTCAAAAAGTTGTATGCTAGTAATGGAGGAGAGCATGATGTTACCCTGGGGAAGAGATTCCCAAACAGTCAAAAAACAAAGCTCTCATAGCTGAAGAGAAATAACTTATTTGAATCACAAATCCTTGCTAAAATATTAGTAAATGTTTAGTTTTACCATATGAAGAAGGTAAGTAATATAAATTATTATTTAATAAAGTTACACATGACCTGAGTACAAGGAAATGGATTTCAAAAGCAGATGGCTCATTATTCTGGCTTTGTTCAACATGAAATAAATTACTGTATAGCAGATTCAGACACTACAGCATTTTAATTCAGAAGCCACTTTACTTAGGAATAACTTACTCAGTCATTCATCCTCCAAGAACATTCATTCCATGAACTCCCGATATATGTTGGAAACACTGGGCATGGAATATTTGGGAAAATATCCTTACCATTGGGTAGCTTTCTGTTTGGTGAACTCATACATACAGAAAGTCCTGATGTATTGAATTATTATGTGGTCAAATACGGCGAAAGGCCTCCCTTTATAAGGAAAGAGACCAGGAGAAATAAGAAAAATAAGGTGCAGCAGTGGTGGCATGGGACATTGTGTGGGTTGTCAAAATGGCCCAAACGCCATACAAGGTTATAACGCAGAGGGTAGGATAACAGGGATGTTAGGCAGAGAAAAAGTCTACTAAAATGTACTCTGCTTCAAATGTAATAATGGTAACTAGTACTTCATATACCAATTTTTAAAAATTCCGAAAACGCATCTGTCTCAGAGCTTAAGAGTGCTTGAAGCTCTTATAGACGAGTTGAGATAGTTTCTCAGCACCCACACAGGACAGCTAACACTCACTTGTAACTTAGGTTACACGGGGATCCAGTATACTTTTCTGGCCTTTGTGGACATTACATTCATGTGCACATAACCACACAGACATGTATACATAACTAAAATAAAATATATCATTAAAATAACACAAAAATGTAAATGAAAGACCTTTTTAAAGTTCAATGAATATTCACTAGGAGGAGAACATCTAAGGTTCCCTAGGAATCAAGAAACAGATGCAACTTCACTACGAAGACAGAAATATATTTTTCTGATTGTATAGCTAGATTTAAGAGGAAACAGAATAGTAGAGGTTAAATATAAATGGTTGAAATCCAAGATGCAGGAACTTGGACAAGACCTCAACTTTCCTTGCAAGCATAGGGATCTGAATCAATCTTAGAGCCCAGGAAGTAGGATGCCTGGTACAGTAGTATGTGCTTATAATACCAGAACTGAGAAGTTTGGGAAGATGGGATTCCTGGGTCTTGCTGGCCAACTAGCCTTAGCTAATATGTGAGCACCAAGATATAGGAAGACGTTCTAGACAGTTCCTGAAAAGAAATGACAGTTTCTTTCCTTTAGCCTCCAAGAAAGAAAGAGAGGGGGGAGAGAGAAGAGGGGGAGGAGGAGAGAGAGAGGAGAGAGAGAAAGGAAAGAATTTTACCATATATCTTAGGAACAATGAAGATATCTGTTTGAAATTCACCTAATGGGGTTACTTACTCGGAAATCCACACGGACAGCTATTGCGGTTTAATATGGATCAGGATAAACAATTAGGCCGAACAGATGCTTATTCAGGGAGAAATAACTCACAACATGGATGAACACCAGCAGGTTCCTAGTCCCAAGGATGCCTCCAGAAGTGCTCTGGTCCCCGTGCTGCAAGCAAGAGAGCTTTCCAGCTCCTCCTCAGACCAAGTTCCACAGGTTACTTCCGCTCCTGGCTCCACCCCTCAATGGGCGTGGTCAGAGCCACAGAAGGAGACAAAGTGAATACCCCACTACAGACAGCTTTCTGAAGGATGTGTGACACCAAGTGCAGAAACTACAGCAGGGCGTACACAGTGCAGACACTCAAGCCACTCCCAGGCTGTCAGCCAGGCTTCAAGGTTTGTGTTTTAACTAAGTTCACAAGTTATACTCATGTTGTTGGCTGTGACACTTTTGATCACATCTTGCCACAGAGACGGAAATTGCTCCAAAAATCACTGTAATGTCCTTGCCGACACTCCACAGTCTAGGGTCGGGATCTATGTGTACACAGTGACTGAAGAATCACTTGTGTTCGGTACTGTCAGGAGAATGATCTATCCTCAGCGTACTTCCTTGTGTGAAAGAGTATAGTAAGTATATAGCATGCAAAAGTAAAAGAGCAAATAGCAGGCCCAGGACAGACAGCAAAACATGCAGTCAGGATTTTACAACATCCAGCAGAGCTGACATCAAATCAGGGCTTACAAGACACCCACAGAAACCAACTGGACAAGCTGACGCAGTTAGCTGCAGTTCACAGCTGAGTTTCTTCTCAAGGGATGAGCCCAGGTTACCCAGTCCCGCCGAAGTTATTTTTATAAATAGATAAGGAACCGCAAGCATGTCTATTGAAGAAGGTGAGCCCACTAGTCATTCTCAGGAACGCTTCATCTCCTTCTCATCACTGGGCCAGGGCGCACCTGTTCCCGATAGACAAGGAACCTCAAAGGACGCTTCAAGACAAGCAGGTTGCAGTGTGGAATCAGTAGGTGTGTTTATCCTACTCCCATAGGCAGTTTCTCAGTTAGCTCAAACAGCACACAACAATGAAACAGTCCATGGTTTACCATTGTTATCATGCTGTGAACGCAAGCAGTAGAAATAAGAAGAAAACAAAGCAGAGAGTATCTTAGCAGGTAAAACTTCCACAACTAAAGACTCTGGAACCCCACATGCAAACTCTCACTGCCTTTCTCCTTCGCCACATTCATCCCAAGTTTATTTCGATACACGAGATGCTTCGTTTTGGCCTGACTTTTGATTGTTTAATACCAATGTCACAGGTAACAGCACAACTATGATGGAGAGATGGTTCAGTTGGTAAAGTATGTGGCATGTACACATGTGAACCTAAGTTGAGATTCCAAACAGCTGCATAAAAAGCTGGGCTCCCAATGCAGTTCTGTAACCCTAGAACTTAGCTTGAGGGTAGAGACAGGATGTTCACTAGATCTCACTGGTTGGCTATCCTAGCCAATTTATTAGAGAACCCCTAGTTCAGTGAAACACCAAATCTCAAAGGGAAAGCAACTGAGCAAAACAACCTGATGTCAATACCTAGGCTCCATAAGCATGCATGTATCAACACACGAACATACTCACACACTCACACACACACATGGTGATTTTTTTTAGGAAACTTTATATATGACATCATTAACTTTTAATAGCCCGTGTTGCAATGTGACCTTAACCCTCCATTTTTCAGCCCCGCCTCTCTCACATTCTACACATTCTGTGTGTGTGTGTGTGTGTGTGTGTGTGTGTGTGTGTGTGCTGTAGTTAGTACCAGCCTTATTTTATATCACTGAGATTTCAGAGTTACTCAGTATAGAAAAAATGGAGATCTGTCCCATTGCATATCGAAACCCAGAACCAACATTTCTTCCCTCATGGCTCACTATCACCTGTCTTCCAAATGTCTCAGCATAGCCCTGCCCCCCGCCCTGAACAAAACTGCATGCTTTTCCATTTTACCAAGATCACTGCTGTAACGCTCCTTAATTGTTTTGCTTTTGTATGGATGTTTGCAATTACAAAATATGTTTTGTTTTTTTCTTTAAAGTAGAATCCTTTGGTTTGACGTGGTGGCCCAGTCATTAAAGACATTTGCTGCTCAGTTATGGAGACTGAGGTTCAAATCCCAGCAATGGTGTAATAATCTAAGTATCTCTGAAACGCCTGTCACTCCAGCTACAGGCATCCAAAGCTCTCTTTTAGCCCATGAATGCAGCAAGCCACATATCTACACACATGCACATCCCATGCACATATGCTCACAAAGCCACATACACACTCATGTAAATAAATAGTATCATCTTTAAAATTGTTAGCACTTAAAACGTCATGCTCAGTTTACATGTTTTACTTCCCTTTTCAATTGTCATTTACTCTTATTATTATTATTGTTATTACTTTTATTTTTACCTTGAAAGACTCTCTGAAATTATCATTGAAAGTCCTGTCCCCAGTTTCTCCTCCCTGGTCTTTATAAACTAACATTTCTGTGGTTTTATCTACACTCAGGGGACACTTATCTAGAAAAGACTGTCAGCAGCCTTAGTCTTAGTGGTGGTTTAAATGACAATGTTCCCTATAGGCTCTGGCATTTGATTGCTTGCTCCCCACTTGGTAAATCCGCTTGGGGAGGCCCAAGGGGTGTGGACTTATCAGAGGAGGTGATGCAGTGGACACAAGCTTTGAGAACTTAAATACTCACACCATTTCAAGTTCATTTTTGTGATATAAACTCTCAGTTTTCAGCTTCCAGGGAAAGCCAACCTGTCACCTGTAGCTATGCTGTCCACACTTGAAAAAGAACGCACCCTTCTACAAACTGCCTTAGCCAAGTTATTTTACCACAGCAGTAATTAAGTAAACTACTGTACACAGCTTCCATGGTATTGTCTACAATACAAACATTTATCCTTATCTGAGTAAAATATCAGCGTTTGTATATCACTCTCTAGCTCAAAGGCATCTTGTTATTTGGCAAAATCTTGTACATGAATGAAAAAAAAAAAATCCAAAAGGACAAATAAAACCTCGATCATATCCCAGACAGGATAATGTTTGTTTTTTCCTTATTTGATCTTTTGTCTGACCTTTGAATGTATGCACATTCCCCCAAGTAATTTATAGTCCTGTGGAGACCAGGGTGCTTCTCCAATAGCAATGAGTTTCAGGCTATGCTTTCCTCCAACTGATTCTCTCTGTATATATTTCAATCAGCTTGTATAATTTTGAGTGTAATAACTAGGGTGGAATGACTCCATATCTTATTTTCGTAAGCATCCAGCATGGATCATAAGGCACCAGCTTATGAATAACATTCATGCAAATAAAAAGCACCATCTATGACCTTACTTTGAAGGAGGTAAAAGTTCCTTGGCCTGAGTAATACCATATTTACTTCAAACTTCATTTTACCTGCAGGGTGAAATAATGTTCAGGTTCCCAAGCCTAGGGGAGCTCAGAACTTTCCGATGGCTGATCCACCTCCTTATACCACAGAAATAGTCACTATGTATTTCTAGTTCTTTAGAACATTATGATTGTTCCTAACCACAGAAGGAACAATTGAACATGATTGGTTGGACTGAAAGGCTTGCATTGAATACTGTTTGACAATGATGGACCATTCAAGGAAGCTCCTAATCTCTAAATCCTGATTGTTAAAAAGTGTAACTGTGGGGATCATAAAGCACCCTGGTTACCACAGGACATTAGAAACACTAGTGTTTAAAAGAAAGGAAACAGATTTGGGTTTTAGCCCATCTTTGTGCTTGTGAAAACTAGTTGATTTTTTTCTCCCACCAGATGTCTACATTATGGTCTGAAAATTCTATCAGAGGGGAAGACACCTATGATGACTAGTCACTGATGTGGTCAGAAATGAGCCTGTCAGTGATGTTCAGTATCTTGCTAAGCTTTGATGATTGACAGGTAAGGCAGATAACTCTCTTCTAAGAGTGTACTATTATTGTTTTGTGTGTACATGGTGTGTGTGTAGAGTGAGGAGTTCCTCAGTCAGGCCATACACATGGCCGTGAAAACAAGGCTTTATGGAATGGGTTCCCACCTTTCGTTAGTTGCAGGCACAAAACTCAGGACACTGGATATTTGGGCTGAGTGACTTTACCTGTTTAGAGATCTTGTGGTCCCAAATAACATAGTTTAACATGAGATTTTCATCTTACCAGCATGTTTATCAGATTATGAGAGCACTTCATGCTAGGGAGTCCCTATCTCTCTTAGTCATTTATCATCTGATTTTCTGGCTGATCGGTCATAGGCAAAACAGAGAAGTAAAATATGATTTGGCCAAGATAATTGCTATGGGGATTTTCTTTTATTCATTAAAGTTGAATTCTTTGTGGCCCTGCAGTGGTGGCTTAGCAATTAAGAGCACATACTGCATTCAAGTTGGCTTCACAGCATTGAAGTCCAGGGACTCAGTATTGCTTATAACCCCAGCTCTAAGGAAAGCAATGGCCTCTTCTTGCCTCCATGCATTCCTGCACTCACATGTGTACACACATAATAAAAAAATAAAATCCTTTAGAGTTTATTTCCTCCCAAAAATGACCTTTCTTTGAAATGTGGATTTATTTTTTTTTCTTTTAGAATCAAAGCAAATGGATAGATGAATTTATCAAAACCTCTGACATTTGGAAGAAGTCTGTCTTATGAATAAATGGAATGTTCTGTTATCTTAATATATGACAGGCCAAGCTTGTCCTTACAACTGAGACACGTTTTTAAATTACAGTCCCTGTGCCCATTCATTTTCCTAGCTAAAACAACTTCAAGAAGAGGTCAAAGGTCATAGTAAATCTTAGCGCTTTTCTCTCTTCTTCTTAACAGTAAGCCCCCACATAGTGCCATAGCCTCTGCCTGCCATGAATTTAGTCTTCTCAAGAACTTTGCAATAAAACTTTGCTTTGATTTTGCAATCACAAGAACCTGGGGATTTTGATTTCTCATGTAAGCACCCCCAGTAACTTATACATTCATGGCTAGTCTGTTTTTCCTTGAATAGTGTGCCATGTTCTCCCTTTAAATATACTCTGGTATATAGGTGGGCATGTGTGGGCCTGTTACCAAGGGTGGTGGTGAAGGCAAGTGCATGTGGAGGCTAGAGGTCAACCAAAGGCATTGCAAAATCCATCTTGTTTTTAAGGAAGTATGCCTTCCCTAATCAGGAGCTCCCCTTTGCCTAGGCAGGCTGAAAAGTACGATCCATGGATTTGCCAACATCAACCTCCCCAAAACTGAATTAAAACATGGTCCACTGCACATGACATTTTCACACAGGTGCTGGGATTACAATAAGACCCTCATGCTTGCTAAGCAAAGTCTTTACCTGCTGAGTCATTTTCCAAGTGCAATGATGCAGTTCTCTGTCTTGCCTTTTTTAATATTCAAAACAAGTCAAAGAGGGAAAAGAGTTTGCACTTGTTTATTCCACAATCAGTGTCATTTCTAGGTCCACACATGGAACATTATAGATGCTTAGTAAGGATGCTGAGGATAAGAATAGGAACATTCAATGTAACATAAGGCTGATACCAGACATTAAAAGTGCCCTTTCTTCATAATATAGCTTAATGAATTTTCTTTTTCTTTCTTTCTTTTTTTTTTTTTTGATGTATTCCTTTTCAGCAAATTGCTATTTATTTTGAAGCTTTTATATGACAGATATTTGATATTCACTTAATGAATTTTCAAATGTTCAACTTTGCACCTAGAAAAATTCTAGATGTTGAAAGCAATTACACTTTCAAGGTTTTCTTTCATTTTAATTATTTGCATACATGCCCATGGATGCAGGTACACATGGAAACCAGAGGAGGGCATGAGATAACCTGCAGCTGCAATTAGAGATTGTTGTGAGTGAACAGATACAAGTTTTGGGAACTGAAGTCAGTCAGAATTTAACCACCTCTAGAGCCCCCAAAAGATTGTTTTAAAATCATGCAGTGATACTATATGATGGAACTGGCACACTCTCCCTGTCATGGCCATCTGAACATCTGTATTTATGTAAGGATAACACTGAAGAGAAAGTCTTCCTTTGCCATATGATACACTGGCCTAAGAAGCAGAGTTCAACAACCAGTTGCTAGGAAACAAATTTTGAATTTTCTTTGAGAAATAGTAGAATCTGTGTCTTCCTAAGCTTGTCCAGTGACCAAAGGCATGTCTTCAGCTATTTGTAACTGATATTCTCTCTGGGACACTCAAGAAACATTTACTTCTACATGAAGAAATAAACCCATTCTTAAAAGGAATACAACATCCATTTTTAACTCATGTTTTTGGAACAATTTCACCATCTTCCTTGTGCAAGTGCATGCCAAATTGAGTCCTTGGATTTTGGTTTTCAAAATTCTGTGCTTAAGAACATTTTAAAATGCTGTGGTGGTTATCCTCAGAAATATATACTGTGACATTTTAATTTGCTCTGTTGTACAAATTGGTAAAGCATTGCTTGAAGTAGGGCAACAGGACTCAAGGTAATTATTCTCTTCCATCTCACCAGAGATATATGAATCCTACTTTAAAGATTTTGCACGTTATAGGACTGTATTGTCTCTGTAAAGTACATTTAGTGTCAGAAGGATTCTGATGAGGTTTTAGAATAATAATTGGGAACAAAAATCCCCTCAAGCTATTTAAATTAGGATTCTACCATAGCTTCTAGCAAATCATTCTGCAAGCCTTTCACTGCATGTTTATTTCTCTCCCATAAGTAGATTATGGTAAGAGGTGCCAGGAGATTCATACCTCTGACATGCAGTGATGGGTTTCTGTTACTTCAAATTTTCTTTCTCTCAAAGTGCAACAATCAAAAACCAAAGTATCATCATTATAACTCAGTTATCAAAGAAGATAAGTGACAAATACACTGACCATCAATAATTTTTAGTGTGTACTTTATTCATTTGGACCAGCTTTCTGATGGACATCAGCAACAGAAAGGATAATAGGAACCATGTTTTATTCCAAATTCCTGATCAAACTTCTAACATGTACAAACCAGCTCCCATCTCTGTGTTATAGACAGGGACAGGATTGGAAAATCCTGTGGGTCTGAATCTGCCTGGTTTGAGACTATTTCGAATACATCCTGATTCCTTATATCTTCATGACTTGAATATGTAGTACATGAAATCCTTATAAGCAAAAAATTCACAAAATAGATGACCAATATTGTACAGCAGATAAAGGCACTTACTGCCAAGTTGGATTACCTGAGTTTGATCCCCAGAACCTTCACAGTGGAAGGAGAGGACAGACTCTGACAAGTTACCTTCTGACCTCGATACTCACACCATGGTATATACATACCTAGATTCACATTGGCACACTGTAATAAATAATTTTAGTATACAAACTTAGAAATAAGCACAAAACGTTATTGAAATATATTGAACCTCTCTCAGCACTACTTTACATACAAATTTATGTATCTAAAACTCACTGACAACATTTATCATATTATACATACTGATCAGGTTTGGGACAATGAATGACAACGCAACATACCCACACTTATGGGACAATTTGAAAGCAGTGGTAACAGGAAAGTTCACAGTACTATGTTCCCACATAAAGAAACTGGAGAATAATCACAAAAGAGAATTAACAGGACACCTGAAAGATCTAGAACAAAAAGTAAACTTAGCCAGGAGGAATAGACACTAGGAAATAATCAAATTGAGTGCAGAAAACAATAAAATAGAAACAAAGAGAACAATAAAAGAATACATGAAACAAAGAGTTGGTTCTTTGAAAAAAATCAACGAGATAGATAAACCTTTATCCAAACTAACCAAAAGTCAGAGGGAGAACATACAAATAAACAAAATCAGAAATGAAAAGGGGACTATAACAACAGACACTGAGGAAATCCAGAGAATCATCAGGTCATACTTTGAAAACCTGTAGTACATACACTTGGAAAAATATAAAGAAAATGGAGAATTTTCTGAATAGATATCACTTGAAAATTAAACCAATAACAGATACATAATTTAAATAGACCTATAAACACTAATGAAGTAGAAGCAGTCATCAAAAGTCTCCCAACTAATAAAAGCCCTGGGCCAGGTGGTTTTAATACAATATTCAACCAGAAATCAAAGAAGAGCTAATACCAATACTTCTCAAAGTGTTCTACACAATAGAAGCAGAAGGGTCATTGCCAAACTCTTTTTATGAGGCTACAATTACCTTGGTACCAAAGCCACACAAAGACACAACTAAGAAAGAGAACTACAGACCAATATTCCTCATGAACAATGATGCAAAGGTGCTCAATAAAATACTGGCTAATCAAATCCAAGAACAAATCAGAAAAATCATCCACCATGATCATGTAGGCTTCATCCCAGGAATGTAGGGATGGTTCAACATATGAAAATCCACCACACAAAAAACTGAAAAAGAAAAACCACTTGATCTACTCACTAGATGCAGAAAAGTCCTTTTACAAAATCCAACACCTGTCAGGGATAAATGGAACATACCTAAACATAATAAAGGCAATATATATCAGGGCAACAGTGAACATCAAACTAAAGGGAGAGAAACTCAATGTGATTCCTTTAAAATCAGGAACAATACAAGGCTGCCCACTTTCTTCATATCTCTCCAATATTGTACTTGAAGTTTTAGCTAGAGCCATAAGACAACAAAAAGAAATCAAAGGGAAATAAATTGGAAAGGAAGAAGTCAAACTTTCACCATTTGTAGATTATAAGTTAGTTTACATAAGTGACCCCAAAAATACTACCAGGGGATTCCTTCAGCTGATAAACACCTTCAGCAAAGTAGATACAATATTAACTCCAAAAAAAAGTAGCCCTATTATATATATACAACAACCACAAACAACATAAAATATCTTGAGGTATTTCTAACCAAACAAATGAAAATGCTATAGAACAAGAACTTGGAGTCTTTAAAGAAGGACATTAAAGAAGATACCAGAAAATGGAAAGACCTCCCCTGCTCTTGAATAGGCAGGATCAACATAGAAAAAAAAATAGCTGTCTTACCAAAGGCAGATTACAGGTTCAATGTAATGTCCATCAAAATCTCAGCACAATTCTTCACAGCCCTTGAAAGAACAATACTTAAATTTGTATGGAAAAACAACAACAACAAAAAAAATCCATGATAGCCAAAACAACCCTGTACAATATAGGAACATCTGGAGGAATCATCAGCCCTGACTTCAAGCTTTATTTTAGAGCTACAGTCTGAAAACAGCTTGATATTGGCACATAAATAGACATGTAGACCATTGAAATAAAATTGAAAACCCTGATATTAATTCACACACTTAAGAACACTGATTTTTCACAAAGAAGCTAAAATTTTACAATTGAAAAAAAAGTATTTTCAACAAATGGTGCTGGCATAACTGGATGCTGATATTTAGAAAATTGTAGATAGATCCATAACTATCACCATGCACAAAACTTAAGTCCAAATGAATCAAAGATCTCAACATAAATCCAGCCACACTGAACCTCTTAGAAGAGAAAGTGGAAAGTATCCTTGAACTAATTCGTACAGGATACTGCTTCTTGGACATAACACCAGTAGCACAGACAATGAGATTGGCAATTAATAAATAGGATCTTCTCAAATTGAGAAGCTTTTGTAAGGCGAATTACACAGTGGACAAGACCAAACGGCAGTCCACAGAATGGGAAGAGATATTCACCAAATCCACATCTGACAGAGGCCTGATTTCCAAAATATACAAAGAACTCAAGAAGCTAGTTACCAGAACATCAACTAATCCATTTAAAAAGTGGGGAACAGAACTAAATAAAGAATTCTGAATAGAGGAATCTAAAAATGGCTGAAAGACATGTAAGAAAGTGCTCAACATCCTTAGCTACCAGGGAAATGCAAATCAAAGTAACTCTGAGATACCATCTTACTCTTGTCAGAATGGCTAAAATCAAAAAAACCAAAGACAGTATATGCTGGGGAGGATGTGGACAAAGGGGAACACTCCTGCACCATTGGTGGGAGTGCAAACTTGTACAGCCACTTTGGAAGTCAGTATGCCAGTTCCTCAAGAAATAGGAAGCAGTCTACCTCAAGATCCAGCAATTCCACTCTTAGGCATATACCCAAAAGATACACATTCATACAACAAGGATATCTGTTCAACAATGTTCATAGCAGCATTATTTGTGATAGCCAGAACTTGGAATCAACCTAAATGACCCTCAACTGAAGAATGGATGAAGAAAATGTGGTACATTTGCACAATGGATCACTACTCAGTGGAAACAAAACAAAAACAAACAAGCAAACAAACACAAACAATGGAATTTTGAAATTCAAAGGCAAATGGATGGAACTAGAAGAAACTATCCTGAATGAGGTAACCCAATCACAAAAAGACAAACATGGTATGTATTCAGTCACATACAGTTTTTAAACATAGAGCAAAGGATTACCAGTCTACAATCCACACCTCCAGAAATCCTAGGAAACAAAGGAGAACCCTAAGAGAGACACACATGTTCCCTTAGAGAGGGGGAGAAGGACAAGATCTCCAAAGAAAATTGGGATCATGGAAGGAGGGAAGAGGGAATGAGGTTAAGTGGAGGGGAGAGGTGGGCATGATGGAACAGGAAGATTGAGTCAGGGAAAGAACAGAGGAGAGCAAGAAAAGAGATACCATAATAGAGGGAGCCATTACAGGTTTTAAGAGAAATCTGGCACTAGGGAAATGTCAACAGAGGAATCTTAAATAGCTAAAAGACACTTAGGAAATTGCTCAACATCCTGAGCCATCAGGGAAATGCAAATCAAATCAAGTCTGAGATATCATCTTACACCTGTCAGAATGGCTGAAATCAAAACACCAGCAGCAGTTTATGTTGGAGAGGATGTAGAATATGGACTACTGTCCTCCACTACTGGTGGGAGTGCAAACTCCTACAGCCACTTTTGAAATCAGTATGTCAGTTTTTCAGGAAAATGGTAATCTTTCTACCTCAAGATCTACAGATTCCAGTCTTAGGCATATAACCAAAGGATGTACCACAAGGACATCTGTTCAACTATGTTCATAGCAGCACTGTTTGTAATAGCCAGAACCTGGAAGCCACCTAGATGCCCCTAGAACCTGGAAGCCACCTAGATGCCCCTAAACTGAACAATGTATAAAGAAAATGTGGTACATTTACACAATGTAGTGCTACTCCACGGGGAAAAATAATAATATCTTGAAATTCACCGGCAAATGGATGGAACTAGAAAAAAATATCCTGAGTGAGGTAACCCAGACACAGAAAGACAAACATGGTATGTACTTACTCTTATATGGATATTAACATACAGCAAATGATTATTAGCCTACAATCCACATTTCTAGAGAAGCTATGAAACAAGGAGGACCCTATGAGGGGCATGCTTTTCCCCTAGAGAAGAGATCACATCTCCTGAGCAAATTGTGAGCATGGGGGTGGTGGGGTTGTGGGAGAGGGAGGTAGGTAGTAAAAAGAGGAGAGAAGAGGAGTTGGGGAGAACATGAGGGATCAGGAAGGTTGAATTGAGGTATAAAATTAGAGGAGAGCAAGAAAAGAGTTACCCTAATATAGGGAACCATTATAGGTTTAAAGAGAAATCTGGCACTGGGGAACTGTCTAGGAATCCACAAGGATAACCCCAACTAAGAATCTAAGCAATAGTGGAGAGACTACCTTAACTGCCTTTCCCCTATAATGAGATTGATGACTACCTTAAATGCCATCCCAGAGCCTTCATCCAATAGATGATAAAAGCAGAAGGAGCCACAGACAGCTAAGAACTGAGCCAGTCTCCTAGAATCCAGTTGTAGAGATGAGCAAGGTTTGATGAGCAAAATGGTCAAGACCATGCTGGGGAAAGCCACAGAAACAGCTGACTTGAGTAAGTGAGAGCTCACAGACCTCAGTCTGACTGCTGTGGAACCAGCATAGGACCGAACAAAGCCTCCTGAATGTGGGTATCAGTTAAGAGGCCTGGCTTCTATAGGGCTTCTGGCAGTGGAACCAGTATTTATCTCTAGTGCCCAAAGGGTGTTTAGAGTACATGTGAGAGGGCAGAGAGGATAAAAAGGGAGGGAAGGAGGGAGGGAGGGAGAGCTGGGGGGTAGGGAGGGAGGGAGGGAGTGAGAGGGAACTGGGATCGACATGTAAAATAATATATTAAACTAAAAAAAAAAAATGCTTTGACTCCAAAATTTAAGTTGAAGGACAAGTTACTGGGGAAAAGGATTTCTATTTTTGTTTCCACAGAAAATGAAAAGATGTGGATTCCTTCCAGACTAATGTGGTTTGATCACGCCAGACCACCTGAAACAGAGTACAAGCTGATCCTACATTCAAAACAGCTGGACAAAACAGCCCTACAGACTACAGCCAGGATATCCGAATCGAATCCCCCAAGACAGCGCCCCTTACCAGCAGGAAGTAGTTTGGAAAGAACGATGCCCAAATTCCCAACTATTGTGTATAAATGTTTATTTTCATTTAATTGGACTGTTATATAAAATTAAATAAAATTTAAAAAAAAGGGACTTTGGGAGTCCATTCCCCTTGAGGAATACTCTTTCAGCCTAGATACACCTGGGAGGGCCTGGGCCCTGCCTCAAATGATGTGACAGACTTTGATGATCCCCCATGGAAGACCTCACCCTCCCTTGGTAGTGGATGGGGTGTGGAATGGGGGGATCAGTGGAGGGCATGGGAGGATGGGAGGGAGAAGCAACTGGGATTAATATGTAAAATAAGATTGTTTCTAAATTAAATTTAAAAAATTGAGACAATGTGAAAGCCTAGTCCACAACTGGGCCTCAACAAATGACAGTTAATGACAATGATGGTACTAGCAAGAAAACTGATAGTAGTCATACAAATAAGAACATGGATTCAATTCTTCTTTTGTGAACAGACACCACAATAGGTGCTGACAAATAAATATAAACTACACTTAGTATACCATTAATTATTTCTTAGGCTTCTCTGAAATAAACACAAACACATACTGTGAAACACACAAAAGATAAACATGTGTGGTTTAATAACTTAAGATGTTATAAGGAAATATGCAGAATAATAATATAAATACTACTTTATAAAGTAGTATTTATAAAGAATTCATTCTTGACTATTTGCAACAGGGTATTGTGTTTCGCTTGTGAAATGCCATCCAAATGGTTATGCATTTGAACCCTGAGTCCCAGTTGATAGTGGTGCTTGGGAGCCTGGGAAACATTTGGAAGGTACTTTCACTGGTGCAAATGGGATGCTGTGGGAAGGCCTTAAATTTAGAGACACAGGCCTTACTTGACGTTCCATCTCTTAGTCCCGACTAAAGATGCTATGTGACAAATGCCTATTGCTCATTTTAAACCTTCACTGCCTTGATAGACTTGTCTTCCAACTATAGGTCATGATGAGCCTTCCTGTATCAAATGGCTTCTTTTCAGGTATTTGGTCACAACAGAGAGAAAAGTAACTAATGACCAAGATATTGAATAGCACTACCTAGGGAACATTCTTAGCTATCAGCCAGAAGGCATCTTATCATTCACTACATGTAGAATATTTTTCCAAGTCACCTGTACTAGAATATAGGTCCACATGACCAGAGATCAATTGAAACTGGGTATTGAAATTACATAGTATGACAATGATCATCCAGTGATTGAATAGCAGCAGTATTTTCTTAAAACATGATTTCACTGGACCATAAACCATATGGCAACGTGATACGGAGCTACAATGACCAAAACTGGATTTTCATCTAAATAGTTTTGAGCCCAGATGAGATTCCATCTGTCTAAACAAAAAACACAAAGCCAATGTGTTGGGTTTTTCATTTTTTTTTTTTTGCCACATGAAATCAATGCAAGAAAATGATTTATATTTCCTTAAATCAAAATACTAACTGCTGGACACATATTGACTTAACAAAGAATATATTGATACTGAAATGTTGCAAAAATTCTTCCCTCAGACTGTCATATGGGATCAGGGAAAGCAAGCCAATATCATGTACCTGGAGCATATCCACAGACAGTGATGGGTTTCTCCAAAAATAGATTCACCTCTGTCACCCATCACAAACATTTTATTTTAGAAATAGGTTTTAGTAATATGACCATGGAATGTCAACACTGGTCCCAATTTCCTACTTCAACCTGGAAGTTCTTAGAAAATGCAGTACTTGCTTTTAAAAAGTTACCAAAATATAAGCTAGCAAATCAACTTGTTAGGTTGTATGTAGTCAATTCTCCAGTAGTGACATCAATGATTTGATACCTCTTTTAGTACGCATGCACATGGTCATCTTGTTTTCATTTAAAAATGTCAATTAAACACCCTAAATAATTAGGGAGCCACAAATTTAAACTAGTCTGCGTATGTGACATAAATTACATAACCCAATAAAAGAGATTAATGATTGGAGTTAAGAAATGGGCAAAGTATCTGATTTTTTTCAAATGGGCAATACACATATGACAAGCCAAATGAACCAGGGCTGGTGGGTGTGCATACTTCTTTTAACTTCAGCTTGTAGGAGACAGGGCAGGTAGATCTGTGTGAGTTTGGGATCAGCCTGGTCTACATAGCAATTTCTAGTCAGGTATGGCTACACAGTGAGTCCTGTCTTTAAAAAATGCTATTTGACATAATTAGGAATGATGAAATAGATTTCAAAAGCAAAAAGCATATGATTACACATACCTTAGGATGTCTACACTGAAAAAGACAAGAGTTTTGCTAAGTAGAGATGAGATGCAGAGAAAACATAAAACTCCTCATAGTTTACAATGGGTGTGTAAAATGTGGTATCCAGCTTGAAAAACTGTTTGGCGGCTCCTTAACATGTGAAATATACAAATATGCTTTAAGATTCAGCTTTAATGGTTAATCTTCATAGTCAACCTGACTTGGTTAGAGATCCCCCAAGAGATCTACCACTAATTATATCTGCAGGGAGTTCCTAGAAAGGCAGAGGAATTCATCCTCCCACAGGCTAGCATTTCTGGATGGAATAAAAAAGAAAAGAAAATAGGTCAAGTCAAATGAACACTAGGATTAACCCTTCTCTGCTCTCTGCTTGTTGGTACTATATGAAGAGGCAATTGAAGGTCCCACGGCTATGCCTTCCATCTCCACCAAGATAAACTAAATCCCTTTAAATATTGAGCTGAAATAAATCCTTTGGTTCTTAAGTTGTCTCTGTCAGTTACTTTATAGCAACAACATGAAAAGTAATTATTAAAAATGATCCTCATTTTAGACATGTATCTTAGAGAAATGTGACCAGATACAAGGAATACAACAAATAAAGATTAAAATAATAGTTTCAGGCAAACAGACAAATTAGAAATATTTATATCAAAAAGTACAAACAACACTAAATTTAGTCAATTGATAAAAGGGTTGGCAATTGGATGATGTTCTAAACATAGAATGTTATTTAAGATATAAAAGAGATATCATCTTGTCTTTTATAAATAACATGAATGGAACTTCATCATGGCAAGCAAAATAAATCTGGCATACAGGGCATAGTCTCACTCATTTGTGGAAAAGAGACAATCAATATTATGAAAATAATAGAATGGAACATGGTAGTCGGGAGAGAATGCACAAAGAATTGAGAGCTCCAAAACAGTTATGAAGAATGGAATCTGATTCAACAGCACAGAAAGGTAACTACTAATGAAAGTGTGTGTGACACATCTCAAGGTAGTTAGTACAGAATTCCTACCCCATGAAAATGATGAATGTTTAATCCAGTGCAAGTGTTTATTTTCTTGATTCAATTATTGCATTTATTATATGCATTTACTAAATTTCTGTAACACAGCTTACTGAGATGTGCAAATGTTATTTCTCAATGAAAAAGAAAATATAATAGGATTGAAGTCTTGATACTTGTTACAGATCCACCCACTCATATGCCAAAAGAAAAAATATTTGAAAACTTATGGTAAATGAAGCAGGTAACATAGGCAAAATTCAGCCATGATTCCACAGAACCTTTTAAAGAAATTACATTTTTTGAATTGGAAAGATCATACAAAGTTGATAAAAGCAAGTGTGATGGGGAATATCCTTCTGTATATATGTTTTGCCAATTGGTTGATGAATAAAATGCTGATTGGCCAGTAGCCAGGCAGAAAGTGTAGGTGGTGCTACCAGACTAGGAGAATTCTGGGGAGAGAAGATAGAGAGAAGCCTTCAGAGAGATGCCATTTAGCCACCAAAGGAGTAACAGTTCTGGTATTCTCCAGTAAGATAAGGCCATGTATAAATGTATAGATTAATAGCTATGGGTTAATAATTAAGAGAGGGCTAGCCAGTAAGAAGCCTAAGACATCAGTCAAATAGTTTATAATTAATATAAGTCTCTGCGTGTTTATTTGGAACCAAAGTGCAGCAGGACCAGGCAGAACAGGAATTCCACTACATATAGTAAAATATGTGAATAAAATTTTTATCTTATTGTTTAAAAAAACCTTTCTTTACTGTGAAGAACTTTTCCTGTCCTTCTAACATCTGAGAATATTTCACAAGGTTTGGATTCATATCTAATAATCTAATTACTTACAGAAGCAACCTGGGAAATAAATTCAGAGTCAAAGTCAGATGATTATAATCACTTTAAAAAATATAAAATTAAAAGAAAAAAAGTAAATGCTTCTTCTTTACTAAGCATGAAAGAAATCCAATAAAAATCCACAGGGATTATGTTTTTATCACTGAGTTCTAATCATACTCGTCTTACATAGATCCCTGTACAAGAAGCAAATGTGATAAACATGACAACAGCATAAAACACATTATAAAAATGAAATACCGAACCAAATATGATTGAAAGCTGAGCTATCTTGAACAAAGTCTGGTGAATATATGATCACCCCTTCTGAGGAATGCTGCTCACTAAATCTAGCTTTGATTTACAATGTCCAAAACTTACCAAGACATGCTTCCTAATGCATGTACTCAGTCACAGCTGAATTGCTCACTAATATACTATATTCCCCTATGAACAAACCCATTTAATAAGGTTGCCAGTGCCAGCTTTTGAACAATGCAGCCCTCACTGACATTCTGGAGCAATAGCTCTTAACAATTAGGTGTCATTGTGGCATCATAACTTGCCATTGTCTTCCGTACAAGAGATGTTCTTCTAATCCATACAATTGACATAAATGTAAGTGTCAGGCCAACCCACCAAACAAGTGGCCCTCTGAAGCTCATCATCAGAAATGAGCTGGCATCTGTCTCCTTGTCCTATATTGTTTTTCCATATCAATTATTTTCGAGTCTTTGAAAAGATGCCAACCCTGTCATTGATCTTGAAAAGCAATTCCCACTGAACAGAAATGTTTCTCTTTTGCTAATGTCTTTTTAGGAGTTGGAAAGATGGTTCAGTTGGTAAAGTGGTTGCCTCCTAAGCAGGAGAACCTGAGTTCTATCCAAGGAACCCATGAAAATGCATCAGTTCAGGTGCTGCATGAGTATAATTTTAGCACTGGAGAGGCAAGGGCAAGCAGATCCTCAGAGCACTGACCGCATAGACCATCTCAACTAGGGAATTCCAGGTTCAGTGAGAGACCCTGTCAGGAAACAAAATATGGATGGTGCCTGAGGAATGGCACCCAAGGTTGTCTGTCATCTGGCCTTTACACATAAACACACACACACACACACACACACACACACACACACCAAGCACATTCACAAAAATGGAAAGTTGGTAACTAAACAGAATGCAATATGCTACATAGATGTTAAACAAATATTCAGTGATATGCTTTCCTTTAAAAATCAAGACGCAGCAGAGCAGTTCAGGGCAATGGAGCAAAAGGGCAAAATAAAAAGAAGAACCAAGGGGCATGTGTATAACAAGCCATGTTGTATCCTTACCTAAATAATTAAAAAATGCATGCATCTTGACAAATTGACATTGATGATTGAAAACTGCTTAGAGATGCAAGGTGTCCAAACCAAGTCCAGACTGATGCTCTAGCCATGGTATATGGAGTATCCTTTCCCTCTCCCACTACCCGGAGCACACTGCTGAGTGTGCAATATTCCAAACCTGTCCACTCCATCTAAGTTCTGATCAGTTCACCTACCTTGCAGAAGGTTCCTAAGAAGGTGAAGGTTTTCCTGCAAACCTTCCTTAAGAGCTAGAACCCAAGATAGTGGATGGATAAGTAATTTTTTAAAAGACAGATTAAATAAGAATAAAATAAAATGTAATAACAGATAAAATATAATTTTTAAAAGTTCAATAAATGTGCTTGTTGATATAAGGGTTAATATGGAGAAGGAAATATAAATAGAGTACTAAAGTATTTAAAACAAATAAGATATTAAATATGAAAGTGAATTAAGAATTAATTGAAGGGTTCACTGGTCATATTCAGCTAAAGAACAAACTAGTGCATTGAACAATTAAGTCTAAGCAAACTCCAGGGAGCAGCTAAAGGAATAAAGAAAGCAGAAATAATGAAAAATATGTAAGAGATATGGGAAATAGAAGAGTCAACATTCATTAATAGAAGTCCCAGCTGTGGAAACACCAAAAAGTGGGAATAACTGAATACATAACAAGCAGAAATTTTGAGTGTTAAATAAAGCTGAAAGAAGGCTGGAGCAATGGCTCAGCTGGTATAGACTAGGCTCACAACCAAAAATGTAAGAAAGCTGAAATAGCAGATGAAAAGGGTTCATAACACTATGAGTAAGGACTGAGGGCAGACTTATGAAAAGGAAAAATGATCTATCATCACATAAAAATCCCAAAATGAAGTTCTACAAGCGTCCTGAAGAAAACAGTTTGCATTAACAAAAAAGCATGTGTCAAAAATAGGAAACACTGAACTGAACATGCATGGCCATCAAAGCCATGGGTATCTAGAGTGCTCTAGAAATGAATACAATTTACCCTCTTTGAAGGAGTTCGAAAATAAGAGTGCACCAGAAAGGAACAATAGGACAATACAAAATAAAACCTTAAATATATTAATTGATGCCTAACATTTATACCTAATTAGAAAGCAATGCATGCTTTTTGGATCCTTGTGAATACTGAATATCAGGACCATCTCTGAGAATATGAAGCCTTCATAGTCTACACACTAAGGTCCAGGTGAGCCAAAGATATATAGTGAGACCCTATCTCAAATAATTTTAATTTAAATAATACCAAGATGTTAATTGATGGGAAAATGTATATAGGAATACAATTGTGGAGGAGGAGGAGGAAGAGGAGGAGGAGAAGAAGTTAGGTTATCTATTTCATTGTCATTAATAAAACATAAACTGGTGTTTTCAGTAATTAAGTGGATACTGTATTATCATCAGTGGCCTGGAGTGATGGCTCACTAGTTAAGAGTTAGTATTTTAACAGTTTTGATGTCAGGCTCCCAGGACCCATATCCAGCAGAGGCTCACAAACACCTTGTTAGAGTACAGGAGGCCCTATTGAATAAGTGTGTCACTGGGGGTTGGCTTCAAGGTTTCAAGCCTCTCTCTCTCTCTCTCTCTCTCTCTCTCTCTCTCTCTCTCTCTCTCTGCCAATCACAGTGTAGAACTCTCAGCCTTCATGGCAATAATTATTAAACCCCTGAACTGTATGCCAGCCCCAATTAAAGGTTTTCCTTTATAAGAGCTGCTGTGGTCCAGAATTCAAGGAATCCTGCAGAAGAGGCACATGGAGGTGGGGGTTGCAGGAGCCAGAGGGATCAAGGACACCACAACAAAAGTCACAGAATCAATTAACCTGGTCCCGGAAGGGCTCACAGAGACTGAATTGACAACCAGGGCCTGCATGGGACTGACATTGGCACTCTGCATATGTGTTACAGTTGTGTAGCTTTGTTCTCTTGTTGGACCCCTAACAAAGGTTAGGATCCTACCCCTCATTCTGGGTTGCCTTGCCCAGCCTTAATACATGGGGAGGGTCTTAGTCTTATTGCAACTTGATATGCCATGTTTTGTTGATACTCATGGGAGACCTGCCCTTTCCTAAACAGAAACCGAGGAGTGGATCTGGGGTGGGAATATAGTTGCTGGTTGAAAGAAAGGAACCAAGAAGAGTGAAGGGGAGGGAAACTATGGCCAGGATGATAATTAACTAACTAACTAACTAACTAACTAACTAACTAAAATAAATGAATTTATTTTTTAAAAAGTTGCTGAGGTCATGGTGTCTGTTTATAAAAATGGAAACCTAATGGAGGTAGTCACTGTACTTGCACAAAAGGGATAATGAAAAATAGTAGATGGTCAATGTAATCAAAAGAAGGAGCTGACAATATTCCACCTGGGCTCAGTCTTTCCACTCCCCTTTCCTATGACACTGACCATTTTAAAGGGTTGGTCCCAGAAACTTTGGTCTGTAAATGCATTCGGAGCAAATTCATTTGTATTCCATTTGCCAGGCTGACTGTTAATTTTTCCATTTTAAGAATGGAACTTTATAAACCTTCCCCATCTCCTAGTGTTTCTTAGCATCTTCTAGAAAAGATATGTATAGGCTTTTGATATTGCAACATAATGCTATTATCTAAAAAAAAAAGTATACTTAGAACTTAGTGTTATATGCTGGGGATCATTGCTGGTCATCACTAACCTTATAACCAATGACAGTCCCAGATGTGCGTTGTCAAATTCTCGTCAAAAGTAACTCTGTTCCTTTGCACTGATGGTTAGCAAATAAGTCTTAACTGTTTCATGCTTAAGAGTATATCTTGGCTGGAGAAATGTTGCCATGGGTGAAAACACTCCATGCAAGCAAGTAGACATGAGTTTGGATTCTCAGGATCCATAGAATCCGGGCATTTAGTTTTTGTGTCTGTGACCTTAGTGCCCACACACAGAGATAGGGGGAAGTGACAGAGGACTCTCTGCAAGCTTCCAGCTAGTTATGCTGGCTCTTGCAGCAGAAAGCAACAGAGACCTGCACTCAAGCACTGCAGAAAGTAAGGACTGACACCCAAGCTTGTTCTATTTCCTGCTCATGTGCTCTCCTGTATTCACACATGCACCATACACATCATTCATGCACACAAATAAAGATAAATTGATAAACAGTGTTTATGATATTGAATCAACTTCAGAATTCCACATCTCTTGTAATACAGTGACTTTCAGGACGGCTGAGCTACATTTTCTCTATTTATAAAGATTAAGAATCACCCAAAGGAGTTGGAGAAATGGATAAGTAGTGTAGAGGACCCACATTCAGTTTCCCGAACCCACATGGTGGTCCACACCTGTAACTCTAGTTCCACGGGTTCTGTTCCAATGTTCTCTTCTGGCCTCCAAGGGCACCAAGCTGGCACATGATGCCATCCATAGCTGTGAGCAAAAGTTCATATACATAAAATACAGGTATATAAAAATAATCAAATAAAGATAAGGAATATTCTGCATGTATTAGTATGCTTATTATTATTAGTGTAGCCCCACTGGGATAATGCTGATGAAACAGTCTTTCAACCAATTTGTAGTAGTCAAAGGATGATTAATTTCCTGGTAATATCTGTCTGATTTATGAAAAGGGGTTGGGGGGTACACAGAGAGCCTCCTCTGGATAGCTGTTTGATCTTTACATTTTAAAAGAGAATGACATTTATTTAAGAGAAGATAGCTGGAAATCAAGAGTCACCTAATAAAATCTGAGGCTTTCTGCCAATATCCTGCGAGTTAATAATCAATAAAAATATTGGTCCCTAAACTGGTATCACACACAGGGTTGTGAATAGTCTGTCTTGAAAAAAATCACAGGCTTAGCAACATGCTTCAAGAACACAACTTACTTCACACTTCCTCAGGAAAAACAAGCTCACTCTTTGGATTTCCATTCAGTGTTTTTACAATTAAACCTTCCTTAAGTGATCAATAAACCAAGTCCTGGAAGGAAAAATGCAGTGAGCATGTGTCCTTACATTGGTACTGTGGGGGACTATAGAGCTGACAATGGGGTCTCAATAAAAAACAAGCTATATGCTCTGGGGGACTTGGCCTTTCTCCCTTCTGTGAGGGACTTTATATGAATCTATTAGAATACACCTTGTATCCTAGTTCCTCTGGTGATGTGAATTATAGGCTGGTGATCCTTTGCTCTAAGTCTAAAATCCATATATGAGTGAGTCCCCCATGGAGGGACACTGCCTTAACCTAGAGACAGGAGAGAAGTCCTAATCCCTACTTCAAATGACTTGACAGATTTACATGACCCCACCTGGATGACATTGCCCTACATGTGGAATTGGGGTGGGGGCATGAGAGGGGAGGGTGGTCAGGGTGCAAGTGAGGAGGGGAGAGAGGGTAAGAGGGAGGGAGAGGGAGCTGGGATCACGACATGTAAACTAAAAAATAAATAAATAAATAAATAAATAAATAAATAAATAAATTGAAAATAAGCTATAGGCAGATGACTAAGGATGTAAGTGTCCAGAAAATGTAATTAGTGACTTAGGAGATACATTTTTTTAAAATTACAGCTTTTCATCTTTTTAAGAGGCCAGAGATTAGAATGTACTGGCAGGTTATAATGTGTGTGTCACAGACATAAACAGCAGTCAAAGGAAATCACAATACTACTCCCCTAATGGCTGTGCTGAGGTGACAGTTTATCATTTACTGCTGTATTATCTAAGTCCAGCATTTTGATGGATTTCTCTCTAATAGGTATTCCTTCAGTAAGACGTAAGAACCTAGCTTCAGATCTTGATCTTGAGATTCACTGTGCTGGGCACTGAGAGAACCAATGCAAACATGTAGGAATTTTATTAAAACATATTTTATTCCTCACTGGTCTCTGGTGGAGATTCTGTTATTTAGAAATAAGCTGATCGCCACAACACTAAACTAAGCTAGATCCACACAAAATGCCATTTCTGGGTAGCTTGTTTTTCAGTGCCTTGGGCTGTCAAACCTGATATCATTTCTTTCTCACCCTCCCTTTCTCTCCTCTCTCTCTGATTCCTAGCCAGATGCATTGTTTGTTCTTATCAGGTGTCTAGACTCACAGCGATTACTCTATTGACCCAAGTACAACAAGATAGGCTGACTACACAAAGGGCTGTGTGTCAGAAAGCTGCAGGAGCTTACGAGTGCAAGAGCAATTTCTCAGAACTTTACAGTCTCATCTAAACAAGCTTGGTCCAGAACACAAAAAGTAGATTGCACATTAACCTCTGATTGCTTGCATGAATGTTATGAAATTTTACACAACTGTAATGGATTAAGACACAAGTTTACAGAAGCTCACAGAGAGGGCAGGAGAGATGCTAAACAGCTAAGAGTTTCTTGCTGCTCTTTCAGAGGAACAGAGTTAGGCATCCTTGTTGGGTGATACACAAGCACTTGTAGCTCCTCCTCCAGGGGATCCAACAATCTCTTCTGGCCTCCACAGACACCTGCATACATGTGCACATACACACACACACAGACATAGAAATAAAATAATTCTTTTAAAACAGATGAGAGAATGCTTTAACAAGGTGGTCCAAGGAGGTATCTCAAGAGGCCAGGAGAAGAATCCTTTCCCATGCAGTCCAGGAAAAAAAAAAAAAACTGGAGGCTTGTATTTCAGATAAACTGTGGATTCTTGTGCCTGGCTTGTAACAAATGCTTTATAGAAAATTTTGGTATGAGTTGAATTTTGTTTCTGTACTATATATTGGAATAACATATTGATTTAAATACTAATATTAGGAATGATCCAGAATGAATTAAGAATTTTTCTGTAAAGTTAATATTAAAAAGAGAGGCAAGAAAGTGACAATTACAGAAATAGTCTAAGGACGTCTGAACACCAATTCCATAGACAATGTACAAAGAAGAATCTGAAGTCATTTCTTCAAAGTTGAAAGGAAAATGTGAAATAGGATAATTGTAGTTGGCTATCAATATAAATTAATGGCATCTTAATCAATATGTTGATTTACTATTCATTGTCATAAAATATAAGCAATACCTTAAGATTGTCTTGAAATTACTGAAATAGGAAGGATTTATATGTTCTGATATTCATATCTTCTATAAAGCTTACGGAATTTAAACAACATGAAATAGGAATCAGGCTAGAAAGATGGGTCAATTAAACAAAACAGAAATAGGAAAGAAAAAGTGAAGTCAAATTTTAGTAAATGATAAAGGCACAATGTAAACTGACAAGATTATAGTAAAATTAGTGTGAAAATATTGCTCAGGAAATTACAGTCATTCTAGAAATAAATAAAGCAATTCCTTAACCACACATTTCAATATAGTCTAGATAATATGTGTTTTTGTGTCCAAAATCAATTCCATGAAAAAATATAGTCTAAACAGGAAGCCACAAAATTTTAAAAGTAAATGAATAAATAGTTATTTGTATTTTGACCACAAAAGTTTAAGTATGTACGACACAAATACATTTCTCCAAAATATTGATATTTCTGATTAAATTGAAACACATATGTATAAGATTCTCACTAGAAAATGAGGCAACTAAAATGTTTACAATAAATCGCATCCATTGCCGCAATAAATCCAGGAATCTCATGACACTATGTTCTGCTGGTGTCATCCTAAAGAGGTACTGAAAACTGCACAAGCAACTTCGGATTCAGATACTCTACATCTACACACTATATAAAGCTGGCAAGTGAATAGTGTAGACATGGATTGATGTAAGAATATTTGTGGCGGTTCTGTTACCAGCCGAGAAAATAAATGTCAGCTAAGCAACTGCTTACATCTGTGTAATTGTGTACATTCTTTAAAGTCATACTTTAGCAAAAGTAGACTCATGTGTAATACTCACACTCAGCCACATACTTTATATTAACAGGGAAAGTATGTCTAAGAGGTATAAAATGTTAAAGCAATTTTCTCTACACAGTTACATCAAGAGCAGAGGCTACAGATAACGTGGATGTATGATGACTTTACTTTTCTACACACACATACATACACATTTTACTTTGATATTTAGAGTCCCTACATCGCCACATAGGCATCATCTATGACTACATTTTGCATCAAATTGTCTGATTCCTTGTTGAAAAATTACTGTACTTTATTGTATTTCTCTACCCTGCCTGCCCTTTAGAATTCCAGACAGTATCCAGAAAATATCCTTGTCAGAAGGCCTTCATCCTCAAAAGACAGTAAGTAAATTATTCAGGGATACTGATATATGTTTTTCATGCTTTAGATTTGCTTTACTTGACATGCAATTAGGAGGTTCCTAAACTTGTTTTGCCATAAAACTCATAGAAGCACTGCTTTGAAGTTTAGACTGCCAGACCAAATGATTCAGAAATTTACAGATGGTTGATTTAGAAATAGAAGTTCAAAACAAATATCACATATATGATACATATCCACACACATAAATACACCACATTTGCATAAACATACCACAAATATCACACATACGTCACACCAGGCATTATACATGAACTATATACAAATACTACAAACATAGACAGATACCCATCACCTATATACACACATATTGTGAGACAGTTGCACTGTGAAACCTGACACTTTGTCAGTGAAAATCAACCTTGGGTCAGGAGGCAGAGCCAACAGCTAGTTGGCAGGAATTAGCCACAGAGAGTACAAAGGAGCCATGAAGACATATAGATAGACCAAAAAGACCAAAAAAAAAAAAAAAAAGTAGGGAGAGACTTGTAAATTCAAGGCCTCTTTTGTTTATGACAGCTAGACTCTCTCTCTCTCTCTCTCTCTCTCTCTCTCTCTCTCTCTCTCTGCCACTTTGGAAATCAGTATGGTGGTTTCTATGGAAAATGGGAACCAGTCTACCTCAAGATCCAGCAATTCCACTCTTAAACATACACATTCATACAACAAGGACATCTGTTCAACTATGCTCATAGAAGCATTATTTGTAATAACCAGAACCTGAAAGCAACCTAGATGCCCCTCAACCAAATAATAGATATAGAAAATGTGTTACATTTACACAATGGAATACTACTCAGCGGAGGAAAAGAAAAACCCAATGGAATCTTGAAATTCACAGGCAAATGGATGGAACTAGAAGAAACCATCCTGAGTGAGGTTACACAATCACAGAAAGACAAACATAGTGTGTACTCACTCATGTATAGATATTAGACACAGAGCAAAGGATTACCAGATTACAATCCATACCTCCAGAGAAGCCAGGAAACAAGGAATACAGTAAGAGAGACATACACAGTCCCCCATTCAAGGAGAGAGAGATACTCTCTTTCTTGGTCTTAGTTAAAAAGGAAGGTGAGCTGTTTGCCGCTCTGCCTCTGTGAGGCAGCAGGTGTTCACTTTAACATCTGATTCCCAAATATAACAGAATAATAGAGACTTAGTTAAAGAGAATAATAGAGACTTAGTTAGAAACTACTTCTGGTGGCAGCAGCTGCAGAGTCTGTGCTGGGAAGACAATCCAGGCCACAGGATGATTATTGGGACACTGACTATGCCCACAGGCCCACAAAAGATAGTTAAAATATCGGTAGATTCAGGTGCAGCCATTGAGCTCATGGAAAACAACATATATATTAAACACACATCCTATGCATCATATACATACCACACGCAGAATACACATCATACCCATATACTATACATTCCTCCCATAAACATACCATGTATGCATCATCCACATGTGTACATCATAAGAATGGCACACTTATACCTACCTACCTATACACACACACACACACACACACACACACACACACACACACACACTACAGACAATACATACAAACTACATATGCATTGTACATATCCCTTATCCAAAATAAATAGTACATAGAGAGATTACACACACAATACATTCACACTTCATAGAGAATCATCACAAATACACATACCACATGCACACAGGCTCCATACATATACCGCTATTCAAACAGCCCAGTGTATTACTTCTGATCAGGAAAATGATTAAATTAGCCTAAGCTTTCAAAGATGACACCAAATTGCAATCACAGCACCTATGAGAAAATGATTCAAATTTAGATGACACTGCTGAGGAAAGATAACTCCATGGAGGGATAGAAAATCTTACCTATGATTCTGATGGATTGAAAATGCAGGCGGTGTACCACTTACACTAACATTGTTCAATACAAATCCAATACAGCATACATTTAGGTGTCTAATGGGCACATTAAGCCTAGAGGAACTCAGAGACAAAAGGAGTGGGCATGGGCTGTCACCAGGTAAGCAGACCTCAGGAAAAGGGAAGGTGAACAGGTCTGTGGAATGGAGACAGAGGCTATGTTTAAAAGCCTGGCGATGGTGTTTGTTTCTGAAAGTGGAGAGAATGACAACCATTGAAGAAAACCATCATGTGGACTGGGTCGTAAGGGGAAAAGAAGAGAAATGGATGCCATCCAACACTGATGAGGAAAAATGTGGGCTAGGGGTATTTCAGTCAGTAAATCTGTGCAAAGATAAGGATCTGAGTTCAATTCCAGAAATAATTTAAAGAATAAACATGTACGTAGTGAACAAAGAAACCTGGACATGCCTGTGCAAGTGTAGGCAGGTGGATCCCCGGGGCTTGTTAGCCTGCCAGCCTAGCCTCCTTTGTGATTTCCAGACCAGTGAAAGAGCCTGTCTCAAAGATCAGGGTGGATGCCTCTTGAGGATCAATATACAAGGTTGATCTCTGGCCTCCACATGCTTCGCAAACACACATATATACACACAAACATATTATACACACGCACACACACACACACACACACACACACACACACACACACACACACACATTCCTCTATTAGATAAGTGAGATATTCAAGCTTCAAGTTGTGAGAGGTGCTCATGTCTTGACCATGTACTTACTGTACTTACTAGTGGGACTGCTGGATTATGGGACATACCTTCCCGACCTTTGAAAATAGATGCAGTAATTCTCAAAATTGAGACTTTCAGAGTCATAACCAGGGGTAGGTAAAACACAGATATTTTTGGTTCTGTTGGCCTCCTGTTTTCCAAAATGTTGTTTGTTTTTAGTCTCCAACTCAAAAAAAAAAAATTTAAGAACTGCAAACGATTTTCTTGAGGTAATACTACTTACCCTCAACAGTCTTGTGCTGAGTCTGGCTTACTCAGATACTGCAAGTGAAAATATACTGAGTTCCACTTATGAAATTTCTGACAAATACAGAATGCTTTATAGTATAAGTATGACTCATAAAATATTTATATATATTTAAATACATATACATAATTATACCAAAAATGTCATTTATCTGGAATACTAATGTTAGTGAGCATACAGTGTTTATCATGTAACACAGATACCATCATTAGCTCTTTCTTTTCATGCTAGACTTAGATACATAGCTTCCATAAATTATTCCTTGGAGAAACTGTAAATGGCATTGAAGATGTGCAGCCTCAGTCTGTCTGAGTTCTACCACACACTACACTCCTACTGTTGGATTCTCTGCTTTTCAGGTCCTCAGTCTTGAGTGAGACACAGCCCCAGACTCCATGTCTGCTAATCCAGAGTCTGTTGGGGACTTATATGCATGCATTATGTGTGCATTAGCCTGTTTAAAAATGCATCTCTCCTCAACTGGAGAGGATAAAGAAAACATACCAGCTCTTAATGCTGCCTTATGCTCCCACCTGCCTCTGTATCTTGCTGGCCTGATCCAACTGTCTAAGGGGTCACCCGACTCCTCCAAGGTTCTGATTCTAAATTAAGTCCTATTCCAGGGAGGCCAGGTAGGAGAACTCGTGGCTTATCCTTTTATTTTCTTCCTTCCTTCCTTCCTTCCTTCCTTCCTTCCTTCCTTCCTTCCTTCTTTACTTCCTTCCTTCTTTACTTCCTTCCTTTCTTCCTCCCTTCCTTCCTTTTTTTCACCCAGAGAAGTACATTCAACAAACCAGTCCCTTGTTTTCCAGAGGTTTTATGAGCAGTTACCACTTTTTAGTTGAGGGGTCTAGGGCCAGGTGCATGACTGGCATCACGTGCTCAAGCACCTGCTCCAGGGAAGGGCTTCTGAGGTTTCACCTGGCTTCTGAAATGTCAGCAGTCACCACAGTGCTCTGGTTGTTAAGAGTTTAACATAGACCTTTATACCACAAAGTCGCTTTCTAATTGATGAATCTTCGTTATTACCAGCCTTTTAGGAGTTTAAGAACATTTGCAGGCAGGAAGATCATTGGAAACGCAAACTCATCATTCAGCACATGTACAATAAGACAGACCTTTTATGTCAATGTGACAGGATTGAACAGGTTTGTGAGGACTTTACTTCACTGTGTTAAGTGAGGTCTGAAGACCACAGCCCTGAGTGTGGGCAGTACCACCTGTGGAGACTTTCACTGGACAGAAAGGACACGGGCAGCTGAGCACCAGCACCCATCTCTCTGCTTCCTGACTGCAGATGGGGTGTGGCCAGCAGCCTCACCCTGCTGCCACCTTGGCTCACTCAGCATGACTAGACACACTACAAGTCAAAATAAACCCTTCTGTCCTTAGGTTGCTTTGTCTGCTACATAGTCACAATAATGAGAAATGTAATCAATTCAATCTCTGCTCCTTTCTTGTAGACACTGTTGTATAAAAACATAAAGGCACAGAGGAAGAAAAGGAAAGCTCCAGAAACCCAAACATGTTTGATTTTTTTTTTCTTGAGACTTTTTTCTTGAGACTTCTGTCTCCAAAGACTGATCTGGCCCCCTCTGAATCTGATTTAACCCTGTGATTCTACCCTGATCATTATGTTGTGGTGTCTTATCAGTTGTCCATCAGATTGTGTGCTCAAGAGCTCAGAAATTTAGAAAGAGCTCTGCCTTTATCAAAACTCACTATGAATGCATCATACAATGTTCATGAGGTAGAATAGTTTATCTGTTTGTCTACCATTGGGTCATGTTGAATTATGGACGTTGTCAATGGTTTCATCCCTGTCTCAAAAGGTAGTCTCCCCTTAAAGGTCCTCCAAAAGGTCCTGTAACAGGAACTACACCCATACACACACCCACACACCACACACACCAAAACTTTGGGAGAGGAAGATAACCTAATTTTTAAAGGAGCAAAAGTTTAGATTGCCATTTCTCAAGGCATGGAAGTTCAATTTGATTTGAGTTAATGGAAGTCAAAAGCTTCTAGCCAACAGCATAACTATGATAAAACAGGAAAACTGTAAGGTATAGTGAGGTTACAAGGAACGTGAAAGCCTCCTACATTGCCAGTGGATTGTAAGGATGGTGTAGCTCCCTCAAGAAATAGATGCCATTTACTAAATATACTGAAGTTAGAGTTATCACAGGGCTCAATAGTTCTCTTCTTAGGCATACCCCAAAGAAAATGGAAGTACAAATCCATACAAAAGCTATGCACAGGGCTCACACCATTTGTCATATAATAAAAAATTAGAAATAGCCTGATTGTCATTTAAATGGCACATAAAAATGACACTGCAATCATGGGTACATACCCCCCCACACACACATGACAAAAACAACTTTAAAATGATTATGTTAAAAACACACACACACAAACACACACACACACACACAAGCAGCAGTATGATTGTGTAAGTCTTCCTCTCTCTGTGGAGGAAGAACAAGCCATAAGGAGGGATATTTTTCCCCAGAAATAAGTGCCTAGTGCAAAGTTAAAAAATCCATTAACAATTAAGACCAATATTCTGAATAGACTCAGACAATGTTGTTAGTACAAATTAATATATTTTGAATGATAGCTTTTTAAGGTTCATTTGTAAACATTGTGTGCACAACAGAGGCCAGAATGTAGTTCTCCTACATACAGCTTTGGGGAAACTTCCAAAGTAGATGGGTATTATATTTGGTGATTTTGCTGTATTCTCAGTCTCACTGGACAGAATTCTAGGCTCCAGATGAGTGTCACATGCCTAAAAATTTCCTAGTTTAAAAAATAAAATGTAGTAAGAGAGTTATTAGATTTGAAATGAGAACATGTGTTTTGAATTTAGATTTGTCTCTGAAACAGGAGGTGACCTTGAACTAACAGCCTCATCATTCAGACTTATCAGATGTAAAATGAGAAGGCTAAACTAAATTATCTCCAAGGACTCTTTGAGATCTACAGTTCTGCAAGTAAGTAAGAGGATTGTGAAAGGTAAGGGATTCTATGCACACTTTTAAACAAATGATCAATTTTCAAGGAAAGAGAATGTGCCTCCTCAGAGCTTCAGTAATTGCCAGAAGGATAAAGAATGCCACGGTGTGAGGCAGATGTTCTCTGCTAAGAATAACAACAAAGTATTAATTCCAGAATAAAGGGCAGACGGTTTACTCAGAGGCTTTTGGTGAATCAGAAGAGATGCTGTAAGCAAAAACAGAGCTTTGCACTGTCTAAAAGGGGCAGCAAATGAAAATATATTGAAGCATCCTTTGCCAAGGAAAACAATATGACTCAAGCCTACACTAAACACCACAGTTCTAATAGGCATCGAAAACATGTTAGTGAAAGCTGGTGCCAGTTTATATGAACACAAAATACAGCTAAATAGTCACACGATATTGGCTTATACTCATCTAATAATTTTCTTTGTGTTACATTCTCCTTTATTAATGTGTCATGTTGAAATCCTTGAGTCATATGGATTACTCATTTAGGTAAGTAACAGTTTGTGTTAATTATGTTGTTAATTATTTCTAACCAATCATGATTAAAATTAGTGTCTTAGAATTCTAAGGATGTCCCCCATTTTCCTTTAATTTTTATAAGTATTTTTAAGACATTCATCTTGTTTTATTTCTGTATATGCAGTATGAATTTACAGACATGTGTAGTTGCCTTTGGAAGTCAGCAGAAGGCATCAGGTCCCCCTAAAGTTGTGTTAGATGGAGTTTGTGAGCTTCCACACACTGCTGCTGAGAACTATAAGCCAGTCTTCTGGAAGAGCAGTAGACACCCTTAGCCACTGAGTAATCTCTCCAAGGGTTCACTCCTAAATGAATATTTATTGTGTTAGTTGATTTTAGACAATCCTGTTTCACCATAGGAGCCATTTTCATTATTGTATTCCTTTGGAATTTTAATTAGACATACATGTGATTCATAATATCTTTCCTGAATTTCACTTTTGTGTTTGTGTCAAGGTGTGGGTAGTGAATGTAGAGATCAGAGTTGAGCTGCAGTGTTTTGTATGTTTTTTCTTTTTCTTTTTTTTTTTCATTTCCATACACTTTGCTTTTTGTTGTTTAAAGAGTTGTTTTATTTTTAAGTGTGTGTGTGTGTGTGTATGTGTGTGTGTGTGTGTGTGTGTGTGTGTGTGTGTGTGTGTGTACATGGGTATCAGTATCCTCAAGAGATCTGAAGAAGATGACAGATCCCTTGGAGCTGGAGTAACAGGTGGAGAGAATCAAACTTGGGTCCTACTCATCAGTGCGTGCTCTTACCCACTGTGTCTGGGATTCACCTTTTTTTACTACCCTGACTTATCCATGGACTTCGCATCAACTGCTCCAGTGATACTTTTTCTTCAGTCTCATGCCTAACTTTCCGTTCTTTACTTTCTTCACACTTTCGGCTCTTCTCTCTCTTCTTTTCCCTCTTTCCTCTCTGTCAGTTCTGGGGCTATAACTCAGATCGTTATGCCAGCCTAGGAAGTCCTCCCAAGTCACCCTGTTGGCCTTCCTGCATCTTTATGTTTTCTGACTTACTTTCTTCTACTCTATGGCAACTGTTGTGAGAATCTCTTAGTTTGCAATAGTAGTTCCGTCTTCTGTTGTGCTTGGCTTGCTGATAGATCATCAGTTAAGATGCTAGCTTTGATAAGTGGCGCTTGTAAAATCTAGAAATTCTATCCAATCATTACAAATCAAGGATTTTATAAAATGTTGTTAATTCCCCCCCAAGCCCAAATCATGTACTATAGACAGCAGGGCTCAGGGCACTCATAATGCTTTTACCTGAATCCCAGTGCAAATATTATAGAGGAAAGCAGACCTAGGTTGAGCACACCAGAATCTCAACAGTGGCACTGGCATCATCACTTGGGTTTTAATATTTTATGTTCTTTGTTTTTTCTCCTTTTTAAAATTTAAATTAGAAACAATCTTATTTTATATACCAATCCATGTTCCCTCTCCCTCCCATTCTCCCATGCCCCCCACCAACCCCCATCCCATTTCTCTTCTGCTCCATACAAAGGGTGAGGCCTTCTATGGGGGACCATCAAAGTCTATCACATCATTTGGGGCAGGACCTAGGCCCGTATCTAGGCTGAGAGAGTAGCCCTCTATGGGGAATGGGCTCCCAATGTCCGTTCATACACTAGGTATAAATGCTGTTCCATTAACAGGGGTTCCATAGACTGTCAAAGCCTTCTAACTGACACCTGTGTGCAGAGGTGCTGGTTCTGTCCTATGCTGGTTTCCCAGCTGTCAGACTGGGGTCCATGAGCTCCCCCTTGTTCAGGTCTGCTGTTTCTGTAGGTTTCTCCAGCATGGTCTTCACCTTTCTGCTCATAACTCCTCCCTCTGTAAAACTGGATTCCAGGAATTCAGCTCAGTGCTTAGCCTCTTCATATGTAAACATGCACATGTGTGTTTGCAGGTGCACATGTGTTTGTATATCTGCATTAAAGCTAAGATCTACAGGTGAGAAAGAACACATGGCATGTGGGTTTTTAATAATTTTAGGATGTATGCACTATACTCAGTGCTGCATTTTTTGTGTCATTTCCAGTCTGTGGCTCAGATATTGACTTCTACCATGTGTTGGTTATTCCTTATGACAAATATTTCCCTTATGCGCTGCTGGATATGTACATATAGAAGCATAAACTTAAATCCTTTGAGCTTTCTCTACATTAACTCATTCAGGTAAGACTGAACATTTTTTCCTGAAAAGACAGTTTCTAAGTGCATGTACTGCTTTCAACAACTGGAAACAGAAATTCAGAATTGGGAAATTTGCTTCCTCCAAGAAACACACACTGTGAATTCTAACCTCAGCCTGGAGGTTGCTGCCTTGAGGATCAGGCTTGAGACCTTTGTGTTTCTCTCTTCCATCAAGCTCCAGACTGGCAGGTACCTCTTTTCACACAGCTTCCATGTGTGTCTACTGGGGCCATAGACGTTTAGGAAATCTGGATTTCTAGGGAGTCGAGTGATAATTCGGGCTTTGTCTTGTTTGTAAGCCTTTAAGAATTTTGACATGACTCAAGTTCAAAGTTAACTGTGTTTTGGATGTTTTCTCTCACACAAGCATTTTCCTGCTCATTCAAGAATTATAAATGGGTTTACCAACTTATGCCCCTCTACCTATTTATCTATCCCTTATTTGCTGTTTTATATCTTCTATCTGTTGATCTGTCTATATATCTATCCAAGTACCATCTGTCACCTCTCTCTTGCTTCTCTTCTAGTATCTAGAATTTAAGAAATCTGTACGATCAGATGTCTTCTGTATGGAGAATTTGTCGTCAGAAATACAGTAGTTATGATGAGTTATCCATATGTTTGCTATTGTAAAGCTGCAGATGAGAGACTACTTTTCTAAGCTTTCATGGCCTGACTCACACCTGACTCAGACCGACTCAACAAAATTTGCTTGATTCTGTTAAGTTTGATTCAGTTAAAAGGCTTTATACTCTCAAATATGAAACATTGAAAATTTCAATCAGTGCCTTGGGGTCTTCTGGCCTGGGGAGAGGGTGCCAAAAGAAAAAAAAAATCATGTACAATAAAGGAACTTCTGGAGGTATCACAATCCCTGACTTCAACAACTATTATAGAGCTATAGTATTGAAAACAGTTTGGTATTGGCACAAAAATAGACAGTTATTCCAATAGAATTGAAGTGAAAACCATGACATTAGCCATACACCTACAAACATCTCATTGTTGACAAAGAATCTAAAATTTACAATGGAAAAAAGAAAGCATCCTCTACAAATGATTCGGGCATAACTGGATGCTGTCATGTAGAAGACTCCAGATAGATCCATATCTATTGCTATGCACAAAGCTTAAGTCCAAATGGATCAAAGACCTCAACATAAATCCAGTCACACTGAACCACTCAGAGGAGAAAGTGGGAGCTACCCTTGAACAAATTGGTACAAGAGATCACTTCCTGAACATAACACCAGTAGCACAGTCAATGAGATCAACAATTAATAAATGGGACTTCCTGAAACTGAGAAGCTTCTGTAAGGCAAAGGACACAGTCAACAAGACAAAATGGCAGCCCACAGAATGGGAAAATTTTTTCAGCAACCCCATATCTGACAGAGGGCTCAAGAAGTTAGCCAAAAAACACCAAATAATCCAATTAAAAAGTGGGGTTCAGAACAAAATAGAGAATTCTCAACATAGGAATCTAAAATGGCTGAAAGGCCCTTAAAATAGTGTTCAAAATCTTTAGCCATCAGGGGAATGCAAATCAAAACAACTCTGAGATACCATCTTACTCTTGTCAGAATGGTTAAAATCAAAAACACCAAAGACAGTTTATGCTGGAGAGGATGTGGAGAAAGGGGAACACTCCTCCACTGCTGGTGGGAGTGCAACTTGTACAGTCACTTTAGATATCAGCATGGTGATTTCTCAGGAAAATGGTAATCAGTCAACCTCAAGATCCAGCAATTCACTCTTAGGCATATACCTAATTGATGCACATTCATACCACAAGGACATCTGTTCACCTATGATCATGGCAGCATTATTTGTAATAGAGAGCCAGGAAGCAACCTAGATGGCTCTCAGCTGAATAACGGATAAGAAAATGTCATACATTTACTACGACTTAGCAGAAAACAAACAAACAAACAAACAAAAGCAAAAAACAAAAAACAATGGAATCCTGAAATTCCCAGGAAAATGGATGGAACTTAAACCATCTTGAGTGAGGTAACCCAGACCCAGAAAGACAAACATGGTATGTACTCACTCATATATGGATATGAGATATAGAGCCACGGATTACCAGCCTACAACCCACATATCCAAAGAAGCTAGGAAACAGAAGAACCCTAAGAGACACATACAGGTCCCCTGGAGAAGGTGAAAGAGATAAGACTTTCTGAGCATATTAGGAGCATGAGGGGAGAGGATGTTAGGAGAAAGAGAAGGGGAAAAGAGGAGGAGGGAGGAAGACCTGACTGACCAAGAAGATTGAACAGGAGGAAAATAGAGGAGAGCAAACACAGAGATACCTTAATAGAGGGAGCCATTATAGGTTTAAAGAGAAATCTGGTACTAGGGAAATGTCCAGAGATCTAAAAGTCTCACCCCAACTAAGAATCTGAGCAATAGTGGAGAGGCTACCTTAAATGCCCTTCTCTGATAATGAGTTTGATGACTACCTTATTTAATATCATAGAACCTTTACCCAGTAGCTGATGGAAGGAGAAGCAGAGACCCACAGCTAAGCACTGACCTGAATTCCTGGAATTCAGTTGCAGAGAGGGAGGAGTTATAAGCAGAGGGGTCAAGACCAGGCTGGAGAAACCCACAGAAAACAGCTGACTCGAATATCCTCAGACTGATAGCTGGGAAACCAGCAGAGAACCAACCCAGACCAGCTGAATGTTGGTGTTAGGAGGACTGGGCAGTCAATGGGGCCTCTGGTAGTGGAACAATATTTATTGCTAGTGTATGAATGGACTTGGAAGCCTATACTCAATAGAGGGAAAATTTCTCGTTCTATACACATTGGGGAGGGCCTAGACCCCGCTCCAAATGATATGACAAACTTTAGTGATTCCCCCAAGGAAGGCCTCCCCCTCCCTGGGGGACAGAGGAGGAAGGGATGAGAGCTTGGTAAAGGACATGGAAGAATGGGAAGGAGGGGAACTGGGATGGATATGTAATATAAGATTGTGTCTAATTTAAATAAACAAATTAACAAAAGAAAATTTCAACAAGTAAATTTAGTTATAAATAATATATTATAAAGTATACATTCTTCAGGCAGAGCATAGTCTTGAAAACTAATAACAACTACTTAATACATTGTTTAAAATATTTTGTAAGGTATTGGTGGTGCACACCTTTAATCCCAGCACTCAGAAGGCAGAGGCCAGCAGATCTATGTGAGTTTGAGGCCAGCCTGGTCTAAAGAGCTAGTTTCCAGACAGGTTCCAAAGCAATACAGAGACTGTCTCAAAACAAACAAACAAACAAACAAAAAATTTAGTTGAGGAAATTTCCAAATATAGATACTCTAGATATTTCTCCAAAACAGAAAATAAGAAACTATCTAATTTTATAGACAAATTCTAAACACTATAAGAATAAAATAAATTCCACTTTGGCAGAAATATATAACCAGTACAGAATTATATCATGAATCATTCACTCAAACTCATTTCAAAACAGAGATACAAAGTTTAAAGTATAAATAAGTATTTATTTCTGCTAATATATAAAAAGATTATCAGATTCAGAGGCCATAGAGGGATGCTGCTTGCTGGCTTTCTCATCATGACTTTCTCAGCCAGTTTTCTTATAGACCCTAAGACTATAGGGTTTATAGGGTCTTATAGACCCTAACCCAGGAATTGTACGGCTCAAAATATGCTGCACCCTCCACATCAATCACTAATTAAGAAAATGCCATCCAGGTTTGCTCACAGTCATATCTTATGGATGCATTTTCTTAGTTGAGGTTTCTTCTTCTCAGCTGACTTTAGCTTGTGTCAAGTCGACAAAAAAATATCCAGCACACCGGGAATAAAGTTCCATGTGATATAGGGGACAGAATTAGTCTGTAACACAGGCTCACTGACTAGATGATTCAATGTCTCATAGGTTGCATTTCCTACAGTGAGTATATATAATGCAGCTTTAAGTTATCACATCCCCATCACCTAAGATGATACATAGGTGTTGAATGGCTTTCGAAAAGATGCTCCATGATGTCTGCTCCCAGAGAAATGAAAATGAGGACAGCAAGTACTATTTATTGTTCACCTACTTGGATGTCCTGTAGGTGACAGCAAACATGTGGAGAAACAGAAACTATTCTGTATTACTGGAAGAACAGCAAAGTGGTTTAAAAATTCAGTCAATAATTTTCCAGTAGCTGGAGAGATGCTAACATATTAGGATTTTTACTGTTCTTACTGAAGATATGAGTTTGATTCCCGGATCTCTAGTCTGGTGGCTCACAACCACCTGAAAACTCCAACTCTAAGGAAGAGAATGTCTTCTGCCCTCTGAATACACCCACATATGTGTGGTATATACATACACAGACACATAAATACAAATAAAATCTAAAAGAGGAGACAATTTGGTCAGTCCCCATGTGTGTAAATATAAATTAAAAAAAATATATCTTCTGTATTCCTTTATGCTGATCTAAAGGAAATGGAAATTTATGTTCAGAAAAACCCTGCACACAGGCACTTATAGCAGCCTCATTTATGACAGCCCAACTTTGGAAAGGACTGATATATTCTGTAGTAGACAGATAGATAAATAAACCAGTAACATTTAGACAATGGCCATTATTCAGGACTGGAAAGAGATGAGATACAAAGTTATTGCTAGACTGAAGAAAACGGCCATTGAAGAGCCTCAGTTCTGTGTGATTACACACATGTGACATTTTAAAACAGGCAGAAATATGGAGGCAGTGAAAAAAATCAAAGATTTCCAGAGGTTTAGAGGAGGGGAAATATAGATAGCCAATGCCCCAATGCCATAACTTTAAAAAATGAAGAAAAAGGTTTAAAAACTAGGAAATTTTTAGAATAGAAGAAACGAATAGAATGGAATATAAGCTGTAGAAAAGGGAAAGGTTTTATAAAATGTAAATTAGAAAAAAATTTTATACAGGAGATACATGGCCATTGTCCAACTCTGTAGGGATGACAAATAATCATTCAAGAACCAAGATTTAAGTAAGTGTTTTATGAATAGGGAAACTCTACATTCCTGGTAAATGTGAAATGCTGTCAGATGTATTAGTTGTTGGACAAGTGAAACAAAAACTGTATTAAAGTATCACCGTTAGTAGATTGCTAAATATTGATACTTATAACAAAAGATGATTACAAGAAAAATGAGCTGGTAGGCCATTCGTGATCTGCTACCGACAATGCTACCGGTAATTACGAACCAGGAACTGGACCTACATGGCCACAGGGACCAGCAACAGACAAAATGCTCAACAGTAATTTTGTTATGTTACTATTATTATTGTTATTATTATTATTATTTTGAGAGAGTCTCATGTATCCCATTCTAGTTTTGAACTCAAGGTGTAACTGAGACTAACCTTGAACTCCTGATCCTCCTGCCATCTACACCTCGATTCCTGGTTGTTCATGCTAAACAAGTGCCTTATCAAATAATCCACATGCCCAGTCTTATTATTACTTTAATTTATCTTACATGTAATATATATTAGCATGACTTTAGTGGCAACACATTAAAATTGATTATCACAAGGATGTTGAAATTACGATAATTCTAATAACCACAAATTGAAAATTAACTTAAATATTGATAAAAGTCATTAACATCCTTAAGTAATTATGATACAACACTATAAATATATAAACTACAACCGTGTTATTAAAGATCAACAAATTCTTAAAAATGTGTTGGTGAGTGAAAGAAAATCAGAAAACATTAATGTGGATTATTCTGTTATATGTTTCCAAAGATTTAATATTGTATCATTTTTCCATGTTGTGTGGGGGGGGGGCGGGATATGTGCATGTGAGTACAGTGCTGATGGAGGTCAGAAGGGGACGCTGTATACTCTGGAGTGATATATGGTATGTGTGCTGGAAACTGAACTCTAGTCATCTGGAAAAACAGGAAGTGCTTTTACCTGCTGAGCCATCTCTCCAGCCCAGAATCCTTGGTTTTTACAAACGGAAAATAGAATAGTAAAAAATGAAACAAAGAAATCCACTGCCATGGAAAGCTACAGTGCCTTTGTTTCTAGATTGTGGAGTTTTTAACTGGGAAGGAACTGTCTGTTTCCAGTAGCATTTGGCTGTTGCACATGTCTATTTAGTACAAACGTTAAACTTTACAGCAAGGCTTAATTCAATTTAAGGTCTTGCTGATTAGACTATGTGGATTATGCATGATAATGGGTTTCTTCCCTGAACCTTCGGACACACATGCAGTTCAATATTATATTCATCTCCACATTAGTCTTCCTATTTCCTCCCCTCTTCTGCTGCTTCTCCCTTCTCCCCACTTAGTGCCTGTCCTTCTGTGATGAATTTTATTCTTTATGCTCCAGTGAGTTTCATTAGGATCAGTACAGGACATTGGTGACTAATTATTCCCAGGAAAATTGGATCCTTACAAGTAGCTACACCAGTGATGAAAATCTCTCTTCTTGCCTTTGCAACAGCGAACTCTCTTTAGATCCTGACAGGGATGGGGCCCTATGAGCTACTCCTTAGGCTACTTTTAACTGCTCATAAGTTCTCCTTTTTGCTTGCAACACAGTTTATTTCCCATAAAATGTTTTAAAAAGCAAACTGTGCAACTTGTTCTTTGCCGCAGTGTAGATGACTATTAAAATAGATATGTATAGCTATGAAATTCAAGCATTCCCTAAAGTGTTTTGATTCATAGACTTTGTTTCCTGTTTAAACTTGTATGTACAACAGTTCTTGATTTGCCTTCTTTTTGTTACTACTTTTAAAAGAAAACAAAATTCTGAAACAAAACAGTGTGTGTGAGTGTGTATATATATATAATATATATGATATTATATATATACATATATTCAATTGAAATCGCTAATATACACTTCTTTCTGTGTTAGTTCTGGCTGCTTGTAATAAATTAGGTGAGAGTCTAAACTACCAAAACTGCATTAAGATTCCACTCCACATCCAAAGGATTGATTTAAGAGAGACTTTGAGAATTAATGACCTGCAGTTGTGCATTTTAAACACAGGCTACTCTGTCAGAAAAGAGATGGAATAAATTGGTGTAGAGACATAAGGAAGAAAATAAAGCCTTATCCTTTTATTTAGCAAGTCAACACCATGTCTCTGAATAAAGTCATTAAAAGGAGAATGATGTTTTAAGATCTGAGCGGCTGTGAAATCATCACACACCATTGAGAAGTCAAATACTGCCTGCTAAATGGTTGCATGACTGCAAAAAGATTGTTTAACTAGCAGTTCTGTGCACAGAGATCTCTCAGGGATGTGTAAGGACTAAGTTATGTTTAAGTTTAGATTCGTCTTTGTTTTACAGGATTCCTGCTCCAAACCTAGCACAGTAACTATAGAATTTAATTCTTAAAACCTTTATAATAGGAGTGTCCCAGTAAAGAACAGGAAATTAAGTGAGATTTGCCTAAAGTTACACAACTATTACTTACATGGGAAAATGTAATTTGAATCCAAATGTGTGTGTGTGTGTGTGTGTGCGTGTGTGTGTCTGTGTGTATGTGTCTGTGTGTGTGAATGCAGGTACTTGTATAGGCCTGAAGAGGTCAGATTCTCTGGAGGTGGAGATATAAACAATTGTGGGCTGTTCCTTGTAGGTGCTGGGAACAAAACTCTGGTTCTCTGCCAAATCAATGGATGTTCTTAAACCTCTGAGGCATTTCTTTACCCAGTTAACTCCTGTTTGAATAATTCTTTTCTTGTTCGGTTGTTTCACTATGCCAGCTCCTGTGTTCATTTTAAGACCTAAGTGACATCAGATTATAAGTACATGATTAATATTGTAGTAACATCCTGGATGTTCTGTTGGGCATAGGCACCCAGTCTCCATGGTCTTTAAATCACCTGGTGATGGTGGCATCAGTTACTATATTCTTTATCCTAGGAGATGAGAGATGAGAGATGAGAGAGGCAGAGTATGGAATACCCTGCAGGAAACTATGGATGTCTTCCATGTCTCTTGCTTGTACTTACCAGTCAGATCTCAGCCATGTTCTCTCTATTAAGTGCGGTAAGCCTTAAGATGAAATCTCCCTTGGGATTCATGGAGAGGAGGGCAGAGTTTGTTATATCATCACAGTGTGTCAACACTGAGGTGTAATACATATCAATGTGATTTTTCACTAAACTGTAGTTATTCTGCATCTGAAATGCATCCCCATTCTAGTTTCTTTTCTGATGTTAAGATAAAATATCGAAAAATTGACATGAGAGAGAGGGTTTATTTGGCTTATAATTTTGGATTGTGTTCTTCATTGAAGATAAATGAAAGTAGCTGGTCACATCACCTCCACAATCAAGAACAAAGAGAATAAAATCATTATTGCTTGCTTGCTCTTAGCTAGCTTCCTACTCTCTGCTCAGGACCTCTTGACTAGGGAATGGTAGGACCCACAATCAATAGGCTGAGTCTCCCTACATCAATTAGTAATCAAGACAATCCCCTACAGACAACCCCACAGGCCAGTCAAATCAAGATAATTGCTCATTCGGAATGCCTTCCCAGTTATTCTAGATTGTGTTAAGAAGACTGTTAAAACTAACCAGCATAAGCACTTTCTTTGTTAAGTAACATAAAATATCATAATCCTTATTTTCAGATACTTCAGTAATAATAGTGACCTAAGTAGGCAATACCGATACCTAAATACCTGCTTCATCCTTTATGATTGTGACTACTCAAAACTTACTATTAACTATATATGCAATAATGTTATATTTTCTCTTTCAAGATTCTGAAGTTAAGATAAAGATTAAGTTTGTTCCCTACTTTCCAATTTCTAGAACATAAAAGGATGAACAATAGAATACTTACATATTATTAGTATAATTATTCTTTCTCAATATATGATACCTCGCTGTAATAAACTGTATACTTTCCATCTGCTGTATATTATTACTTAATTAACCTTGCATTTTTTACATTTTTATGAAAATCTAATTAATATTGTTAAAATTTGTTGATGGTATGTAATGGCACATTAATTTTTACATTTAATCTTACTAAATTATGGGGTCTGGGCTTATTTCATTTCTTATTAAGAACTTTTCACTAGCCTTGTAAGCCATGTGTCAATTTGTGGTTAGATAGTTGTTATGGTAAATGGTGTGTACTGACTATCATCCTGAAAAGAAGAAATAGGCTTTAGTGAATGCTCTGTTCCTTTAATAAAATCTTCCCCAAACATCCTTTAGACAAACAATGAATATTCAATACTTCTCAATGAATACTGATCAAAAGACTGGAGTGATATTTAGCTAATTCCTAAAATGCTAAAAAAAAAAATAATAATAATTAGGGGTTATTCTAGTTTGGTTTCTGCTGCTGTGATAAACCACTCTGACTAAAAGCAACTTGCAAGGAAATAGTTACACTTCCAGCTCTCAGTTCGTCAGTGAGAGGGGTAAGGGCAGGAGCTTGCTGGCTTGCTCACTGGCTAATGCTCAGCTACCTTTCTTAGACAGTCTAGGTGCACAAGCCTAGGAGTGGTGACACCTACAGTGACTGACGTCTCCCACATAAATCATCAACAGAGACAATCACGGCCTGACCACATGCCATTTTGAAGAGAAAATGCTTCAAATGAGGGTTCCCTTTACCCGGTGACTCTAGGTTGTACCCCTTTCACAAACAAACTAATCGGGACAGTAGCCTACTGTCAGTAAGGAGAAGCTACGTCCAGTGCTGTGTGAATTTCCACTGAACTAAGTTATACCCTCAATCTATTTTAGCCTTCTGTGTGGGTCCTTTACATAGACATGGAAGAATTAACCAGCACTGTTTCAGGCGTCTCAGAAGTGAATTGCAAACAGAAAGTTAGTAATGTACCCAGCTTTTATGATGTGGCAGGGTTCCTTGGCTTTTTGTTTAAAAGTATGTGACCTTTTGATTTCTTTTTTGAATAATGAAAGAATATATATTACTTCATGTAGTGCTGATAAGGCCAAAACAAAAATGGATGCAAAAGATGTCACACATGGTGTTTGTTGTTTATGTAACAGCCACTGTTAAATAAGAGCCCCCAGGTGGACATATTCCTTCATAAAAAATTATTAAGATTGTGCAATAATTGAAAAGTTCACACTGGACAGAAAGTAGAAAATATGGAGGAAAACGGGAGGTACCTCTTAAGAATGCCAGAGAAAGTAGCATGTATTCCTAAGCAGAAGGAATTCTCAATTAATTTTAAGTGGGAGAATAGGACCATCCAGTCCTGCAAATGCTCAGAAAAGGATGGTGTCAAAACACAAGTGGTTTCTGTTTTCATAACTTAAACTGAAAAGTTAACTATGCATTACTAATGACTGCAGTGCAAGAACATTTTAATCATGAACATTCTAATTCCATAACATAAATACTAAAGCTTCTAGCTCCCTTTCCACTCACTGGGAAGGGGAGGAGAGGAAAGAACATGGGACTATGAAGATTGAGTCAGGGGAGGAATAGATGAGATAGTTAAAGAGAGAGAGAGAGAGAGAGAGAGAGAGAGAGGAGAGAGAGAGAGAGCGAGAGAGAGAGAGAGAACACAAAAGAGGGAGCCATTATAGGTTTGAAGTTTGAATAAAAAACTGAATCTAGAGAAATGTCCAGAGACCTACAAGACTGACCCCAACTAACAATCTGAGCAACAGTGGAAAGGCTACCATAAATCCTTGATAATGAGATTGATGACTAACTTATCCACCATCATAGAGCCCTCATCTAGTAACTGATAGAAACAGAAGCAGACACCCACAACTAAACACTGAGACAAACTGGAATCCAGTTGCAGAGAGAGAGAACAAGACCAGGCTACAGAAACCCACAGAGACAGCTAACCTAAACAAGGAGGAGTTACTGAGCCCCCAGACTGATAGCTGTGAATACAGCATTGGACTGACTCAGACCCCCTGAATATGGGTGTTAGTTAGAAAGTTTGTTCAGTCTAAGGGACCTCTGATAGTGGAACCAGGATGTATCCCTGGTGCACAAAAGGACTTTGGGAGCACATTCCCCATGGAGAGATACTCCCTTAACCTATAAGCAGGAGGGTGGGCCTAGTCTCTTCTCCAAATGACTTGACAGATTTTGTTGACCCCCTCCAGGAAGGCACCATCCTCCCTGCGGAGTATAGGGGGGAATGGGATGGGAGGGTGGTTGGGAGACATGGGAGGGAGGAAGGGAGGGAGGAGGGAGAGGGACCTGGGATTGATATGTAAAATAAGAAAAATAAAAGGTTATCAGAGCTACTTAGAAACAACCAAAAAAAATACAAAAACAAAAACAAATAAACAAACAAAAGCAAAAACAAAACCCCTGAAGCTCCATGTTATTACTTAGTTAGAAAGAAAGATGTCTACGGAGGGAAAGTGCTCACCTTGCAAGCAAAAGGAACTGAATTCAATCCCCACAAAAGATGTTTTTAAAAAAGGTTGAGTATGCTTATGATCTGAGTTCTGAGCCAGAGGATCCCTGGGCTTTGTTAGTTAAGTCAGCCAGCATGCTCAGCGAGTCTCAGGCCAATGGGAGAGCTGTTTCAAAAACAAGCACATGGGAGATGGTGTATGAGGAGGGTACCTAAGGATGGCCTGTCTTCCACAGCTTACACCTGAATGTGCACCTTTTACTACTTTACTGATGCACCTGGAGATGCTGTATCACTGATGCACCTGAGAGATGTTGTTTCAGGAGGGTACCCAAGGATGACCTGTCATCCACAGCTTATACCTGAATGTGCACCTTTTACTGTTTCACTGATGCACCTGGAGCAGGCGAGTGTTGGATATGGAGTAGAGACCAAACTTCTGCAAGTCATGCCTGTCCACACTTAGTTCGAACAGTAATCCTTTGCTTCCATACCCCTATCCATCTACTGACATTTTCTCTTCTACTGCACATCTAAACTATGTTCCCTGCCTTATCACATTTTTTTCTCAGAGCTATGACTATTGTGTTAGTTGTTCACCATTGCTTAACTTCATTCCCTAAATCCCCAAATGTCCCGAATCTGACTACCTTTCAAGGCATAGCCTAATCATATCTTTCAAATTTGCTATAGTCTGAATGGGAATCTTTCTCCTTTTAAGTTCTACATTGTTTTCTGATTTATTCTTTTATATTTATGGTTAACTAATAATACATGCACAAAAATCTGACGATAAATATATATTTTGTAAACTCTGTCTCATGGAGCATTTAGTGTACTGAGATGATATTTTTAGGAAGATTTGTATAAACATGTACATTTGGGGAATTGTAATGTTTCCCTAGTCCCAGTTTCTCAGAACCCCAAGACATCCCAAGAGGAACTTAAAATATTTAAAGCTTGTTTAACTATGAGATTATTAATTTTTTACTTGTATGCCATTTTATCCCATGATATATTGATATTCTTGAAATCCTCTGGAGAAAACATTTGTGTCCAGCGGATTCTGGTTTAGTAATTCCCCCAATTCAATATTAGAATCTTAATTTTTGGTTAACCCAATGTTTCCTGACTGTGGGGTTTCAGTTGGATTTGTTAACTTCATAATTCCCTGGCTGTAAGGATTCCAGCTGGGTTTGTGAAAGAACACTTGCTCAAGTAGGAAGGATACTGAAGCAGGAACAGAATCTGAAGTGATCAGTAAGTGTCTTGGTGGCAGTTATTAATAAATGACAGAGGGCAGCTAAACAGACTCCTTGTCACTGAGTCCTTCTGAAGGACTTGCTCCAGCCTCTGAAGAGCCTCACTGACCCGCAGGTTGTGATCAAATGTTCCTGTGCTCACGGGCTCAGGCCAAGTAACTGATGACTTACCTGCTCAGTGACTCTTTTATCTAAGTTTGTTTAGGTGAGAACAGATGGAATTTCATTTACTTTTTAAATGATTGGGTTTAGCATCCCAGTAGACTAAAACTGTGTGTGCTTGGGTACGTGCATACATTATTGCATGTGTGCATGCAATACATGTACAGTTGGCAGGCAGGAGCCAATCTCAGGTCTAGTTCCTCAGGACACTGATTGTCTCACTGTGTTTTGAGACAGGCTCTCTCACCAGCCTAGAACTTACTAATGTGGCTCCAAGCTCTATAAGACCAGGGATCTGCCTGATTCTCCCTCAGGCTCACACAGAGATTAACTAACCTCCCGCTTCTTTTATATGGGTTCTAGGATTAAGATTATCCCTGTGATAGCAATGCAAACATTTTAATAACTAAACTTCCACCCAAGCCCTGATTTAAAACTGAAAAGCTAAGAGTTTTATTGTTTGGTCCACTGATTCTACTTAAAGAACTTCCCTCAAGGAAATGGTTAAGCCAATATATGATTACTTACATGTAGCCAAATGTGCACTAGGTAGTAACTAAACTTTCTGCATTGTGTTTTATTTTTTCCCCCAGAACTAACAATAAGTAGCATGCTACCCTACCTCAATGCTGACATTAGGCCCCAGATCTCAGATTTCCATCTGTTACATGATCCCAAAGCCAAACAACTGATATACTACCAAGGTTTTCCATTGTCAGTAGCTTTATAGAAAAAGGCACTAAATAAATTGCACAAAATTTTCCATATCTATTTATAAAATAAACTTTGTATTAGATTATTTTACCCAACTATAGGCTTATATAATTACTCTATGCACATTTGAATGAGTCTACTCTAGGCTGTTATGGCCAGTAGATTAGGTGTATATGTACAAAATGTAATTTAATTTATTATTACTATGTATATGTGCCTTTCTGTGGGTTCAGAGATCACACAAGATGCTAAATACCCTAGAGATAGTTATAGGTGATTATCTGCCAACAGAAATTGGCATAAATGTTGGGTCTTCCAAAACAGCAACAAATACTCTTAGACACTGAGCCATCTCTCTAGATCCTAAAATAGATGTTTTGCTTATAATATTCTCAGTTACCAAGAGGTTTTTCAGATGTACCTCAACCATTAAGTAGCCTTGGATCTGTATGAAGTTTGGTTGGCTGCAGGGAGCAAGGATGTTATTTTTAAAAGAGGAGTGGTAGGCAGATATGCAATGCCAGATTTTACCTTACTACACTGGTAATGCATGAGTTATCTCCATCAGCAGCTGGAAAATTCTTAGAAATTTACCTTAGTGAAAACTGTGCTACACAGTACTTAGATATCAGTAGAATATCTTTGAGTAAGCATGCCACTTTGAAGATATTAATTATATCAAGGGTCTGAGAAAACATTGATCTAAAGCTTCTGGTCCATAGAGATATTGGAGGTGGAAGAAGCATTTCTAGGTTTGAATAAAGGTAGGTGTCCTATCCCATGGAGAGCTGGTAGAGTTTCCAGCTGTAATGCATGTATTATTTCTTTAGGTATGCAGATAGAGTGGGCAGAATGCCATAGCAGGTAACACAGGCTGCCAATAAGGACCGAGGTGGACATCACCATCTCACATCTGATGTAATATTGAAATAATATTATTTATTTCCTCATTCCAATTATAATTCTGATACAATCCTTTTCAGTCATTCATTACAAAAGAAAATTAAGAGCCTATTTCATAGTTTCATCCCTACTGGCCAGCTTTCATAGTGCCAGAAGGCGCAATGCAGGCTACCAGAAGATAAAAGATTTCATTAGTAATATCCAGCTGTGAAAACCCCATGCTACAATAGTGACTGACCTGGAAAGATAAGTCTACTCATGTAATAGCAGAACAAGCACCATAGGAATACAGACAATCACTTTTTGATTAGATTTAAATGCCAGTACACAAGATGAAACCCATATCTGGTATCATTTTTGGTTGTTGAACCTATGGCTAGTAAGATAATAGACCCTAAGGGAAAAGCTACTGCTATTTTTCTGTTTGGTGAACACTAGTAAACTAACTCCTAATGACTTACTGTTACAGCCATAGATCAATGCATCTCTCAACCTTCATCTTATTAGTAAAAGATGTGTATCAACATCGAGACCCACCACTGACCACATTACAGACAGTAAGAGACTGTAGAATGTTCATCTGCAAAAGGGTCACCCATATCATCACATACCCATATTCTGAAAGCCTGACAATTACTTCAGAAGAGGAAGCAGAAAGAGTGTAATAGCCAGACACAGTAGGGTCACTACAAAGAAAGAGTACTTTCTGGACACATCAGGGGAAATGTACACATGAACTTGCAGCATCTTCAACAGTATGCACAAGACTTGTGCAAGCCCAAGCAAGACAAAATTTTATCATGTAGAAGGCATTGAGTACAAATTTACACCCCTAACTGAGGTCCTAGGAGCAGGAAGGACATTCCCCCTGCCCTAAGACTGTGGTTCTGGTAAGTTAGCAAGTCTCCAGTACAATACCACACATACACATACAATATTTGCATAGCACCAATTAATCTTTGTGAGTTTGACTTCTGTTTTGCTTTGGCTTGGTTTATAAGGACATAAAGTTGGCTAGATCCAGGAAGAGTTGAAGAAGGTATGACTATGATGTACACACTGTATGGAACTCTCAAAGACCTAATAAATAAGGACTTATTTTATCACCTGTCAGGACAAGGGAATATTATAAGTTCTAGCAAGGAGCCGGAGATTTTAACAGGTAGAAATGCTTGCCACCAAGGCTAAATATATGAGTTTAGTTCCCAGAACCCACATAATAAAAGAGATGTTTTACTTATATAAGTTGTACTCTGACCTCACATATGAAGTGTGGTGATTATATTTGCACAAATACACACACACACACACACACACACACACACACACACACACGGTGGGGAGATGGAAGAAACAGTAAAATCACTCCTCAGCCATGTCATGCTATATTCTTGCAATGACTTTTAGTGAATAGTAGTTAGACAGCTCCCTGAAAGGAAGGCAGATAAAATACCATAGACAGGTGATAAATATGTTGAATTTTATAATAGTAGCTTATTCATCATCCACATTACCTGAGACTAAAGCCCAGTAACTCAAAACAAAAGTCTGGTGGGGCTTCTCTTTGGGCAGTAGGGCCCCTCTACTGATAGAACATCCAGATAAGTTCAAGGCTGGATCAGGACATGTTTATGCCAAATCTGTGGGCTTAGCATCTGCCCTACATTTTTGAAAACTGAGCAAGGCTAAATTAGTTGAGAAAAACCCTTAAAAGACCATTAAAATCCCCAGTCCTTATAGAGAGACCAGATTTCATTATCTTTTTAAATCTTTTCTTATGTTTCTTTATTGACATAAAATAGTACATCTGTTCCCCTTTTTCTAAATTCCCAAACATCCCTTGCCCTGTGAATCCCAACATAGTCTCTGGGCATTGGTGACTACATTAGTCCTCCTGGGTTTAGAAGGTCTTGTTTCCCTTGCTTCCTGCAGTCTGCTATGGCTGCTACATGTTTCTGCCTTTACTTCTGCAGGATTCCCTGAGAAAGAGTGTAGAAATGACCAGACTTCTCTTTCTATCACACATCAAGTACATGTGACAAAAAGTGTATGTCGCATGCTGTCATTACGAGACTTATCCTGTGGCCCTGTAGAACTTCTATCTTGAATTCTAACTTTAGTATGTTCCTGAATTGTCTCAAGCTTTCATTGGCAATCCTGTGCTGGCTCAGCTTGCTATTACAGCAAGTAAGATCTTTGCCAGTTTGTTCGCGTATAGGTATTTCCCACTGAAACAACTGGGAGGAGCATTTTCTCTTGCCCGGCATGTCTCTAAGATTTACTTTACCCTCTTTCTCTTTAAAATACTCCACTTTGATTTTGTCTATTAGCAAATGTCCTCAAGACAGGATTTCTTAGAAGTCATGATTTCTTAGCACAAATGGTGTTTTCCAAAGTGTTTGTCCGTAGTGAACCCTGCCACATCACCCTGCTCATGGAATATGCTCAATAAACAGAGGAAATGAAGATATTATTACTTCCAAGTTAGTATCCGGGGCACAACCTCATTTGGTTTTGAAAATGATTTCATTTGTCACTTAGTTATAGTAAACATTCTAAGCCAAATGCATGCTTTGGGAATGGGTGAGGGTGATAAATATCCAAATTATAGCTGCAACAAAAAAATGTAAGAGAATTTAAATTGCTCTAATTGTAGTCTATTTTTATAAAACTTTTGCGATGTTGGCTTGAGTATCTGGGGAGGATGTTCTGTATTTGTGGATGCAATTAAAACATTTTTTTTAACCCGTTATGTGTATTCTATTTCAAACTGTTCTCTTTTCAAAGGACCTATATTTATTTATTTGTTCATTCATCCATTTTTGTATTTAATCATGGTGTGTGTGCGTGCGTGTGTGTGTGTGTGTGTGTTCACTTATGCATGCGGGTGTGTGTGTATGAATGTGATTGCACAAAAACCATGAAGTACATATGGATTAAAATGTATAACCCCAGGTGTCAATCCTCACTTCCTGTCTTGTTTTAGACAATGTTTCTTCATGCTCATCATTGAGTACACCTGGTTAGCTGGTCTATGAGATTCTACAGATTTTCCTGTGCCCACCACCCATCTTCCCATAGGAGTGTTAGGATTGCAGATACATGTATCACCTCCTCTGCTTTTACATGGGTTCTGGGGATCCAGACGTAAGTCCTCACATTTGTACAGTAGGCGTTTTACCCAGTGGCTTACCTCCCCCACCCCCTTTCAGTTATTATATTTGGGAGTAGAGTCATTAGAAGTTGTTCCTTCTATGTAATATTTTCTGTCAACTTTCCCTTCAATATTGTTTCTCATCTCTTTCAAGTGCACATTGCCATTTCCAGCACTCTCCCGTTTCTCTTTGCCTTGGTGAACCCGAAACTGTTTAGAAAAAAAACAGTTTGTGCCTAAAGTCCAGATCGCTCCATTTTAATGTGTCACTGCAACCAGTTTTATGCACTTTTTTCTTTTACAGAGACCTACGACAAATGGCATTAAAATGTGTTTGTTTCCTCCTCACAATGTAAATTCCCTAAGCAACAGAAACATGCCTTATTAATACCTAAATCCATACCTAATACCACAGCAACTGCTACCGATGCCAGTGCAACAGGCATTGATATCTGCATCCAAAACATTCTCAGAGGGAGGCAACATGATCTTTGAAAATGGATGGGAAATTCAGAATAATAAGCATATACATTGCGGTCCATTCCCAAAATGCATTTTAATTAAAGTATTATTTTAGAATAAACCAGAGAACAATCCTGACAATCACTTGTTAAATTTCCAGATGTGCCATCATGCTAAATTTATTCATCAATTTAAAAGTGGTATTGAAGAGTTAGACATAGACTCAAAATGTTTTCTTTCCCCTAAGACAGTGATTCTCTTTGTGTTCATCTCAAAAAAAAAAAAAAAAAAAAAAAAAAAAAAAAAATCAAACGTTACTTTGGAGGATAAAAGAATGATTCCATAAAATTGTCTTACAAAATTAACTGCTTTCATTATCATATAGACAGTTTTCAAAAGATTTTGTTTTACAAGTTCAAGCCAAAACTCCATTATTGTGAGTAAAGATGACAATAATACTTTCATGTCAAAGCTTTGCTGTATTTCAAGTCACAGTTTCGTGATATTAGCATCCTATAAAAAATGATATGTATGTTTTCGAAAGTTGCTTAGAGTCCTACAGACCCAAGCCTGGAGACTCTTCTTTAAACACTGACCAGATTGAAAGATAACATAGGAGATGGCTAAAGATGTCTAGCATCCATGTAAATGCTAGCTTCTCACTAATGCTATGCCAGCAAATACCACTAACTGGCTACTTTACAAAACAGAAGTATATTTTCTCACAATTCTGAAAGCTAGAAGTCGAATACTGAGGTATTCATTTCTTCTAAGGTCTCTGACCTTGAGTTGTAGACTGTACAGGCAGACATCTTTCTGGGGTATCTACGTGTCCTTTCTTCTTTGTATGTGTCTGGGTTCTTCATTTCTTCATCTGAAATGGTCACCAATTACACACCATTAGGTGCCCCTCTACAGCCTCATTTTATCTCTTTAACATCTGCATCTACGAAGACATGTTGAGCTACTCGTCACAAAGGCTTCAACATATGAGTCGGAAGAAGATATGATCAGGAAGTAACAGAGAATATGTTACACCCCCCCCCCAGAAGTTGGTCTCCTTGAGGTACAGTAAGCTATCTGATATACATATTGGAAAGAAGGGATCTGGGTAAAGTTATCTGTGGCAATCATCCTATGATTGCTTCTGTACTAGAGTACTTTGAGCAGAGGTACTTGGAAATACTGTGTGAATTAACAAAGAGAAAGCCAAGCCCTACACCAGAAAATGCTTTAACATAAAAAAGCAACAGTAACTTTCCCAGTTAGAAGTTGGGTGTGCTTTAAATTCCATCATAAAGGCCCTATTCTAAACTTCAATCAGTCTCAAAATAAAATCCCAAGTTCTGTCTACAAACTCATTTAAACTTTATATCCTTTGTACTAGCTAGAAATGCTTTGATCATCATTTTTTTTTCTATTTTTTTTTCTGTTAACTATAGTTACTAGACTGGGTTTTCAAAGCAAAATTTTCTTTCATGTTAATCATTAAACAGACTTAAGAACACTTCCTCTGCAATCTGTCACTTTGTGTCAATATCTCCATTAGATGCGACTTCTTTTCTTTTATCTTCCACAGGCTAATGACCTACTTAGCTTGTATTTGTTAATGATACATTGGAAGTTTTAGGACCGGATCAGTCAACATATTTGGCAGGTTCTATTTGGTGTTTGGAAGCTCTGTTTGAAAAAGAGGAGAAAATTATGTCACTGATGGACAGCTGGCAAATTATGACCCTTAATACACAGGTGACCATCATGATACTCATTATGTACATGAAAATTCTGGGTCATAAATATCATAAAAATGATTAAGTATGAGCTAAGATAACATGTAGGGTTAAGGCTAATGACAAAACTAGCATTCTCTGTAACCATGTCTCGGGCTTGCATGTACATTAAAGTGTGTTGTCCTACTATTGGGGAGACAGGAAAATACCTAGACTTTGTAGTTGCTCTCCTTGATCCTGATGCTGGGATTCTCCAAGCTTGAGGCAGATACCATTGTCACCCTTTCCAGATTTTCTTAGTTACTGTGATAAAATGCCATGGCAAAAGCAACTAGGGGTGAACAGTTTACTTCATTAAACCATAATTCAAGGATATAGTCTGTCATGGGAAGTTAAAGCAGTGAGATCTTGAATCAGCTAGACATATCACATCCACCGTATAGAAGAGTAAATAATGAATGGTATATTTTTGCATGGTGCAGTCAAGGGAGTGTTACCTACAGTGGGTAGGTCTTTCTATCTCCACTTGCCTAATAAATAAACCTGCCCAGAGGCTTGTTTTTGAGGTGGTTCGAAACTGTACCTCACCAAGTTGACAACTGGAAATAATTGTTATAAATGAAACATCTGTACAGAAGATGAGGATCAGGGACACAATAGAAAAGACACTTAAGGAAATGGAAACCTTAGAAACTATAGCAGTTTTCCTCAACTTAAGAACTAGCATTACTTAGTCTGATAACCCAAATTTGATCTGTAGAAAAACATGGAGAAAGTGGAGAAGGAATTTCTATTTTATGTGTACACTTTAGTATGCACACCTATAGACGTGCACTATGTACTACTGACACGCAAAATCAATAAATATAATAAAAAATTAAAAATAAGAAAAGAACAAACAAGCATTACTCACAAACAGTTCATGACTAATCTAATAGTTACAAAATTATGAATCAATAAGTATGTATATTTATAGCCAAAACATGTACTGGAAATTGTGATCCTATTCTAAGAGGACATAATTACAGTAGCAATATTTTTATGCCAACATCTTTGTTTTCTGCTCACGAATCTATCTTAAGTAACTTTAATTTTTAATTTTCACCAAGACACTAATCTAATCGCTTTTAACTAACTCACAAATAAATCCCCTTAAATCTAAAACACAAATACCCCAAGTTTTCAAAGGAAACAGTCATCACCGAGGAAACAAAAAGTTCAAAGGAAATTATCCAAAATTTCTGCTCAAGAAAGGAGAACCTGCACAATCATTATATAAGGGATTTGGAGAAACGTGGAAAGTATTAAAGATGGACTGGATGAATACAAGAAGGTGATAGAAACGCAGAAATGACTCGGGCGGATGAGTACAGCACAACAAATAATGCACACCAAGGAAATAATCTGCCAGGGAGTTAACCAAACCTGTGAATGTCCATATGTGTGTGTTGGGGGGAGGTGGGAGCATCTTAATTTCTTTTTGGGTTGCTATGACAAAATACTCTTGACAAATGCAAGTCAGTGAAGAAGGGCTTACTTTAACTTACAGTATAGAATACAGTCCATGGTCATGGGGAAATAAAAGGACAGAGAGCTTGAAGCAGCTGGCCACAACTCATCCGTGTTAAGGACACAGGAGCATGAATACCTGTTGTACCATCTCACGTTCTCTAGTTTCTACAGCCCAGAATCTGGGTCCCAGGAAGTGTTCCCACTCATAGTTAAAATGTACTTTTCCATGTCAATTAACATAAACAAGATAATCCCCAGAGACACGCCCAAAGTCTCCTTTCCATGGCCATTCTAGATTCTGTCAAGTGTACCATTAATACTAACAATCACACGGGAGGGAAACAAATGAGGAGGACAGGTGCAGAACAGTAAGCTAATGATAACCATTTATTAAAATGGCTCAGATTTCCTGCAGCTGAACAGCCTCGGAGGCTCTGTTTGTTTCTATTTTCTGGGCAAAGTATCTGATCACAATGGCAGAATTAGCGATGCCCAGAAAAGGAGGGAACATATGCAAAGAGTCACATGAAGTATAAATTCGACATCTATAACATAGATGACTTGCCCATAGAGATAAAAATACATCTATAAAATAATTCTTTATTTAGCTGTAGATATGGTTTGGCCATTAAGAGTGGTTACTGCTTTTGGAAAAGACATGGGCTCAGTTCCCAGCACTCATGTTGGGTAGCTCACAATCACCTGTTACCCCACCCTCCAAGGAATCTGGTGCCCTCTTCTGGTTTCCATAGCACAGGCACTCATAGACATAATGCCCACATACAGGCAGAAAGACAGGCATACATAATTAAGAGTAAAATAAACATCTTTGAAACGAGATGTTTATATGGAAACATATTATATGTACAATGTATGAAGGATCTATATACTTTATAGGTGTATTTTCTAAACAAATATAAAATGCATTAATTGACTTTTGATGATATGTATAAATAAAATCTTTGAAAAATTACTAATATGACAGTTGACAATCCAGATATGATGCACACGTCAGGCTAACACATTCATAGGCAAATACTATGCAATCACTGCCAGACATTAAATAGATTCAAACCCATAGATTTTGATAGTTTTCTGAATATAAACTGCTATGTACACAGATTCTATATTGTATTAATCTATCTTCTAGGCATTATTATGGGATTTTCCTGTACCATGGATCTCATAAAAATACATGAAGTTCAATGACAACTTGAGATTCAAATCTTTATATAATAAAGTATTAGATGGAACTCATAAAAAAGAGGGAATGCCACTAGTCTTATGTTTGATTTAAAAAAATAAGAAGAAGGATACTCAAGATGATTGCCTTTTTCTCATGGTGTGCACTTAAAGCTGGAGGTAGAATAATGTTATCAATTTCGGATGGGCTTCAAAACAACTCTATCTACTTATTAAAATTATGTCTCCTGAAGATGTTCATATCAAATGCACTTTCGAAGGGAGAGTTGGGGGACCAATGAGATAGTTCAATGAACCTCTTACTTACTTTTCTATTGTTGTGGCAAATCCCCGTGGCCAAGGCAAGTTGCAGTGCAGTTTAATGGGGTTCTACAGGTTCAGAGGGTGAGTTATGACCAACATGGTGGGTGTCTGGCAGCAGGCACTTCAACACAACACTGGAACTGTAGCTGACAGTTTGCATCCTTATCCACTAATAAGAAGCAGAGAAAGCCTGCTTACAGTGACACACCTCCTCCAACAAGGTCACACCCCTGATCCTTCCCAAATAGGTCCAGCACTTGGGGACCAAGTATTGAAACCCAGGAGCCATTCTTATTCAAAACAGGAGAGCGGATAAAGATACTTGCTGACAAGCCTCATGATCTGAGTTATGTTACGGAATTTCTGTCATCCAGCCAATAGAGAGCAGCATTTTGGTTCAAGGGGCGGGGTTTTCATAGGGAATGGACATGGCTGAATGAAAAGGAGACTAGGGATGCAAAACCTTTTTGGGAGCTTGTTTGGGGGCTACCTCACTACAGGGGTTCTAGCAGGGGAGTGCAGCTACTCGTATACCCATGACCAAAGACCGGTCCTCCTCTATTAGGGGAAGGTCGTCCTCTTCGACCAAGCGCACAGCTTCGGGAGGGACGCACTTGGAGCGGTGAGGGAGGAAGGGGACACCTGCCTAGCCAGCCAGATCAGCCGATTCAATCCTGGCGATCAATGGGGTGACAGATGTCACAGCCAGATTGCCCTCACATCCGCAAGACCTTTTTGGAACTAGGAAGCAGGAGCGGCTGAGACCATACATAGCAGCTGATGACCTAGTTAGGATTCTCCGTTTCATTTTGTGGTAACTGTGCATAGATTTTGCTTGAAAATAAATGGTAAAGCAATTCTTTGATTCCCTTCATCGGAGTTCAATACCTGGGACTCACATGGTGAAAAGAACTGTCTCCTACAAGTTGCCTTCTGATCTCTATTTGTGTTCTTTGGTATACTAACTCTTGCATGCACAGGTGCATACGAAAATTTAAAAATAAAATTTTAAGGAATCTTAAATTCCTTATGCATCTGTGGGAATGTATGTTACATGAGTGCAGGTCCCCAAGTAAGCTAAAAGAAGGCATAGAATCCCCTAATGCTGGAGTTACACTTGGTCACATGCACCTCTCCTGGGTCCCGGGCACTGAACTGAAGTCCTGTTGAAAAGCAGCATGTACTTTTAACCAACCACCGAGGCATCTCTTCTGCCCCTTCCTTCACTTTTTCATAAAGGACTCAAGTGTCAGGAGATCATTTAGAAGATATGTGATAAGCACTGTCAATTCGTGTGCAAAGGGGAAAAAAATGAAGGAAAACTCAAATTAATGACTTACATTTAGTATGTGTGATAAATCCCTCATCCCCCAATAGAAAGTCAAGTCTCTTCTTATTACTACTGTATGTTCAGTGAGCATAGAGAAAACACAGGGTTGAAGAGGCAGCCGTGTGCAGGGAATATTTATTCTTTTGATTCTAGCCATGACCTGAACTCTTGAAGCAGTAATGGGTTCACAGTTATTTGTCAGAGTTCTTTCACGTTGCCCTTCCAGGAGCATTTTTACCACATCTAAGAGAAGAGCTTGCAGCAGTAGTTTCTCTTTTATGAAGTCCGTGCAATTTGGAACAAAATCTTAAACATTGACAACACTTTCATGTTCTGGCCAAGGGAACCATGTTAAATGATAAACTAATTGAAGTATCAGCAAATACTTCTAATCTCTTTCCATCAAACGGGACACTGGGATACATGCACCTCTAAGCAATCTTATTAATTGGACTTGTAGGATAACTTTAATATCTTTGCAAGAAAAAAAAGAGCCAAGGCAATTTAATAACTCATTTGTATTTTATAACACAATTAGAAAAAAACTTAAATGATGCTAGGGTTATAAAAGCTGTAAAAAGAAAGATAAATATCTCCAGTAATTCTAATTCCTCCCACTGGGATCCATTTTACACACACACACACACACACACACACACACACACACACACACACACACAGGTTTCAAGCCTATACAAAGGAATAGATTTTGCCTTGGCTTTTATTTCCTTTGTATGTGTGTAGATGTGTGTGTGTTTATTTGTCTTAGCTTCAGTTATGAACTTGACATGCCTGAGAAGACATACCCTCAATTCAGAAATTTTCTCCATTGGATCCACCTGTGGACATGTCTGTAGGGTATTATTTTTGATTGCTGATTTATGTAAGGGTTCAGTCCACTCTGAAACATGCCATCCATGGGCAGATGCACCTGAACAAGAAAAATAGCTGAGCTAGCCAGAGGTGAAAAATCTCTTTACAAATGAGGGATTTATCACACATACTAAATGTAACTCAAGTCATTAACTTGGGTTTTCCTGAACCATGTACATGTTGTTAGAGAATTGTGTTCCCAGCAGTTCTTAATAACCAACCAAAATGATAGACGTGTAAGTTAAACAATTAGACTTCAATGGGTTATATAAGATCGAGATGGCAGTTTGCAGATCTTACAACATCTGCTTTATAATAGAAACATAAACAATGTAGATTTATGCTTATATTTTGTTTCCCAACAAAATGCTTCTCTCAGAAATATCATATATATTAAATCCAGTTAATACAAAATGACTTTAGTCACTGCCATAAACAATGTCTGGAAAATGAGCCCATGTTATGACCAAGTAAGAATTTGTTGACAGCTGTCAATAACGTTCATGCCTGTTTGCTCCTAGCTCAGTGGGGCTGAAGGTGGTGTGTCTTAGTCACTTTTCATGTTGGTATGATAAAACATCCTGGCATAAGCCATCTAAGGAAGAAAGAATCTGTTTTGGTCCAGGCTATGTTCCAGATGTAAGGATAGGAATAGTAGCAAGAGCATGAGGCAGATAGTCACATGTCATCTGTAGTCAGGAAGGAGGCTCTGAATTCATGCTAGTACTCAGCTCACTTTCTCCATTTTATGCTGTCCATGATGGTATGCTAAGTTAAGCCAAGGAATAATTAATTGCCCCATTGCATATATATATATATATGGAGGATGGGTAAGGGGTGGGTATGTGTGCATTTAGAAGCATACATATTCACATACTGATATGGGTACTATGGAGGCAAACAACTAGATTTCCTGGAGCTGGAGTTACAGGTGGTTATGAGCTACTGAACATGGGTGATGGGAAGTAAACCTGTGTCTTCTACAGTTTGAAATCTTAAATGTTGAAACTCCTCTCCATTCCCTGGTTTGTGGTATCTGTACGTGTTGTTTTCATTTTATTTGGGCATTTACCTCATTATTTCATTGAGTATTAATTACAAACGATGCCAAGTGTTTTATTTAGAAAGACAGTAAGGGCTGGGGAGATGGCTCAGTGGCTAAAACTCTTGGCACTCAAGCAGGAGGACCACGGTTTGAATATTAGGACCTGCATAAAGGCCAGGTAGGCATGATGGCCTGGCCATAATCCCAAAGAACAAAAGGTAGAGACAAGCAATCTCCAGGAAAAGGTGACTAGCCAAATTGGTAAGTTCTGGGTTCAGCAAGAAAACTTGCCTAAGTAAATACAGTAGCAATCAATGGAGAAAGTTCCCCAAGCTTCATCCTCTGGCTTACACAACACACACACACACTCACATACACGCACGCATGCACGCACGCACACATACCATGCACACACACGTACACACATGCACACATGCTCTCTCTCTCTCTCTCTCTCTCTCTCTCTCTCTCTCTCTCTCTCTCTGACTACCACTCATATACACACAAACGAAAATAGACAGCAAATCCAAATATCAGAATAACCATATCTCTTGGCACACACATTCCCAAGTTTGTTGTCGGGAAAAGAATGGGCCACACTTCTTCGCAATCACTACACAAACTAAGCCACACATTTGTGCTTACCATGTGTCCTACACACTGCTGAAATCTCTGACACGTATTTGCATTTCCCTGAGGTAAAATACTCCTACCACAAACTATCACATTATTAGACAAGAAACAATAATATCCAAAGACACAGGATACTGTTTTATACTGTTTTGTACATGTAAAATTTTATCTGGCCCTCACCTCTGCTATCCAATTAGGTTTCAACCATTCTCAATTTCCCTCATCCACTGAACCTATGAGTGTGTGTGTGTGTGTGTGTGTGTGTGTGTGTGTGTGTGTGTGTAAAGGTGTTGTCTGAATCACTCAATGCAGATCTGATGTGAGTAGAAGTGTGAAAAGACTCTGTAGAGTTGAAATACAAATGCAATATAGCAATGAATGTTAGATACTGAACATTCGATCACATTAACACAGCCCAGTGTCACCATGCAAACTGGATGAGACATTCACACCCAGGACCCCATAAGCCATTCCTCTTCTTCTGAACTGATGCTTTTGACTTAATTTGGAAGGAAAAAATACATTAAAAATAAATGACTCCCAAGCATCTTCACATCTATTAATACAAATGGACATGGATGGACTCTCTATTGACTGTGTGGGTGATATTAGCTCCATTGCAAACCTCAGTGATCTAATTTGAAGACACAATTAAATAAAACTCTCCTTAAAATGCAATAGCCAGCATCACAATCACAAACAGGCTGCCTTTTAGACAGCTGCCAGCCCTGTTCTTTTTCCAGTGGGGCCCTTTGTTTACATCTTCCTCAGGACAGCATGCTTCTTGACATTTCTCAAGACATTCCCCCATAGAATGAGATGGATCTACAGGGCCTTTGTACATGGTTTTGAAGTTGATTTTTTTAATATGCAATTAATGTCATACTAGCATATATTAATTATACATAAAGTGATTTTATGATGATACTTAAAAATTTTATTTATTCATATTATATATGCCTCCCTGGGAGGGAGTGGGTGTTTAAGATGGCATCGGATCCTATGGAGCTGAATTTACAGATGGTTGTGAGCCACTTGAAGAGGGTTCTGGGGAAGAACTTTGGTACTCTGTAAGAATGGCAAGCACTCCTTATGCTGGATTGCTTCACCAGTCCTTATATGGCATCTTCACTCTTGACATGAAGTATTAGGCCACAGTTACCTATTACCATGTGTTGGTCCCCTCTCACTCTCATGATTCAGTTTCTTCCCACCTAACCCCTTTATCTGTCACATCTCTTTTTGTTGTTTTTGACCCAGTGAGTTTCAGGAAGGTGTTTTCTTGTTGTTTTGTTTTTGTTTTGTTTTACTTAAACTTTTGTTTATGCAAGTGAACACCCATCTTATTCGTAAATGAGTTAGGAAACAAAGTTGCACATTTGTATACATTCCTGTTCTTTGACATAATTGTGCTTAGAGAAAGTTTAGCCTCTGGAAAGTTCCTTCAATAATGTAGCTCATTAACAATTGACTAGAGCTCTTCGACTCCAACAACAAATCACACTGCAAGGTTGTTGGGTGTTTTTTTTTTTTTTTTCTCCCGTTTTATTGAAAATCTCATTTATTTTTAAGAGAGATCTTTCATTGATCTCATCTGGCATATCTCTTTGTGTATATTTCCTGCAGTTAAAGCTAAACTCTGCCCTTTGATAATGCTCACAAAATTATATATGACAGGGTTGACACAGCTCCTTGTCGGAGAGCCACAACCTGCTTGGTGAATGAATATGTTTAAGCTGCTTTGAAGTCCTGAATATGAAAATAGAATAAAAATGTGATTACTGTCACTATAGACCTGCCAAATTTGTTAATGAGGCAATATTCTTTATTTTGTTTTGGGCTAAATTTCAGGGTTGTTTTGCAAACAGAACACGGTAATAATTAACGCATAAACTAAGCTCAGCTTTATGTTGTGGGTACCTTTTACGGAGATTTATTCAAAGTTTTTCCCTAGTGTTAGAGAGAAATCAAATTTTACAGTTTCAACTGTTTCACTTATTTAGTACAGATCTGCAGAGGAGATAACATATAGGAGAGTAAACCCCATACAGAATCTATACGATCACTTATATTGTATGCCCTGGTAAAATGCTTTATGTGGTGGCATCTGTCCTTTAGAACAGGGTTTCTAAAATCTTAACAATCCCATGTTATAATATAATATGACCTTAGGCTTTATTAATCCTAAATTCTCTCAACTCATTTTAATCTTTAAGTGTGTGTGAGAAAGGGAGGGAGGGTGAGAGAGACAGAGAGAGAGAGAGAGAGAGAGAGAGAGAGAGAGTGTTTACTGAGTGCAGTACCTATGGAATCCAATAGAGATCACGTGGAGCCTGAATTATAGGATGTTGTGAGCATCCCAAAGTGGATGCTGGGAATTTACTGTGGCCCTTTGAAACAGCAGGACTTTTTTTTTTTAACTGCTGAGCCATCTCTCCAGCCCCAGAAATCCTTACCTAATTCAAAAGAGTCCCCTGTCCAAGAGCTTGCAGTGGCACCTGTTGATGTCATATTTAGAACTTCCTGTCATGCATCTATATCATTATATGCCTGATCATTTTGACATCTTCAGTTTATCATCTTACTAAACCAATTATAAATTATATTTTTCTCTCTTTTCACCAAATATTTCAATGTTCACAAAGACTCAAATGACCGTTCAGCAGTAATGACTTTTACTATAGTATTTGAACTGTGCTCATTAAGAATCAAATACAGAATGGTCCCAGGGTTCAGATGTTGAAGACTTTATCACAGATGGTGGAAATACTGAGAGATCGTTGGCTCAAAATAGGCTAATCCCAAACATGGTTTAATATATGGATGAGGGAGCTTTTAGGAGTCAGGATTGGGTTTAAGGATTTAAGGAAGTCAGTCATTGTATGTTTATGTGTTTTATTTTGTCCATGGACCTTTCCTTCACATTTCTTTCTATATCCCTGCTGCCTTGAGGCGAGCATCTTTCTTACACAATGCCCATCTGCCGTGATTCTTCCAACTTGTTACAGGCTAAAAGAAAAAAAAAAAAAGCCAAGTGGACTAAAATGTCTGAGGCAATGAGCCAACACAACCACTTCCTCCCTGGAGGTTGTTATACCAGGTACTTTGTTACAGTGATGCAGGTGATGAACCTGATGCTAAATGTCTTGGTCTTCACCACAAGTAAATCTTTGATACTTGCACTTTGATGTCATTTAAGAAACAGGCAAGCTGAAATCCGCTTGCATTTTTATTGCGAGGAAAGGTGCACCACAAATTGAAAGATACTAATTTCCATTCCTCTCATCTCCAGTAATCCCTTGGAGACTTCTAAGTTAATAGTTTTAGAAGAGTTTAGATAAATTGGTTGTGTAGGCTTGTAATGTAGTGCTAAAGAGAGATGGAGGTATTCATGAGAAAATACGAATAATAGTAATAACAAAGGCAGTTTATGGAGCAGAAAATGAGCGAATTCACAAAAACACTAATCTTTTTTTTTTTCATATCAAATTGCTTGCACAAACTACCCACAAGCAGGGTCTGTATATTATGGTCGTTAGTACAATAACATTCTTGTACCTGTGCTAAGTGTTTGACAAATGCATGTTAATTTGAATTTCATAATCAAGGAGCAAGAAAGAGTGGGTCAAATACAGTAAAAACAACTTACTTATGAAGTCGTCTACTATTGAATCATGTTTTACATCCAAGATATAAGCAAATTCATCTCTACTTGAGGACACTTTTTTTTTCTGTTAAAACTTCTGACTCTTAGTAAAGTGAATCAGACATCTTAGTGTTAATCTTATTCCCTTCATATAAGAACACAACATGGATATGTGTTAGAAATAAAAAAATATTCTGATTTAAGTATATTGTGTTTTTAAATTACACACACACTATATATACATATACATATACATATACATACATACATACATACATACATACATATATATATATATATATATATATCAATGTGTGAGCAAATACATTTTGAGTCCAGTGACCACAGAGGGCAAAAGAAGGTAACAGATCCCCTGAAGCTGGAGCTTCAAGTGGTTGTAAATAGCCCAACATCAGTACTGAAAATCTAACTGGGGTCCTCTGCAATAACAGCCCAGCTGACCCAGATCCCCTACCCCAAGATGTTCACTACAGTACAGCTGAGCCTCCCTTCTAGATGTTCATTGCAGCACAGTTGGGCACCCCTCCAGATGCTCGCTGCAGCACAGCTGAATCAACCCCAGATATTCACTGTATCACACCTGAGTTACCCCAGATGCTCACTGCAACACAGCTGAGTCACCTTTCCAGATGTTCACTGTGGCACAACTGAGACATCCCCAGATGCTCCCTGTAACACAGCTGAGACATCCCAGATGCTCATTCTTTTTCAAAGGAAGATTTTTACATTTGGTGTGCCTGTGTGTATGTTTGTATGTAAATGGAGTACATATGTAGGTACTCATGGTGTCTTGACTGGAGTGCAAGAAACAATTTGCAGGTGAGAACTTTTTCTTATTTTATCATGCCTGGGTGGGGGATCCAGGGGTTTGAACTCAAGTCATCAGGTTTGAGAGCAAGACTTTTACCCACTGAACCATTATGCTATTTTCTCCTCCCTTGCTCAGGATGTCAAAACAAACAAATAAACAAATAAACAAAAGTTCATTCAACAATGAAATCAGCTTAGACTCTGCCAGGATAGAAAATCCAACCTACACTTTTCATTACATGAACAGGGCTGGGTTATCTATGACATTTCAAAGCACTGTGTTATTAAAATGTTCTCAAATGTTTTCATATTTTTGTTTTCAGTTTCTACATATCTTCATTTATGTAAGTTGTGTTATGAGGTTCCTGATTTCCTTCTACTTAAAATGTTTCTCATAGTTGCATGTAAATGAGGAATCAATTTTCAGTTGCTTTGTGTGGGATCTAGAGAGACAGCTCAGTGGGTAATAATTCTTGATATTCTTCTAGAGGATGTGAGGTCAGCTCCCAATGCCTTCACTGTATGGTTCACAACTGCTTCCAACTCCAGCTCCCATGGGATCTGTTACTCTCTTCTTGCCTCCACAGACACCATACGCATGTGCACATACTCATACAGATAGACAAGCACACAGAGACACATATAAATAATACATGATATCAATCTTAAAAACATAATTTGCCTATTTTAAGTTTTCTAAAATCTTTACTCATCTCAAAACTTTAACCCATGAACCTATGAAAAGTCATGAAGGAAAATTTATGTAGTAAATTTAATATAACTTTAAACAGATTTATTTGATTATTTTTAATCATGTGTATACGTGGGTGTCTGTGTGGGGTTATGTGCATGTGAGAGCTGAGCCTGAGGAGGCCGGAAGTGCAGAATCCTCATAGAGCTGGAGTTTCATGTAGCTGTGAGCCAGCCCACTTGGGTGCTAGGACTAGCACTCTGGCCTCTACAAGAGCAGTATGTGTTTCTAATCTCTGAATCATGTCACCAAGTAAGTTTTGATTCAAGTGCTGTGAAGGAAAACACATAAAGGTTGATGTTAGACTCATCAGTTGGTGGGTTAGGATGAATTTGGAGAACCTAAAAGCTTAGTTTCCAGTCCAGTATGGGTACCAAGCCCCTCTTCCTACATGCCATGCTTTATGGGTCTGTGAATCCCGTGTAACTAAAATAGCATTTATTTTATAAGAAAACAGAAATCCATACCTCCTTACAAGTTACAGCATAGATGCAGTATTAAGACTACAATGGCCAGATTCCCTGTGTGAATGTCAACTTCATAAATGACTTACAATCTGTGGTTTAGTTTGCTCATTTTCAATGTGAAGGCAATACTGCTCATAGTACAAAATGATATTCTACCTTCTAAATTAACTGTGAGTGGGAAATAAAAAAGTATTTATTTCTAATTTATACTAAGCACTATAAGCATGGCTATACACAAAAAGACACCCATGAGCACAAACAGAAAGAAAACATACATGTACATAAATATATACAAAGACATAAATATACACAAACATACCAATATATGCATCCACATATACACATACAGGCCATGGTCTGAAACACAGAGAGGGCACATGATTGTACAAATCAAGTGAACTGTAATTGTGAATTTTCATCCTAGATGCACATTAATTTTGAATATGTGATTCAGAGTCTAAGATTCTAAAAGTCTAAGATCACTGCCTAGAAACAGAGCAAAGAGAATATTGTGTGTGTTCCTGGAGATGGAATAGGGATGAGATCAATGAGTGGAAGTTAGAAGAAGTTCTTTCTGTCCATTGGCTGTATTTCAAAGCACAATGAACTTTCATAATACCCAGCAAGTTACCTGACACTAAATGGGGTTCAAGTAGAAACTGCAAGATAGCTTATCTTTGGGGCTGTAATAAAGAGAGTTTCTGAAGTGGGTATGACTTTGGAAAAATGAACTCTACAAAGCTGCCCAAGTCTAAAGTGATGAATCTGGTGTGACATATAACTGAGCACCTTGAAAATAGAAATCAAAGCAACTGGAGGGCATTCCTAGCCCTTGTCAATAGCTCACAGCAGTTGTCAGTTACATTCATAGTAAAGGAGATAGAAGGGAGCTGTGACTAGCAGCCATGGTTATGGAGAATGAGCATAGGTTCGCGAAGGGTTTGTTACCCATTGCTCCAGGCAGATGCTGGTGTTAGAAGCAGGTGAGAGGTGAGCAGAGATAACCAGAAGGACAACCTAGAAAATAATGTCAACTGCTTCCTTTTGCCCTTTTCTTTGGCTCCAACTTGAATGATAACTCTGTCCCGCAGACCCTTGGGGAGACTGCTTGTCTCTGACAATTATAAATCTTCTCTGCAAGTGGAAATTGATGGTTGGAGAATAGAAGGTAGATTAGGGTGATGGAGAATTGATACACTGCCACCAAGATGAATGGTCAACCACAATTTTGCCAAGGACAAGCCCTGTATCTTGTCTTCATTAAGGCTTGAAGGAATCCATTCAAGTGTACATTCTCATTTGCAAATGCAGGAATTGAGGAATATGTTGGAGATAAGGCTTTATTTGTCTGATTTTCAAAACACACAAGATCATTCTTTTTCAAATAGTCCATAAAAAAGCATGATACTTGAAGATGATCATTTCCTTTTTCTTCTGACATGTCTGACATGTTTTAATTTGGGGTACATGTTTCTTGTAAGAGTCTTCCAAAGGCTTAAATGACATGATAAACCTTGTAACTCTAGTGGACTCTCTTTAAAAAATGATCAAAGAACAGTTTAATTAGCTTGGACATCTTCCTGTGTCTGCAAAGCCTTGTACCAGAAAACCAATATGATGAGTTTTCTAAATGCTACACACTTTTAGATTTTTGAGGACAAATCCTAGGTTTAAAGATGAAAACAAAAGCTTCAGGTGTTTTTTTGCTATAAAGGCAGCTGTCCTCAAACCAAAGCTTAATGCTAAGTTTTCTGTTTCTTGGAACCACACAGATGGCTCGTACTGTTCTCTCAGAGGACCAAGATTTGGGTTCAGCACTCACTTCAGGTGACTCACAGTAACCAGTAATATCAACTTCATGGGAGCCAATGCCATTTCTTGGACTCCTAAGGTCCTTGCAGTCATGTGCATATGACACACACACACACACAGATACACACACCCCTCCCACACACATAATTAAAATAATAATTTTAAAAAATTTCTGGTTATAGTCTAGTGCCCTTTCTACATGAAACAAACAAACATTTTTTTTTATTTTTTTATTATTATTTTATTTAATTTTATATAACAAAGTCCAATTAAATGAAAACAAACATTTATACACAATATTTGGGAATTTGGACGTTGTTCTTTCCAAACTACTTCCTGCTGGTGAGGGGCACTGTCATGGGGGATTCGAAGAAGATTCAGATAGCCTGGCTGTAGTCTGTAGGGCTGTTTTGTCCAGCTGTTTAGAATGTAGGATCACCTTGTACTCACAAACATTTTTGATGACACAAATATCACCTGATTTTTTAAGAGTTCCCTAGTCAGCATAAAACATGTTATGGAAGAAGAAAGAAAGAACATGCCCTATGGCTATTCTATATTAGCAAGTGTGCCATGGGTGTTTTGTACTTTAAATTCATAGACACCTAACAACTATTTCATGAGCAGTTACTCGTCTTGGAAACTTACTGTCCAATGTATTGAAGTATGGAGAAGTGTAGAAAGGAGAGGTCTCTATTCTCGTGAGATTTTACTTTATGTAGGTAAGAAGGCAAACAGTAAACAAAGCAATTAAGAAAAAAATAATGGAGCAATGAATTATCAAAAAATTCAAATAACTACAAGGTTACAATATAAATATTCCAGAAAACTCATCTTATAACCTATTTAAAATTTAGAACACATGAGTCAGGTACACAGACATGAAGAAAGAGGACTTTACCTGCTACTACAATGTCTTTGTGTGCACCACATATCTGGGATAGCTGTTCTGAGGGTTATTTTAAAGTTCGCGGGACTAAGGATAGGAGGGTTATAAAGAAAACTTTATAAAGAGTTTTGGGTGACCTGGCAAGATGGTTCTGCATTCACAAGCCCTTGCTGCTCAACTTGACAACCCCAGTCCAATTCAGGAACCCTCATAATGAAAGGAATAAAAAAGAAAAGAAAAGAAGGAGAAAGAGAAATTCTCACAAGTTGTCCTCAGACTTTCACACACATGTTGTGGCATATGCCTACATGTACATGCACATGCATATGTGAGCGTTCACACACACACACACACACACACACACACGGGGAGGGGCACAGACAAACACACAGACTGATTTGCTTTTTTTTTTTTGCCAAAAAAAGCGTAGTTTGAATGTATGAAATTGTGAAAGGGTAAGCAAATGAAGTATTTAAATAACAGGAAAGTGAGGTCTTTTCAATTAGCACCCTGGTATGGAGGTGTTGCATGGCATCTTTTCCCCCTGGGATAAAAAAAGATAAGGATATCAATGATAGATAGCAATGGCTATTCTTGGTTGTCAACTTGATGCCATCCAGAATGAACTGCAAACCAAAAATGGAGAGCACACACCTGTGAGAGACTATTTTGCTTAGTTTGAAGTGGGTGAATCCACATCTCATCCAGACTTTTAAGGTAGGAGGACACAAGCCCGTTGTACCTATCTCACTGTGCGTAAGACTTTCAGTCTGGGACAGACCTTCTCCTGGAAGTCTATGTACGGATATAGGAGAATGAAGCTTTTGCTGCTTGCCTGCTTGGCCTCCCTTGTTACGACATCAGTTCCTTCACTGGAACTAGAGCCTACTTCTTCAGGGTTCCAGATTATACTGAAGATCAGATGGACACTTTGAATTTCTGTTCACAACCAGACATTATTGGATTAGCTGGGCTGTGGCTATGTAATATAATAAGTAATATAAATTTGACTCAAATAAATAATTTATAGGTAGAGATATTTATTCTATATGTTGTTACTCTAGAGCTCTCTGACTAACACATAGATCAAAGTAAAATTCCACTCAAGTCCAACTTTGCAGATGAGCAACTTCAAGTATGAGCTTTTACTTGCAGACGCTTGTGTTGGGGAACTCATGCACAGTCATCTCACTGAAAAGTCTCACCCCTGCATGGATAATTCCTTCTCCACACTAGTATAGTCAGAAGATGTCCTTCACTTACCTTTCCACAGTATATATCTGGCAGGACCTCACAAGATCACAGGACCACCTGCAGCTGGATCACAGCTCTATAATACTTCAAGGGATACTTATGAAGGAGTGATAGAATCTCATGTGAAAATCTGATATATCTCTCCACCCCCTCTTTCTATTGAAGAATGCCGCAGGACTGATCGTTCAGTTGCCTTTGAGCTAGACAGTTCCTCACTAAGGCTTTCTTTGCACATCATTCTACATTGTGCCACATAGACAATTAAAATCAACCATCACACAGGTATATCAAGAAGAGGGCAGATATGCCCTTTCTTACGTTTTCCTTTATATGAAACAACAGCTCTATTTGAAAATGAAGATCCCCAAAGAAAGAGAATGATAATACAGTACCAGGTTCACTTTGGTTTTGTTTCTCTCATCCAGAATGAATTTGACACAATGCACAAATCAAGATATAATATTTTAAAAATACGTGTTCAATATGATCAGCATTACTACTGTTGTAGTACAAAACAACATTTTTCACATGCACAAGGTGTGTGAACTAATTATGTAATTAGGGTGTTCTTACATACAAAATAATGCTCTTATGTTTGCTTTTGAAACAAATATTATATAATATACAGATAATATAAAGATAAATGGTAAAATATATCACAGATATATATATATATGTGTGTGTGTGTGTGTGTGTGTGTGTGTGTGTGTGTGTGTGTGTGTGTGAGGGGGGTAAGTACACAAATGAGTACAATACCCCAAGAGGCCAGAAAAGAGTGACAGGTGACAGATCCCCTTATGCTGGAGTTACCAATGGTTGTAAGTGGTCCAACATGGGTACTAGGAATGAAAATGCAAGAGTAGCTCAGTTTCTTAACTACTGAATCATCTCTCTAGTCCCAGATTTCTTCTTTACTTAGAGAATGACATGAAGCAGCAAATTAATTCTTACTGTTCACTACTGTGCATGCTGGCCTGTGAGACTCTCGGAGTTTTTCTCTCGCCTCTTTTCATCCCTTCACAAACGCTTCAGCATTACACATGTGTGCTGGTTGTATCCAGTTGGAAGTTCTGTGGATCTTAACCCTGAAATTCATGAGCAATTTAAACACTGAGCCATTTCCTCAAATGCCAAAGCTTCTCAAAGGCGGAAACAAGTTCAAAAGGAAAGTATCAAAAACTTCATGGTCTGATCGCAAAGCTTTCCCTCCGGGTTCAAAAAGAGATGCCACAAGAAATGTAAGATCTAAGTCTGAGGGCTATAGAAAATAATCTTTTCACACCACATTCTGTCTATTGATGTGTTCTTTATTGTTCTGTTTCTACTTTAATAACCCTGTCCTGCTTCTAATTTCCCATGTTTCTTCTTCCTTTTCTTCATTTTCCTACACTCCTGTTTTTCCTATATTCTTATCCCCCTACATTTCTATTTATTTCTGTCAGCTTTTCCCTCCAGCCCTTACCTCTCTAGCCTCCTCTTCCCAAAAATCTCCTTCCCCAGAAGTACGGAGTAAAAGATAAGAATTACAGAGTTAGTTTTTCATTCACCAGAAGCACATTTCTAAGCTATGTTATAGAGGCAGAGCCATAGCCATGGTAACATGAGGTTCCAAGGCTGTAGAAGCAAATTTGCAACTAGACGGGGAGGGCACAGTGCCCAATGACAGCTTTAAGACACAGATCTATTGTTAGTAGACTGGAAAATGAAGAATAGGCATGCTTTAAGGTTAATGTGAGGTTAGCTTGGGATAGCACTTTCCTATCTACTGGCAGAAAGAATCCAGGACACTCTTGTTCTCTATCTCTTTTAGAGCTGTGGCTCAACAGCTTTAGACATGCCTTAATTGTTGTCCTTGGACATCTGTGAATGTCTCAGTAGAAGTTTCTTTGCCTGGAAACTAACTCTGACCAACTGTCTGCCAAAAAAAGGTAACTGCAGGGGGGTAGGCTTTATACAAAGACCTGGTTGAGAAAGTAGGGCTATTAATTGTGATTACTTTCTTGCCAGAATCATGCATTGTTAGAGGAGTCATCCAATATACCAGTGCATAGTGGAAAATGTGTTCAGTAAATGATTTATACACTGCTGGTGGTTGGGAGAGGAGTCCCACCATACAGAGGGAATGCCAAGACTTCATAGGGAATTTACAGTAAGAACAGTAACTATTCATAAAGCAAATACTCCCACCAACCTGTGTGTGGGCCTCCCTCATTTGAAAATGATCCCTGTGGGTTAGCTGCATGATTTGTCAACTGCCTTCTCATTGCATGACTCTGCGGTCCATAGCAGCAAAGCCCTTTGTTCATAGATAGCCTGTCCTATGGTCTATACTTAAGGATGCAGCAAGGTGAATGGAGTTCACCTTCAGGTTACAAATTTGACACTTATTGTTGAGCAAAGCACTGGCCTTAACGGGCCCTCTGTCCTGCCCTGTGATTGCCTTGGTTGGCTTCTGATGCCCCAACAAATATCCTTTTCACCTTGTCTCCTCAACTCATCTGTCGTCTCCTAATATCATATAATATGTTCCGGGGTGGATTTGGAAATTGAGAAATATGAGTACATAAAACAGGCAGTATTGCCTGTGCCTTTTCATTTTACTATATTCTATATCTTATACCATTCTTATTTTTCTTTATAAACTTCTTGTCAAATATCTTGAGCAATCATTTGCTACATCTGCAGTTTTTAAACATCCTGAACATACTATCAAATCAAGGAAAAAATGACCAGGGCATTCACACATATAAAAATTCACACACACACACACACACACACACACACACACACACACACACATATATATATTGAACATGCTTTGCCTATTTTTATACTTTATCTAAATATTTGAAAGTGATTGATACTCTAATTAAAGCAGCTTCTAAATTATACATGACTTCTTTCTACAAACAACAATAAAGCAGCATATGGCACAGACGTGTGTTTATGCCAAGGATTTCCTCAATTCGATTGTGATTGTGAAATAATGAACGTTTCATTATTCAATTTATGCTAATTCCTTAACCTGCTCCACCTGCTCCTTTAGATAACCAGCGCCTGGATTTTTCTCTGACTATTTGGAGAGTGTTCGCTCATAGGCTGAACTGCCTCATTCCATTTCTCCTTCTACAAAATAGCAGAGAATTTGGCCTGAACTTATTAGTTTCTCAACAGGGCTTTCTCTGTCCCAGGAGGCAAAGTAAGATTTATTCCAAGTCAGAGCCAAGATGAAGTTATTGGGTTTAGTTCCATAATAAGCTGAAATGGGGAATAAGGCAAGCACACCTCCCTGCTTGCAGTGCAGCACGCACTGGCTTGTCATCGCCTCCTCATTTGTGTGTCTACTCTCCCAGTTGGCTCTTTGTGAATGGGAGCCGAACGCCTCTTCCCGTGCCTCCTCCCCTCTATGATACTCTTCTTGTTTGGATTCAAAAGAGGTCTCAGCCTGGGTTACTCTCAACCTTGCCTGGAAAGGTTTCTTTTCTTCTCATCATGGGCAGAGTGAGTGCGGAGATTTGTGCCCCATCAAGGAGGTGAGAAAAGGATTGGCAGCTCAGACCTCAGGGGGATGTGGTTTCCATTCCCTGCCACTCCAAGGCTGAGAAAATAACCACTGTAGAGGGCCCAGGAAGAATGTAAGAACCAGTGGGTGGAAAGATACTGTGAAAGAAGCTCTTCTCACATGACAGAGCCATTGATCTCAGAGTAGCTCTGGTTAATTGCCTTAAATGTAGGCAAGACCATATTAGAGAAAATTTCCACATAGATTGGGGAGTAGATGAGGTCCTGCTCCTAACCGGGGTAGGGAGAATTGCTCTTTTTGGAGTCTGTGGACACTAACAGATTTCTCATGGCCCCGTGGAAGCTCTAAATCCATACACATATTGGCAGTTCTAATAGTACTTAGTAAGTTTTAATAAAAGAGGAATGGGAGTGGGGAGGAAGAGGAGGAGGAGAAGAAATATGTTGGAAATGTAAGAAACAGTTGGAAAGGGAAAATAGGAGAAGGAGTTGATAATAATTAATTGTGTACATATATATGTATGAAATTCTCAAGCACAAAATATTATAAAACATAAATATATGTTCATAAAAATTTTCTGAAGAAGAAAACAGCAAAGAAAGCACGTTAAAAGCACTGATATTCCACAGAACATTGGTTCTTAATCCACCTGGGCTCGTGGTTTTTAGGATTAATATGAATTAAAGGAAAATCTCAAAATTACAACTCCCAGCCCCAAACCAGATTTCTTAGCTGTGTTGTCAAGAAGAAAGACTTGACACACAGGCAGATTTCCTGTGATATGACTTGTTTGTTTTAATGCTATTGTTGTTTTTGAAGGAGGAAATTTAGGGAACTGTTAGGCTGGGCACACCAAACAGCAAAGAAGCCATCTGCCTTCTCTGGAGTACAGTAAGGACCAGGGGAGGGAGATTTGTGTCTGGATGCGTGTCTAAGATCAAAAGCCTATGCTTCCCTTCATCAGTTTTGGCAATGTCAAATAGTAAACTGAAAATCTTTCACAACATATAGATAATGACACAGTGCATAGCTCTAAAGTGTTATAACCATAGTAGAATACTAAGCAGGAAATGGAGTTCCTGATAACACCAGTAGAGAGGAGTTTGACCTTTTTAAACAGCATTTTACTTATTTTTATCCATATGTATGTATGGGTATCACATATGTGCAGGCTCCTATAGAAGATAGAAGGGTATGCTGAATTCCCTTAGAGCTGAACTTACAGTCATCCATGACCCAAATGATAAGGGTACTGAGAAAGAAATTCAGGCCATCTGCATGAGCAGTAAGTTATATTAACCTTGGAGCTGCCTCTCCAGCCCAAATATCCATCTTTTACTTCACTAAGGGTTCAAGATAAACTCATGCCTTTGCTACACTGCCCCTGAAAGACTTCCATACATTTTAATCTATCATTTTACTGACGGATACGGTACTTTTACAGAAAATATCCTGCATCCCTAAATGGCTGAACATGAAGTGGAAGGATAAGATAAAGTAGTAAAATAAACTCTTTCTTGCCCCAGGTTGTTTTTGGTCTTGGTGTTTATCACAGCAATAGAGAGCAAACTAGGACACGGGGTGGATAAGAAAATGAAAATAAGAATGTGAGAATGTCACAGCGAAACCCACCGTCACATAACAAATTGGTATAATAACTTTGTCAAACAATGTGCCAATATTCCCAAGTGCCATTTTACCAGGTTACTTGTGTTGTCTTTGAGCAATGATCAACATAAACACTTTTTTGATCATTATCAAAATTCAGCATCCGCTTGATGTCCTGTAACAGAGATCCCTGAGTAAATTCTCCACCTCTGAACATCTATTTCATTCCACCTCTTACTTTATTCAGTCAAGAGTTTGTCCTGGGTACTTCGTTCTGTACCTGCTACTGGAAAACCTGAGTGTATGTGTGTGTGTCCGCGCGCGCGCGCGCGCGCACACACACACACACACACACACACACAGAGTCCATTTCTAGTTTCCCCTTTTGAATTAAAGATTTTTTAAAATACATTTTTATTTAATTTAGAAACAATCTTGTTTTACATATCAATCCAAATTCCCTCTCCCTTCCATCCTCCCATGGTTCCCATCCACCCCCATTCTAATCCATATCCACTCCCCAGGGAGGGTGAGGACTTCCATTGGGGATCATTAAAGTCTGCCACATCATTTGGGGCAAGGCCTGGGCCCTCCCCTATGTATCTAGGCTGCAAGAGTAGCCCTCCATGGGGAATGGGTTCCCAAATTACATTTATGTACTAGGGATAAATACTGGTTCCACTGCTAGAGGCCCCATAGACTTTCCAGGTCCCCTAACTGACACCCACATTCAGTGGACTTGGATCAGTCCTATGCTGGTTCTGACTAGGCTCCGTGAGCTCCCACAAACTAGAAGAAACCATCCTGAGTGAGGTAATCTAGACACAGAAAGACAAACATGGCATGTACTCACTCATATATGGATTTTAGACATAAAGCCAAGCATTACCAGCCTACAATCCACACCTCCAGAGAAGCAAGGAAACAAGGAGGACCCTAAAAGAGACATACATGATCCCCTGGAGAAGTGAAAAGGGACAAAAGCTCCTGAGAAAATTAGGAGCACTGGGGGAGGGAAGAGGTAGGTAGGAAAAAGCAGAGGGGAGAAGAAGGGAGGGGAGGAGAATATGAGGGGTCAGGAAGACTGAGTCAGGGGAGGAATAGAGGAGAGCAGGAAAAGAGATAACAGTAACAGAGGGAGCTATTATAGGTTTAAAGAAAGATCTGGCACTAGGGAAATGTCCAGAGATCAACAAGAACGAACCTAACTAAGAATCTAAGCAATAGTAGAGAGACTACCTTGAATACCCTTTCTCTAAAATAAGATTGATGACTAGCTTAAATACCATCCTGGAGCCTTCATCCAGTAGCTGATGGAAGTTGAAGCAGAGATCTACATCTAAGCACTGAGCCAAACTCCTGGAATCTAGTTGTAGAGAGGGAGGGGTGATGAGGAAAGGGGTCAAAATCATGCTGGGGAAACCCACAAAAAGCCTTTTTTTTCCAAGTAAATTTGGAGCATATTGTTATTCTTCTTAAACTCACAGGAATCACTATTTGAAAGCAAGAGTTGAAGCCGCGTGGTGGTGGTGCATACCATTAGTCCCAGGAGGCAGAGGCAGGAAGCTCTCAGTGAGTCTGGTCTACAAAGCTACACAGGGAAACCCTGTCTCAAAAATAAAAAGCAAAACAAAACAAAAAAGCAAGAGTTGAGAGGCTATAAAGATGAACCATCAGGCAAGAGCATTCATTGGCTGCTTTTTCCAAGACCCAGTTTTAGTTTCCAGTTCCCATACGGGACAGTTTATAAATTGCCACTTACTCCAAATACCAGGGATCTGAAGTGTCTGGTCTGCACAGGCATTCTTGTGTACATCTCATATGCAGACACACACATACACTGTTAAAATGATTAAAAATATTATTTTAAATAAGAGGTGAGATGCAAAGGATGAAACCCAATCATTTGCGCTCTGAAATCTAGGTAAGAAAATGCCCTGAAGTCGAGACGTAGGATTGCATAAAAACTTCAGAGATATGGAAACTTAGTAGTCACTGTGTTTCTGCTTCCCTCTCTCCCATGTGCATGTATGGGATATTTGTGTGAACATATGTATATTTGTGGGCATGTGCTCATCTGCCTGTGCATGTGCAGTGGCATGAGTGTGACATCAAGTGTCCTTTATTACTCTCAATCTCAGTTTTTGAGAGAGGGTCGCTCACTTAACCCGGAGTTCACAAGTTAGCCTCCGGGACATGTCTCTTGTTGTACCCCAAGTGTTGGCATTACAGATGAAAGTTACCTTGCCCAACCTTTTCGTGGCTGCTAGGAATCTAAACTCAGGTGCTTATGTTTGTGTAGAAAGCACTTTGCCCATTGGAGTGTCTCCTTATCTCCTAATGTGCTCATTTCATTTCATTTTTGTTACACATTTTACCATAATGTCACTTGGTGTTCAGAGGTGTGGACTGACTTATTTATATCTCCCCCAAATTCATGTGTTGAAGTCTTAATGTCAAATCATTATTACACTTGAAACTATAACTTAAATAATCTAGGTATAATTAGGTAACTGGGGTGTCTGTGTTCAGTATTACTGGTGTCATTGTAAGAAGAGGATTGTGGACTCAGAGAAGTGACAAAGAGAGATTCTGGGAAGACACAGGATGTGCAAAAAATGGGGTTTTAGAGGAAATCTATCCTTCTAGCATCATGGACTCAGATTCTAGTCTCTAGATGTGTGGGGAATAGATGAAATAGATTTCTGTTTGTTAACACCCAGGGAACTTATGGATCTCACTGGACTGAAAAACTCCAGGAAGAAAACTGTGACTTTTTTTTTTTACCATTTCCAGTCAACATGGATGGGTTGTAGAAAATCATCCAATCATCCACACCTATTTATGGATGAATAAGAGAGGTAGCTATCACCATTGTCACTACAGCCTGTGTACTACAACCAACCTGGGAAACTCATAGCTATAACATCTCTTTATGTCCTTCTTCTCTTCTACCTCCAGAGTTTCTTCCTCTCCCATTTAATAGCTACTTTGAACCACTAACTTAACACAGAGTGTGCAATCATCTGGAAGGGTCTCAAAGAAAATTTATTTAGATTATGATGTTCTATGGGTGTGTTACCTTGATTTTATTGATTGATGCAGAAAGACCCAACTTTTAATTAGTAGCACAATGCCCTGAGTTTGATTCCTAATGTATTTAAGAGGAGAAAGCAAGTTGAGCAGTAACTATGCACTCATTCTCTCGACCTTGATGGTAAGTGTGCCTTGATGTTTTTGTTCGTCTCTCCTTTACTTCCCCTCAATGATGATCTGTGGTGTAAGAATTTGGAGCAGATATGAGACCTCTTCCATAAGTTTCATTTTGGGGGGGCAGAGCATTTTGCCACAGCAACAGTAAATGAAGCTAAGACACTGTTCATGAACATGAAAATTACCTCCCACAGTGGAAAAGAAGAGGTGGGCTGGGTCATGGAGAGTAAAGCATTTCTGAGTCCATCTTTGGTTGCTGTTGGCCATGACTATGGTGTTTTAGAAGTATTTCACAGCAGTCTCATTTTACATAAGGAAAACTGGAAATTAAATAAGAAGAGCAACTATTTAATTGGATAAAAATAGAAATAAGACCTTAGGGTAGGAGTTATAATGAGGTATCAGAAAATTGATGTTTATATATTGGCATGATTGACCGAAGTTTTTGGTTATTTATGCACAAACACACACACACACACACACACACACACACACACACACACACACACACTCACACACACACGAACAAGAATGCCCACGGAGCTCAGATAAGGGTGTCAGGTCCTTTAAAGGGGTACAGCTTATTGTGAGTCATGTGATAAGGGTGCTGGGAAGTGAACTCAGGTGCTCTACAAGAAAAACAAATCCTTTTAACTACAGTGTCATTTCTATAGCTCCTAACACTAATCCCGATCTAGTACTCAGTAAGGGCAAGGTGATATTTCTATTATTTTTAATGTGTTAACTAATTTAATTCTCACTTTTCTTAGAAAATAACATTTCTTTCGCTTTTCAGTACTGAGATTAAACACCTTGGGCAAAGAAGGTAAGTGCTCTATAACTGACTTGCAGCACCAGCCAACAATTCTTATTTTATTATGATAAGGAGATGACCAACTTGCCCAAGTGCATAGCGTTAACAAGAGAAGGCAGCTTGGAAGCAGACATCTGGGCTGCAGTTCAGAACCCCAGTCAACTTGATGCTTCAAAAGTACACAATGGTTGCATTGTCTATCTCTTATGGAAAATGTACTTCTATTCCATAATCCAGGATGGATCATAGTATATACACATACCATAGTTTGACAAAGACCTACACTTTGGTTGTTATTCACGTACTTCCTTTATATTTTTTAATTAAAAAAATTGATGCTGCAATTACATCCCTTTTCCCTTCCATTTCCTTTCTCCAAACACTCCTCCTATATACCCTTTTCAAATGAATGGCTTTTTTCCCCCCATTAATTGTTGGCATACATAGTGCAACCTGTTTTGTCTGCATATTTCTACTTGTATGTATGTTTTAAGGGCTGGTTATTTGTTAATAGACAACTAGTGGGTGTACTCTCCCTTGGGGGAGACTATGTTTTCTACTATAGCATTCTTAGTTACCTGTAATTTGATGCATAGTGTGGAAGTCTCAGGAACCTTCTCCCACCCCTACTACCATGTAGTTGCTGGCATTCTTGTGTAGCTCTTGTTCATATTTACATTGATTCTTCATGTACATGCCTGCATATGTGTGGGGCACGCAGATCCCCTTGAATACCAGATGAGTCAATGTACCTGGAGCTATATTTACAGGCAGTTGGAAGCTATCCTCTGAGGTTGCTGGCAGCTGAACTCTCTTCTTCTGTAAAAAGCAACAGGTGTTCATAACACTTAACGCCATGTCTTCAGCCCCAGATACTTCCTTTCCAAATAAAACACTGCATCTCTTAAGCCATCAATTGATAATCCTTCTTAAGAAAAATAAAACCTACACCTTAACCCCAAAAACACAGCAATATTTTTTTGTTTAATGAGCACTCTCTATGGGGCAAATATTAAACCTAATCACTATCTTTAATCCTTGGAGCGTTGAGAAGGACACCTTGTTATTTTCCCAGCTTTGACAGTGAAGAGACCAAGATCCCTTTGACAGGATAGGTTAGACAGAATCACACAGCTAAAAAAAATATGGCAAGCAGCATGTCTCACCCCCAAACTCATGATCATACAGTGTATGCTCTTGTGTCTCAGGAGTTGCTCATTTAGTTAATCAAAACTACTTTAGTTTTTAAATTAGAATACAGAATAGCAGCTTCTTATGGCATTTTTTTTACACAGTTTGGATGAAATCCTCTACCTATATCTCTCCCATATCCTGCCTCCCTGTCCCACTTGTACCCTTTGGTCCCCAGTATCCCCTTTCTGCTCTCATAACATATGTTATGTCGCCTTCCTCAACTCCCTTTCTTAAATCATCTAATTTTTATCTCCCCTGTGCCCCTTTCGAGTGTTTTAGCCTCCACCAACATTCATACTCACATACATACACCTACAGGAAAATTAAAAACTATCATGTGCATTTTAGAGAATTTGTGAGTTAGTATTTCTAGCCTGGTTTACCTCACTTGGTATGATATGTTCCCTTTTGATCCACGGAGATCATTTAAAAGCTCTTTCCCATTTGTTTCCGGTTTAGATCTTGTCTAGAGTTCTCGATCAAATGCCTTGAAATTTCTGCCCAATAATAGTGCATACATCTATTCTTTTTTAATTGTTTTTGGGGATTGTCTTCATTTAATCTGATAAAATGGCAGGTATCCTAACTAAACCAAATATGTGTGTTTGTCTTATTATTTGTCTTTAGACATGGCCTCATGACTCCTGTGGGGCCAGTTGACCATTTCCAACAATGCATCATGGGCTGGACATGAAGTGACCATGGGGGATATAAGGTTCGCATTGGAGGATTAAACCACAAATCAACATCTTTAGGTAGAATTTATTTTTGTGTAAAAACCCTTACAAACCTACTAGACCTGGGGTTTGAGAGAGAGCTTGAAGTTAGCAATACTTGTAGAAGACCCAGGTTTCTATGGCTCTATTTAAAACTCTATTTAATAATAGTTAACTTTAAAATAGTTTTAAAATTGTGGTGTGTGTATGTGTATGTGTTAGGGTGAGTTATATGCATGTGTATGCAGGTTCTCCTATCTCCTCTAGAGCTGGAGTCATAGAATCACAAAGAGTTTTGAGCTGATTGATATGAGTGCTAGGAACCAAATTTGCTGGTAACAGATGAGCCATCTCTCCAGCAACCTAAAGCTCTAGATTTTAAAAGAGTGTCTATCAGAAAACTAGATTTGTTAACAGTGCATCATGGGAATTCTCAGTATGTTCACTACAGTAGTAGTCCAGAAGAAGGAATAAACCAAGGATTTAAACTCAAGATTTCTGAACAAGTATCTATTTATTTATATCATATTTATGTGAGTGCATATGTGTATATGTATGAATTAAGGCCAGAAGTCAACCTCAGTGTTTTTTTCCAGGCAGAATCCACTTAATTTGTGAGACAGAGTCCTTCACTAGGACCTGGAACTTGCCAATCAGGCTAGGCTTAGTGGTCATCAAGCCACAGATATCTACCTGACTCAACCTCCCTAGTTTTGACATTATAAGCACATGCCACCATGCCAGGCTCTTTATATAAGTTCCGGAGAAAATATATTCCTTATTGTTTTGAAGCAAGCACTTATTGTATTCCAAGCTCTCCAAGTAGTTTTTTTCATGCAAACGCCTATGATCTCAAAAATTAATAACATATCTACTTTAATGCATAGCAAGTTTTGAGCATACTTTGGCTTTCACAAGAGGATGTTCAGGGCAATAATACTAACTAGATAGGCATATGAATCTTTTGTCAGTTATATATCTGGCCATAAATTAATACCTAGACATCCTGTGAATGTCATTTTGTGGGAACTGTACTAATCTGACTCTCCATTCTGACCTAATCAAGTCTGGGAAACCTCTGACAAGATAGAGTTTCTCAGCTTGGGTAGCTGAGTGACACAGAGAGGCCTCTGAAATGTCTGTCCTGCAACCTTTAATGATGACACAATGACCTCATTTTCCTCGGGTACCTGAAGCAACAGTTTTCTGTGTCCCTAGGCTTCTTCCCTAGAGCAAGGAGGAGCTATCCAGGAAGGCCTGATTTCCTTTGTTTTGTGGGAGAGGCATGAATAGTTTTCACTTCCACAAGCTCCAGCTTGTTGCATAATGAGACATACAGCCATAAATAAATACTCTCAAACTTGGTGCAAGATCATATTAAGACAGATGTCAAAACACATAATTGCAACACACTGCCTATTACTAAAACTTTTCATAAAATTTAATGAGATTCTAACCTATGAGGGAAAAGGCAGGAGAAAATGCACAGCAACATAATTGTGTGACACTTTCTTCCTGGAGGGCAAAAGAAGTTTAAAAAGAAATATAACTAGAGTTTTTGCTCCTGAAAAGAAGAACCCAGGAAGATGACTGAAATCCACTAAATCTGCTTTCTCTTGCTTTATCTTCTGGGTGCTAGAATGAAGATTCTCATAAAGAAAGTTCTAGAAAGGGTAATTACAGTGTTTCTACCACTGCAGTTGAATTGAATGAGATCATCCCAAAGGTGAAGCTCTTCTGGGATGGATATGAGAAAAAGATATGAGCTAAAATGAAGACATTGCAATTCTGGTTCTTAACTAGGACACTATGCTGTCCCAAGAATTGGTCCATTTCATAAAGGGCACCAAGACTAGCTGGAATAATTTCCTTGGATGTAGACCAGAAGTAAACAACAATCATGAAGCTGCAAATAATGAAATTTTCTTAACAACAACAGAAAATGTTTTCTTAAAAGGAAGAGATGAAATACAAAATAGCTACATGTTTGATCAAAGCAACTGCCAAGAAGCATTCAAGCCTTGAAATCATCTTAAACTGAATCTAAACAAGCTGGTAATGGATAACACCCAGATTTTACAACCATGGTGGATTACAGCTATTATTCCTCTATGCATGTGCGGTGGTGAAGGGTTTCCATTTTCCATTTCTAACAAAAGGGGTCCATCAAAGAAACATCCTTTTAGTGGACATTATTTTTATTCTCGCTTGAGTTCATAGGCTATTAAATGCTAAGGACAAAAACTTGTTAATATTAATTATTTTCTCATTGTACCTCTTGCATAAGGGACTAAGACCACAGATTAGAATGTTGACTTTTAATGTCCTGTTTATTACCGATATGAACTTGAGAAAGTGGCTACACATCTCTCAACATCAGCTGCCTGGACTATTAAAGAGGAGTGAGAATACCTACCTCATAGAGTCATCCTGAGAATTAAACAACCTCATCAGCACATTAGTGTTAATATTTCATAACCTATACTTTTATGAGTCATGATCTACCTAATTTTTCTTCAAAAATATTTCTGAACTTATGTTTTGAGAATGTCATGTGTGTATACATTGTATTTCTGTCATGTTCATCCTGCCACGTAACCCTCCAACCCCTCCTCTAATAGCACCTCCCTATGTACTCCTCCCAACTTTATATGTGTTTGGGTTATTTCTTTTGTTTCTGTTGTTTTTTTATTTCTTTAACTTTAAATTTTTTATTTTATTGAAAATAGATATTTCTCCATCTAATATATCATAATGACAGTTTTTTCCTTCCTCTATTTCTCCTAGGTCCTCCCCGCCTCCCCTCCCATCTGATCCATCCCATTTCTATCTCTCCTTATAAAACAAACAGGCTTCTAAGACATAATAATTTTTAAAAATTCATAAGATGAGGCAAAAAAATAAGCACATCAGAATAGGACAAAACAAACAACCAAAAGCAGAAGAGCCCAAACAATAGCATAAGAATCAGATATAAATACAGAGACCCACTCATTCACACACTCGGGAATCCAATAAAAACACACCTGGAAACTATAGTACATATGCAAAGAACCTGTGGAGCAAAAAAAATGGTAAAATAAATAAATAAATAAAAATGTAAAAATAAAGGAAATAACATTTGGAAATAAAAGAGAAAAAGAAAAGGGTCCAACATGGCATTATGAGACAAGGAACCTCCAAAGATATTGAGTTTGTTTTCTGTTGACCATCAATTTTAAGGCATGTAGCTACCCTCAAGAATAGTTTGTTTTCCCCATGAGACTACCTACAAGAAAACTAAATTTTCATTTGCAAATGGTTATCAATTGGAGATTGGTTCTGGATTATGGACTGGGACATATGTATACTTCTCCTTTAAGCACTAGGATTCCCATCTGGTGCAAAACAATGAAGGACTCAGATATGCAGTCTCAGGCTGTCCAGTCACTGTTGCCCTTAAACAAAAAAGTGTGGGACAACCCACTGTAGCGTGATCAACCTACCAGGAGGCATGCCCTAAAGAAAATTGACTCCTCATCCTTTAGCACATATCACCTGTCAGCAACTTTGCCTTCCATGCTGGAATGTTAACTGGTTTGATCTTGTTCAGGTCTTATGCAGACAGCCATAGCTTCTGCTAGTCCCTCAGCAAAACGGCACTGTCATATCAGAAGACACTGTTTTTCTAGAGTTCTCCCTGACCACTGGGTCTCACCATCTTTCTACTTTCCTGTTTAGCAGTGCTCCCAGAGACTTTGGGACAGAGGATAGAAATTGATGTCACTACATCTGCCTATTCTTTCAACAGTCACCTAAGCTGTAACAAATTACATATGGCTTTCTTAGCATTTTTCATGTTTAGTCCACAATAGAACAACGGCAATAGAAAACATGCATTGGCTGACAATACAAGGAAGGGCCAGTGCAAGGCCAGTTATTGTTTGTCAGCCCATATTGTTTCCTCTTCTTTCTCCAGCCTGACCCACATTCTCCAAAAATTAATAACAGATAAAATAAAATTAGTCATTATTCCTACATTATTATCTGTAAATGTGACCCTGTTCCAACTGATTGAAGTTTTGAATGGAATGTTTATGTTACATTCATGACATCGAAGTTGACCTAAAGTCTCCTTAACAGTCCCTCATGGATCAGAAGAGTCTTGCAAGATGATGAAGCACAGGGTCAATGCATCAGGCACTTAATCTTCCTTCCAGTTCCTTCCCCCTTGCGGCTAGACCTGATGGAATCACCATCTGGGACAGAACTCTTCACAGCATTCTCTCCCTCACTGGAATATTAATATGAATGATATTTTACAACACATGGAATTAAATAACAATGAAGGCATTAAGATGCCTTTCCCACTACAGAGTGTTGCATTTTAAGCCCTAATGTGTAGACGGACCATTAGTGTACAGTCAGGCTTTGTGGTCGATTTATTTACGAATTTGTCTCACCTTTTCAGCAGGGAAGTACAGCAGCAAAGGCTTATTATTTTCACTCTGCTTAAAGAATCAAAAGCGTGATGCATTAGTAAATAAAGCAGCTCCCTGACCCGGAGATTTCGGCATAACTGTCATTTCCAGACCAATTAGAATAGATAAGTCACATATGCAGGATTTAGTGTGTCACCCTGATTCTAAAGCTGTCGCAGTGAAACAGAGGTCTCTGAGGGTGGGTGAACCCAGGGGTCCGCAATATGAAAATATAATTAATAAACAGAGGGTAATTTTAATATTACCCATCATGATTTCTATAGTATTAGAGAGTGAGAAACTTTTGCTGATAATTAGAGGTAAAAGTTATTCTTCTTCTCTTTCCAAACACTGAATGAATTCTAGTTCTTCATACTATTTCCCTATACATGGTAATCTCTTAGATTGACCGCTGATCTCAGAATCTTTCTTTGCCATAAGAAAGCAGGTTCCTGAATTATATATCGTAAAGATGGTCAGGTGTCACACAAGAGAATACTACTGCAATATTGTGAGGATGAGGGAAAGACATTACCCTTACACAAGTCAATATAAAGCTTGTCACTAGTCGTCAACATATTTTCATTTGGAATTTGTGATATTAATATGTACTGCATATGTTTTATACTTCTTAGTGTATAGGAAGAAGTTCATTGATAAATAAGGCTCAATAATTAAGCTTCTATAGGGGCTGTGTTTCTGAGCATGTGTCGGCGTGTTTGTGTGTGTGGTAAGAAGAAGAGGAGAAAATTGGAGAGCAGAGCATATGGTACATTCATAATCTCACTGTGAAAAACTTTAAGATTCTTTTCCTTTTAAAATATTAGTGCCTTTCTCTTTTGATTGTACATGTATGTTCCCTTTCATGGGTAAGATCACAAGCACAATTATAACCCAACACATGTGTAGAGGCCAGAAGATAACTACAAGATATGTCTATGCCCCCCCCACTTCCTGAGGCAACAATTCTTGCTTGTTACGCATATGCTAGGAAAGCTAGGCGCCCAGCCTCTGCAGGTTCTCCTGTCTCTGGCTCCCACGTCACTATAGGTACCCTGGGATTACAAATGCATGTGCTACTTTTCTTAGAAATCTGGGAATCCAAACTCAGCTCTTCAGGCTTTTACCACGAATACTTAATCCACTTAGCCACCCAACCCCCAGCATTTCAAATAATACATTTTACACTGATCACTTAATATTATTACTAAAATTAAGTAAATGGGAAAAATGAAGTTTCTCAATCTAATTGAATCATCCATTTACTTATGTTACAGATGTTACATATTTTCACACACACACACACACACACACACACAAAGATTATTGCTACATCTACAATAAAGAGTAGTAGTTTAAATGTACTCTGACACTATTTGTCTCCATTGGCAAGCCAATTCCTGTGCTGATACAGGACATCTATGAGGAATTAACAGATGAATTCTCTTGAAGGTGTGCTATAGGTGCACAACAGAATCTGTCACACCCTTGCACAGATTTTCAGGTTTGTGTTCCCTAAAATAGTGAAGGAGACAAAGAACACATAAGGAATGATAGAAATTAAGAGAGAAAAGAAAACAAGGTACTCCCAAGAGGAACTGCTTCCCCACCCCATGCATTCGGGTACATTATAGGTTGCCATTTGTATATTTTTGGGATTTTTCAAAATTTCAGGTCCCAAAGAAACATTGGTCAAATGTGTGATATTTTGATTTCATTCTGATGGTCCCGACACTGACAATGAAGTTTGCTTTGTAACAGAGAATGGAGCTAGCTACTAGCTGACTAAAATTAACCATGGAAGCTTTGGAGAGCTGAGGACAGATAGACACAGGAATAAGTAGGGAGATGCTAAGAGAGAGTCTTGGCCTATGAGGGTGAGAGAAAGAGAGAGAGAGAGAGAGAGAGAGAGAGAGAGAGAGAGAGAGAGAGAGAGAGAAGCTCTTCACTTTTCTGAACATTCAGGTTCTTACCCCTTATATCTGGCTCCTGAATTTTTATTGATAAAGAATAACTATGTAAACTTAGACAAATAGCTAATTGTGTCTATTAGCAGAGCAAAGTGCATGCTTGGCCTCTAGGCTCACTCAGTACCGATGGCTTCTTCCAGAACTTCTCACCTCTCTACCCTCTGTACCTGTCCAGCCCATTTCAGCCACTTACTTTTGGTTCTCTCTGTGCCTCTGTCTCTGTCTCTGCCTCTGTCTCTCCCTCTCCCTCTCCCTCGGCCCCTCTCTTTCCTCTTTGTCCTTTGGGCTCTCTTCTCTCTCTTTTCTTCCTTGCTTGCTCTCCCCTTCTCTTTTCTCTTATGGCACAGTTCAGTATGGACTCTTCCAGATGCCTCTGGTTGTCCTCTCCCTCATATCTACAATAAAATCCTTCTCCTCAACCTTACCTTGGGGAACAGTCATGTTCATATATATCTGTTCATATGCATATGCATATGCATATAACATATATATATGTTATACATACATATATATATATATATGATAATCTGTATATATGTTGGTCTTTTTTCACTTTTCTAGATCAAGCTCACTAGTGAGTTTTATTTGTCACCTATACATAATCTTGACTCCCCTGGGAAGTGACTGTCAATGAAGAGATACTTAGACCACATTGGGCTGCTGGCATATCAGTGGTAGATTTCCTTGATTACATTAATTAAGGTGGGAAGAGCCAGCCCACTCTAGGTGTCGCCATACCCTAGGCTTGTTCCTAGAAGGAGTGAGAGTAGGGGCAGGGAGCTGAAAACATGCGCATGCCTCCTGCTCTGCTACTCTGTGCTCTTTGATATGGATGCATGACCAGCTGCTCTGTGTTCAGAGCTCATGTACAGGGCTGGAGTTTTCTGTGTATCTATCTTAGTTAGCTCACCAGTCAGCTTCCACCTCAGGAATGCCTGTTTCCTTTCTTAATAAACACTCTGCTCTTTCAGTATTCCAGCTCCTGCTGCCTTTACTTCCCTAAAGTGATGGACTGTCACTTGGTATTATGAGTCAACTGAACCTGTCACTCCTTAAATTGCTTTGTGACCGAGTATTTTATTAGAGCAACAGGAAAGGAAACCAAGACATTGAGACTGCCTAAGTTACAGGTAGCCCTGGTAGGGAAGGGTTTCTAGTGTTTTTCTGCCAACTGGCTCCTTAATTTCTCTCTTTCTCCCTCTACTATTCCCTCTACTGCTAGACAGCATCAAATCATATGTCCCTGAATGAAAATTCTTTCAATCGCTTTGATTTTTTTCCTTAGCATTTCCTTTTCAGTGTTACCGTCCTTATACTAAATTTCAGAATTTTGAATTTCAGATTCTGGAAGCATATTAGGATATGCCCCTCAGGAGTCCAACTGGATAAACAAATGTATTCAGTAATTCAGAGGGGTTATCTGCATACTGAACATAATTCCTCTTCCTCCTCCTCCCCTTCTTCCAATTCTTCCTCTCCTCTTTGCTCTTCCCTCCCCTTTCTCCTTCTTTTTGTTTTTGTTTTTGTTTTATTTTGTTTACATTTTCACAGTTTAGGCAAGAGTGACCTTGGTCACAGCATCTGGCCTAATCCTCCCAGCTCTTGCACTTATGAGCATGAACCACAACTGGCCTTCCAGTACTTCCTTAGCCTAATTATGCAAAGAACTGTTATGTACTGTCCCTGCTCACTCTTCACATCGGCCACAGCTGGATCAGCAGGAAGCACTCCATGCTTCCCAGTGTATGCTGTGAGGCTACTGGACACTACATTAGGGGCTCAGTTCTAGGCCCCAAATATTGGTTTGTGGCACCTCCAGCTATTATATGGTTTATTGACAACACACTCTACATCAACAATACACTCAAAGCTGAAGAGAAGTGCCCTGTCTACCTTTCAAGAGACAGCCCCAAGTCAAGGAGCTTCCTGACTGTGATGAATTATCTGTGGGCTGCTAAGAGCTTGCACCGCTGTGCATTCTCCTTCCCTGTTTCCTATATTAACTATTGTTTTATGTCTGCACCGTGAGATGCTAATGATGCTGCCATCACTCTCACGCTGAAGGCTGCCGTGCTGCTGCTGGGAGAGGATGCAAAGTCTCCTGGTCAGCATCATGTTTCCTGAGCTAAACCAGTCCCTAGATGAGCACTGAAGACTGGTTTATCAGCTGCCATGGTCACTGAAGATGTCATGCTGATGAAGTAAATCTGCTCGCTATAAATAGTGAGGACAAATAATGATTAATGCAGATTTCACTGGCTTCTAGGATAAAACGATCATTTGTGTCTCCAAGTGTACTGCAAACAACTTCTAAAAATTTCATCATTCCTCTTTCTCTGTTCAGCATTCCTCTTCCTCTGTGATTTTTCCTAGTCTCCTGGGTCCTTCTTTTGATTTCTAAAATCTCCCTGTGTGTTAGCATTTTAGCTGTGAGCTCATAGGACACCTTCCCTGATCAAAGTAAATGTTCTTAAGTTAGGTCCATTAGCAAGTCCAGTCCAGGTGGGGATTGTGGTGATGGTGTGAGGGTAGTGTTGGTGATGGTGGTTAACACCTTGTCCTAGTTTCATAAGGAAACTTGAGCTGGATCTCAATCCCAGAAAGTCCCATGCTGTCCATCCACTTCTTTCCCTTGCATGCAAGAGGCAGTGATGAATAGGCAGGTCTAGGAATGGAAGGGTGTGTGACATTTCTGCTAGGAAAAATAAGATTTATTATTTTAGTTTCAACAGTCTTTATACTCACATATGCAGAGAGAGAGACAGAGAGAAACAGAGAGAGAGAGGGGCAGAGAGAGAGAGAGATCCAGCAATACACATGTCAAAGCCAGAGAATAATTTGGGGAGTCAGTTCTCTCCTACCATGTGAGCTCCAAGAGTTAAACTCAGGTCATCTGTTTGATGGCAAGCACTTTTATCTGCTGAGTATCTCACCGGCTCATGTATTTACTTTTTAATTGTGGGCAAATGAACATGGAGATGTGCTGTCTTCAGTCATTTCTAAAGCTGCTCAGCACTTACAGAGGCAGTTAAGAGCAGCAGTGTAGCAAAGATGTAGACAGTTGGGTAGGTATTTGTGAGATACTGGGTTTAAGCTTTTTCACCCAAAGGGGGGGGCAGTATTTGACCTTAGACTCAATTTATTATGTTGTTGTTGTTATTATTATTATTATTACTTTTGTTTTGTTATTTTGGTTTTTGAAACATTGTTTCTCTGTGTAACAGTGCTGGCTGTGCTGGAACTCACTCTGTAGACCAGGATGGCCTCAAACTCTCAAGAGATCTGCCTGTCTCTGCCACCAGAATGTTGGGACTAAAGGCATGTACCACCACTGCCTGGCTTCAGTTTAGTTGTTTTAACTCACACAGCAGTATAGACCATCACCTATCTGTTCATTAGAGTTCATTCTAGGAAGTAGACTGTCTATTAATTTATTTAATAATTTGATTCTATAAACTTGTGGGCAGAGAACTGGAAGTGAAGATAAAATAATGTAAATGAGAGGTTGAGGTGATGGCTCTGTGGGCAGGAGTTCTTGCTACACAAGCATGAGGATGTGAGTTCAAATCCCAGCACCCTAACAAAAAGCTGAGGCAGCTGTAACTGAATAAATTAGAAGACGTGTGAGGTTTTTCTTTTAATCAATTTAATGTCAGCACGGCTAGCCTGAAAAGTGGATTTCAAGCACCAAGTAGAAGGGAAGCTTTTCTGGGCTGGAGACACAGTGCAGTTAGTACCTGAAGGATCTGCAGGCCAGTGAGATGCATTTTCTCAAAAACTCAGGGTGATGGCACCTGAGAGAGAACAGGAGACATTCACAGGTATTCACACCTGTGGGCATACATATATAAAGAAAAATCACCACACACACACACACACACACACCAAAGAGAGATTCACTTATTCCCAAGAGGAAATGAGCTCCATGCTTTGTGTCTCCTCCTCTGAGCTGCCACTGCGCATTCTATCCTGTGTCCTTTTCCTTCTTGTCCAAGAGCCTTATACTTGCATGCCCATGACCCATGCCTTCCTTCTTCTGTCTTCATCTCTCTTCTCTTTGCTCGTTTTCATTTTCTGACTTTACTCCTCCTGTGTCTTTTTCCTCCTTCAATTCTAGCCCCCAAATACTCCGTTGTTTTAATTAGAACGTTTCATTTTGTAGGGTGCGAAATGGCAGTGTGTTTGCCAAAAGGCAATGAGAGCTCCCTTCCTGAGTAGGAGATGAGAGGTCTTTTATTTTTTTCCCCCATTTCACTATCACATGTGCAAACAATGCTGAATCACAGTGTTTCAACACTGAAGAAAATCGCAAAATGTGACTCCAGATTCCGAAGGTAGAGAAAGCAACACCTCTGATGTTCTGTGGGCCGTGAGGAGATCTCAGTCCTTTGCATTACTTCTTCCCATTTGGGCTATTGTGTGCGATGGTTCACAGACAGAGCTGTGTTAAAGCCCATTTTGTTTTCTCTTTGTTCTTTTGGGCTCCCTGCATTTTGAATGGCAGTATTCCACGAAATAATGATGTATGGGAAAGTAGAATTTTAAAACAGGTAATAAAATTGGGGGCTTGGGAACAGAAATGATGACTCAGTAGTTGAGAATGAGTACAGTCAATCAGAGAGTTCAGGTATCAGCACACAGGCCTGGTGGTATACAATCACCTGGAACTCCAGCTCTAGGGACCCAACACTTATTTTCTGGAATGAGGGTACCTGGATTCACTTGTACAGACCTGTACACATGTGGGTATGAAGAAATAAATTGGAGTTTGTATTTGGATTTGCTCCCATATTTTAAATATGATTTAAAGGTCATCAATCTTGGGGTGAAAATATTAATTAAACCTCCAATTTCATATTTCACTCATAATCACTGGAACTGGGCTGTCTTTTTTCTGTCTTCCCTTTCTTCTTTCTCCTCTTTCCCTTTCTGGCTCCATCACTCCTTTCCCTTTTCATGCTCATTTGTTTGTGTGTATGTAGGTGGGCACATGTATTCTATGGCCTCTGTGTGTTAGCAGGAGCACAACTTGTGGGGATCAATTCTTACATTTCTTCTGCCATGTGGCTTCCCAGGATCAAAGTCAGGTAGATCATCAGATATAAAACTTGGTAGCCAAGGCTCTTATAGTTTGTTTGGTTGGTTTTAGGGTCTTGTACACACACACACACACACACACACACACACACACACACACACATACACACACACGTCAAATTTAAACATGTTCCCCTATTCCTGCATCCTACTTTCAGGCCATAAACTTAGGAAGATATATATTGGCCTACTTTTCTTCTCTGTTGCTGTGATAAATCACTGACAAAAGCAACATAGGGAAGAAAGGATTTATTTGGTTTACATGTTATAGTTCAACATCAAGGGCTGCTAAGACTGGAACTCAAGGCAGGAAGCTGGAGGCAGGAACTGAAACCACAGAGAAATATTACTTCCTCTGCTCTGTTCAGACATCTAATGTATGCAGCCCACGTGCTCAGAGAGGGAAGTTGCCAATGGATTGAGTCCTCCTATTTTAATTAGCCATTAAGAAATATAAAAGATTCCATTTTTCATATCCTTACCAATACTTCTAAATGACTGGCATTTTGACTGGCTGATATGAAGCTTCAACATTTAAAAAAGGATTCTTCAAAGCAAAGGAAAAGCTAATTTAGTAAAGAAATGACTGATAGAATGGGAGAGAAATCTTTGTAGTCTATACATTTGATGGAATAATATCCCAAATACACAAAGAACTCATAACACTAAACAATATACAACCAAACATCTTGATCAATAAAAGAGCTAATAAAAACAACCCACGTTTCAAAAGATGAACACACAGTAATTGTGGGTATTTGCACAAGACCAGCACATGATTGAGATGGTCAACATTTCATCATGGTGGGAAATGATTCATGGGACTCTAGCCATTCCTGGGGCACTATTGGCTTTTTCTAATGGTTGTTCCAGGGCGTGCCACTTTCCTAATGGTATAGATACTAATATATAACCTTCCACGGAAGTGCTGGTAAGCACACTAATTAAACTCAGCAGCTCACACATGCAAAGAAAACATGAAGGAAGAAGGGGACTTAGGAAGCAGAGTTTCAGAGAAAGGGAATGAAAGGTGATGGACTAAAATTCATTACATAAATGGATGAAACTATCAAATAATAAAAATAAAGTAAAAGCCCCGTGTTTCAAGAGGAAATGCAAATACCCTATATGTTCAAACTTACCAACCAACAGAGAAACAAAAATCTAAACTACCTTGCATTTCCATTATCTCTTTAGGCAAATTTCAATTTGTATCTCCCCTAAAAGAGAAAAGGGGTGTGTTGTGATGCCTGTTAATGGGCACTTCCTACTTGTTTCTTTCTCTTTGTAGGTGCACCAGAGGTTAGAGAGCTGAAGCAGAGATGCATCCCCCATACATGGTCCTCATTCTATATGAAGTTGTTCATGGGTTGCGCTGAGGTTTATGCAAATCCACGTGCAAAAGTGCCCACACTTTCAAACTGGGAAACTTGCTAAAACTTTGTTTGGGAAAAGGAGTTACATAAAACAAGGTTTTAAAATCTTAACATGTGAAGAAAGTAAAGGGAATGAAAATTCTATGTGTCTGATGCCCCATGGGTTATATGATACTGAATTCTCCTTATTGAAACTCAAGAGAGGAACTTAAGAGTCTAGTCTTGCAGGTACTTAAACTTCCGTAGCAAAGAAGAGAACCATTTTTCCTTCTTCAAGAGCTTTGAAGAATCTTTCTCTACTTTTCAAGGTCATATTTGCTGTCCCTCTTTGATACTTGGTCTCTTTCCTCTAAGACTGGGACTTAATCCTAGGGCTTCAGTGCATCAATAGGCAGTGCTGGCTTTCTCTGCAAAAAGTGCTTGAGTTTCAATCAGTTCTCATTTAGAGGGAAGAGCCAGCCTTTTGAATACTGTGGAACAAAGATCCCTCTATTCATCCTTCCTATGCAAAAACACTCAAAGACAATTGAGAGTAAAGGGGAAGTCATAAGTGCAGCATTGACTTCCTACTGGAATAGAATGGGGAAAGGTCAGTTGCATAGAATAACCGTATTTTAAAAGCTAATATCATTGATAGCTTATTATCTGTCAAAACTATTTCTATGTGACTCACAGAAATCGCTCAAATGTCATAGATCATTAAGATCTGGGTGCTTGCTATGAGTTCAGTTCTCCAAATGTCCATGTACCAAAGGAATGCTCTATAGAGCTTGAGGGCCAAGGAAGATTTTGGGCAGATAAGGCCTACTGGTAGATTCTGAGACTACTGAATCTGTCACTGCAAACGTTACATTGAAGCCCTAAGAGGTAGTCTCTCTCATTTTACTTCTCTCTGTATACCATTTACCATTTATGTATATACATCTCTACCTGTCACCTTCCTACCTATCATGAATCATCCGTCTGCCTATGGTCTATCTGTCCTCTATCATCTCTCTACCCTGCCCTCTCTCTCTCTAGCTCTCTGTGTTTACATCCACATAACAACATCATTAAGTTGTATGGGACTCTCAGTTTTTCAGAAGCCTCGTATGGGGTCCCTTATGAGACACTGATATGTCCCCTAAAGATAACCAATATTTTAGGTAATGATATAGATGGGGGAATGTTCCTAAAAAAAGCTACATTTAAAACTCTGTTTTGGTCTTAGGCTGTGGTGATATTTGGGGGTGGTGGAAAGTCATAAGAATTGGGGCCTAGGGCTATATGGTAATCACGAGGACCAAAGTTTAGATCTCCAGAACCTATGTATGAGTTTGGTAGACACTGTTGCCAGTCTATAATCGTAACCTCAGAAGAGAGTCTGGAGAGCAAGAATGCAACCTCTGGGTTGCATTGAGGGATCCTATGTCAATGAATAAGGAGGCAGAACTACCACGTATAGTTCTTGACATCATTGTAGGACCGCCACATAAGTTGCCATATACATGTATGCACACGTGCATGCAAACATTAATCTTCACAGCTACACACACACAAATGTAAATGGAAAAACAGATGAAAGAATGAATGAATGTAGTAGGGCCTAGTGAGACATCTTTTGGTCTAGGGGATGTACCCTTGAAAGAGACGGGATTTTGGTCCTTTCTTTTCCTCGTTGTCACCTCACATTGAGGTAGACATAGCAGCTCTCCTCATGATGACTTCACTAACTAGACATAGAAACAGAAGGACTAATAGATAATGCACTGAAACATATGAAATTAAAAGTTGATTTATCTCAGGATTTTAGTCATCTTTTTATAACAATGGAAACCCAAGATTAATGCCATATTTAAAGTCCATGTTTAGCCATGAGCAAACAGGAATAATGAGGAACACAGTGAACAAAGTTCTTGCTCTGGAGACACACAGGCAGTTAGTTTGTGCCTTCAGAGACTATGGTCTGATACCTTAGGGTTAAACTGGAGGATTTCCTTTATAGTTTTCAGGTTCATCTACATAGCGTTATACAAGCAAGGCTCTTTGCATCTTAAATTCAAAACACCCATGCCTAAGTGGATAAACAGTTTTCCTGAGGCTGAATAGATGATCTGAATGAAGTGCAATTGTTTGAAATTCTGATCACAAGAATTTGCTTCCTGCCATATCAGCTATCAATTCCTAGAAACACTGGGAAGAGGAATATAATGATGAACACAAGTAAAATCTTAGGTCTTTTTTTCTCTCCTTCCTTCCCTCCTTCCTCCCCTCCCTCCCTCCCTCCCTCCTTCCTTCTTTCCTTCCTTTCTTCCTTCCATTCTTCCATTCTTTCATTCTTTCTTTTGATTTACATTAAGGAAACTTTTCTCATATGACTTCATTAAGTAAATAAGCTTTGAGTGGTTCCTGTGTGCCAGGAATATACGTTTAGAACATCAACATCCAAGACTAAATTTTCCTGTCCAGAGTCATTCCAGGCTTCAAATTCACAAATGGCCATGGATACCAGGGGTCAAACGGAACAAAGGAACACAAGTTCTAGCTGTCTAGAAGGCTTAAGGAGGTGAGGCTTCAACTATGCACTGAAGGACCAATAGAAGGAAGCCAGAACTTCAACATATTGAACATAGCTGGGAGGAGAATGAGTATGTGAAGGAAAGAGTATGTTCGGATTATGAATTCCAATGTACACTTTGATCTTGCGGTTATATTTTACCATGTAAGTCATCAAGGAGCCATTGAAAGAGTTAAAGAGAACTGCAAGAAAAAATAAAAACTGAATTAGAAAGGGAGAAAATAATTCAGGAGCATGAAAATGCAGGTGGTCATCTAGATGTCCCCAAGCCTCTAGAGGTTGTTAATACAGTTGTGGTACACAGGCATGTGACCTGTGGAAACTAACATGGGCTCCTTCTTCAGGCCCACAGTCCACAGAACTAAAATAGTCACCCATACATCAGTGTGCACTTCAGTGGCATTCAAAATACCTAAGCTAGGTGTCCACCAGCAGAGAAACAGATGGAGAGTGATGGATGTGAAATGTGTTGTTTTAGAAATAAGGAAGAATGAAGAACTGTCTACAGGAAAAGAGATGGAACTGGAGATGAATATATTAAGTCCATCTGAGAAAGACAAATAAATGTTGCTCTTATTTGGAGGTCCTGGATTTTAGATAGACACATACAAACATGAATGCACATATGGTATAAAAAGTGGGAGCAAAACCATCTGAGGAACCCAGAAGGATGGGGAATAGAGGGCAGAGTAGGCAGAGTGAGCAGGGAAGTCCACTCCTCTGAACACATCCTCATAACTCCCAGGGCCATGACAGCAAGGACATGTGAGGGATATTTAAAAGATCACTAAATGTTTATTGAGTGAAATACGTACTAAAGAAAAGATATCAGGTTCCAAGGCTGGGGAGATAATGCAATGCTTAAGAGTTGGATACTTTGTGGTCACCTTCAGAGCTGGGTGTGTCCCACCCCACCCACACACACTAATTGCATGGTTGCATTGCATTGTTGCAGGGTAGCGGTGACAGCAGGATTGCTAAGGCTGATTACTAGCCTAGTTTGCAGTTCGGTGAGAAACTCCGCCACGAAAGAATAGCTGGGAAGTGAAATACGACAGGTTGTCTTCAAACACTTCAGAGATTTTAAGACTATGGAATTTAAGATGTTTTAATAACATGTGTTCTATTTTTTATGACATAGACATATCTGCTCCTGGCAGCACCCATCTATTACAGAGAAGGTGATGGGCATTGAAGAAACTCCACATGGAGTTTACTTTTTTTGCGGCAACAGTAAGCCACTGTGCAAGGAACTGCCCTTGCCTCAGCAGCTCAAAGTATGCTATCCAAATTGGACAAGCAGAAAACAAAAGAGAGTGACTGCAAAACCTTGCCAAACAAAGCAGGGAAGTCCTTCTAAAATCATGCTTCATAGAAAAAAATCTGTCAGATATGTTAGGCCTATAGGAAGGAGATGGATGCCCCAATGTTGCAGAAGAACCTTGGGTAATTGCCAAGGCAGCCAGCTGTTTTTGTCATCTCACATTTTTGGAAGTAGTTTGCTTGCACTTCTTGCTTATTCAGTTAATATTTCCTTCTTGGGTCTCTGGAGAAGTTGAAGACTAGATAGTATAGTTATAGTTTTCCTTGCTTACCAGACTCAGAAATGAAACTCAGTAAAGAAGTTTAAAGTATATAAGGTTGAGAGACATAAGAAGATAATTTTGAGTTAGTAATGCAAAGTAGAATAGAAAGTGAATTAGGTACAACCTTTTAGACTCACCAAGATAGGATGGATATAGAGAATTCTCTCTGAATTTGTCAAAAGTAAATGGACTATATGTACATATTGCTTGTATATCATGATTGTATTTATTGTACATGGTTGTTCTTATATTAGCTATAGCCTTTTTTGTATTAGACCAAAAAGGAAAATTGTGGTGATATATTGGTTGTGATCTAATAAAGCCACTGGAGATCAGAGTGCAAAGCCAGCCACACTAGTTAGCCATAGAAACTGGGCAGTGCTGGCACATAACTTTAATCACAGGACTCGGGAGACAGAGATATGAGGATCTCTGTGAGTTCAAGGCCACCCAGGGCTACATGAGAGTGAATGAGTCTAAAAGAGTACCAGAGCTCATGTCTTTAATCCCAGAACTAGATAGATATAAATAAGAAGCCAAGGTTCTCATGTGAGTTTCAGTTTCAAGTCACAGGGAAGACGGGATCTCCATTTCAGCCTTGGTAGAGGTAAGAGCTACTGGCTGGCTGCTTTGCTTTTCTGATCTTCAACTGGAGCCCCAATATCTCTCTTTGGGCTTTTACTATTCACAGTACAACCAGATGTCCTCTTCTGACCTCCACATATTAATACATGGGAACATGCATATGCACACACACACACACACACAGAGAAATAAAGAGAGAGAGAGCACACACAATGTTCATAAATGAATATACAGCACATATATACACCCACATTATTTTGTAACAAAGTTCAACACTGTGGAAAGTAATACAGTTATTTTACAATGTTTAAATGATATGATATTCCTGGGATCCTTAAGGGTGTGTATCTTATTTTCTCATTATTTATATTCTTAAAGTCTGTCTTGCACTGTGTAGTTGGAATATATTGTGGTGTATGTCCTGTTGAGTGAATAAATTCAGTAATTTGTATAACAAAAACAGCTTCTGTAGAATGAGATATAAATTCTTATTTCATTGAAATATATTGAGCATTCACTTAGATTATAGTTTTAATGTGCTTGATATTTCATGATACAAGACAAATATTCTGTGCATGCTAATTGTTAGTTGTGTTGGGCCTGCTGTCAAGAGCAGACATAAACTCCCCTCTCACATTATCTGTAAGGAAATCATTAAAACATAAATAAGGATCAGAGCAACCATTTGCCAAACATTGATTTTAAAATGTTACAAGTGATGTGAGCTAAAATTGCTGTCAGGAATAAAAGTTAGAAAAAAATATTTGATTACTTTTAATTAGCTTTTGATCTTTCCTTCCCTTGCCTTTTATCCTCTCAGTAATAAAAAAATAATGAGGGAAAAGTGAGTCCAGGTACTAAATCAAAATGCAACAGTTACAAAGATGCTGTCTGGAGAATTTGTCCACATCCCATGGCTGTTTCTAGGCCTTAGTGCTACAAAGCGTGGCAGCCCCTTTCCTACAAAATATTCTGAACAAAACACTGTCTGAGCTTTCCAAAGATGAAAGGACATACTTGTGAAATACATTAACATAACACTTCTGATTAAAGAGCAGAAAAAAACCTACTGTGGAACCTAAATGAAATGCTAGTAGTATGAAATGCAAGGGGTACACATTTTCAAGGATTCTTTTTAAAACAATAATTTTAAATAGTCTGAGAATTTTCTGAGTACTGTACTTACAGTATTCCTCATCCCTCCTTCAACTTCTCCTATGGCCTCTTTCCATTCCTTTCAAAACTCATTGCCTTATTCTTTGTTACTGTTTCACACACACACACACACACACACACACACACACACACCAGTTGCACCAAAGCGAATCAGCAAGTTGTATTTGTGTGTGTGTGTGTGTGTGTGTGTTGGTGCATGTGCGTGCATGCCTGTGAATGTTTAGGGCTGATTAAATTCATTGAACTTATAACTTGCATTTCACCTGTTCTTTGCACAAGCAGGTTATTTTAATAGCCTATCAATTCACATCTTATTTCCAGGAGAGTATTAAGTAATTTTCTTCCAAAACATTTGGGACAGCAAGATGGTTCAGAGGGTAAAATTCCTGGGACTAACCAAGACTGGTGACCTAACTTTTATCCCTGGGTTGTATACAGTGGGAGAAGAGTATTTAACTCTCACAAGTTATCCTGGGCCTCCTTTTGCTCTGCTGTGTGTGTGTGTGTGTGTGTGTGTGTGTGTGTGTGTGTGTGTTTGTACCCCTACACATACAGGCATACACATGCTCACATACAAAACTAATGATTTCATTAATTCATTAATTAAAATTGATATTAAAAATAGGATAAGAATCCTGAATAAATAAATAAATAAAAGCATCAGCGGTCCAGGCCAACTGCCCTAGGGTAAAGATCACGATAGGACTGAGACCCTCAAAAGTGGGATGTGATTATACAGAATGATGCTTTTGAGCCACATATATACAGCATCACTACCAGGCAATAACACCCACCTGTGTTTGGGTACCTACGATTGTAGAAACATGATTCCCCATTCAGTCACAATGAAGTGGATCTATAAAAGCTTGGTTGCCTGAGCAAATGTATACAGAAAGCCTCTAAAGCCAGAAGCCTTTTTTAATTCTGTAACTTTTTAAATTTAAATTTGAAATGAGCTCGTTTTACATATCAATCCCAGTTCCTTCATCTTCCTGTCCTCTCCTCCCCTGTCCCCTTCACTAACCCCCATCCCCTTTATGCTCCCCAGGGAGGATGAGGCCTTCCATGGGAAGTCTTCACCACCTGTCATATCATTTGGAGCAGGGACCAGGCCCTCCCCTCTGTGTCTAGGTTGAGGGAGTATGTTTCTCTTAGGGTCTTCCTTGTTTCCTAGATTTTCTGGAGGTATGGATTGTTGGCTGGTAATCCTTTGCTCTATGTCTAAAAACCATATACGAATGAGTACATACTGTGTTTGTCTTTTTGTGACTAGGTTACCTCACTCAGGATGGTTTCTTCTAATTCCATCCATCTGACTGCAAATTTCAAGATTCCATTATGTTTTGTTTTTTTCCACTGAGTAGTACTCCATTGTGTAAATGTACCACGTTTTCACCACCAGTTCTTCAGTTGAGCCGTATTTAGGTTGCTTCCAGGTTCTGACTACTACAAATAATGCTGAAGCAGCTAATCCTTGACTGAATGAGCAACCACAACTATGGACACCATGAACTTTGCACTGCATTCAGCATCCTGTAACCAGTTTTTCAATTTCCTCAAGAGAATAGAGAAATAGTTTGTATGGTAAAATGCTTTCATTGTAAGCATGGGACTTAAGTCTGACCCCCCCAGAACTTTTGTAATAAAGAAGGCATGATAGAACTCAGTTCATCTCAGTCCAGTGCTGGGAAATGGCTGACTGACTAAGCCATACAATCAACACAGAGCTCCAGGATAATTGGAATGTCTGTCTCAACAAACAGAATACTCAGCATTATGCTGGAGGAATCACAGTTAAAGTTGTCTTCGGGTCTCCAAGTGTACATGTATACCATGTGTGTGCCTGTACACACATGTGCACATATACACACAAAAGAAGGTAAAGTAAATTTTGAGAATTCAAATCCAATAACCTTTGAGGTATCTTATTTTCATTCCTATTACTATGATAAAACACTTTGACTAAAGGCAACTTAGGGAGAAAAGGAATTCTAAGCTACAAAAATGGTTCAGTAGTTAAGAACACGTGCTGCTCTTGGGGATGACCACTAAATCTAGCCCTCCTGAGGCTACTGTAGACCCCTCACGAATGAGGTTGGAAGCAGTAGACATGTACAGCCTGCATGACACTGAGTGTATACATTCTTTAGTGCCAGGATGGGTTCTCAACCTTGAAAACTTTAAGAAATTCCTACTTTTTTTTGTTTTGTACAACCCAGTTTTTCTAAGATATCTTATTGTAGCACCTTAAGTGAACCATAGCCGATGAGCTTATTCAGTAGATATTTGGCTCCAAACTTACCTAGCATCGGTCTCCTTTCTGTCAAACACAGCTCACCCCAATGCCCCTCCACAGAGCACCACTAGTGAAGTCTCTAAGGCTACGCAACTATCACAGTAAGTTTATCTTCAACTCCACAGCCAATTCTTCTTTGACAAATATCCCAGTAGTGCCTGGGAGAGCCTGTGCATTCCAATATTAAAGGTGAAATACCGAATAACTTCCCATTATCTACAGTCCCTGAGGCTCCTTTCCCGCTCATCCGTCCATCAGCTGACTCTAACGTTTGGCTCCTTTTCTTTCCAAGGGGACTCTAATTTTCATTAGCACTCACTCTTGCTCGCTCTAGTTAGAATTTAAGCACAACAAACCCTAAACTGTGAACATGTCCACAGGGAGTTGTTTTACACTTCCTTCACTAAGGCCCAAGGGTTTCATGAATCTTAGACCCATAGCCATAATGTATTCTGGAATTTTGCTAGGGTTGAGTGAATCTGGAATCTATTTCCAGGCACAGCAGCAAACAAAAGCTTAAAGTCTCTTGTGAGAAGATGCATTCCTTATAAGTTTAGAGGCAGGTAGTAAGTTTGCCTGTTTTGGTTTGGAAAATTGAAGTTTTGGCATATAACTTGAGCTGTTGGGGTTAGAGAGATGGCTCATAGAGTAAAAGCACATTTTGCTGTCACAGAGGACCAAGAGTCAGTTCCCAGCACTAATGTGGCTCCAGTACAAGGGATCCAATGCCTTTTCTGATCTTCGTAGGCTCCAAGCATACACATGGTACACATACATGCATAGGTGCAGGCAAAACCCTTGTACCCACAAGTAATGAATAGATCTTTTAAAAAATAAATGAATTTGAGCTATTCTTTGAATTGTCTGAATTAGCTCCAACTTCTAATCTTCCCTGGGAATAATGCCATGTATCTTGATTCTCCTGTTTCAGTGTTACAGAAATACAATGTGACTTCTCAGCTCTGACATGGAAAATAATAGTGACGTTAACTACTTCGATGTTGACTTTATCAAGTGTAGCTGATTTTCCTTTCATTGGCTTTCAATTCTTTAGATGTACAGTTATTGTTATTAGTTATTATCAGCTTTCTATAGTTGTGGTCCACTGTGAGTGGGTGTGATGGTTACTTTTAATTTTAACTTGACACAAGGCAGAATTATGTGGGAAGGGAATCTTAATGAGAGAGGTCTATATCCGGCATTTCTATGGGGGGATGCTTCCGTTATATGAAGCGATACAAGAAATCCCAGCCCGTGTCTGTGGCACCTTCCCTCGGCACTGGATCCTGGACTGTCTGCGTAGACAGTAAGCTGAGCAGTAGCTGACACACATGCACTCGGTCTCTGCCTTCAACTATGAATATGACTAGTTGCTTTAAGTTCTTGCTTCGAGTATAATGTAATGATGAACTATAAACAGTCGTTGTAATCAAAATGAACACTTTCTCAGAGTTTTAGCATTGCAAAAGAAATAAAATTAGCCTCCCCCCATCAATGCCTGAGGCAGGTAGGAAAGATGAGGTCACACATTTAGGAGAGCTGCCCCTGCATACCACCATCTACAACACTCAGGGGAATAGGCCCTGCACCTCACGTGTAGTAGTGCCAACCCCAAAGCTACAGGATAACCAAGAATAGTTCCTGTGAGGGCCTAGCATCACTAGTGTGGCAGAAACCGGAGTCCTCAAACCAGACCAAGAACTCTGAAATGAAGAGTTTCGAGTAAAGATACATAGATAGAAGGGTTAACAGCGTGACTCACTGGGTCACACTACAGCTTCCATGATGAGATTTTTTTCCTTCTCTCTTTTTTTTCCCTTTCTTTTTTCTCTTAAATCATACTTTATTATTTTTAGGAGGAGGTTGCAAGGGCAGAGGTTGGTGGATATGGTTAATGGTATATATATTATGCATGATATGAAAGACACAGGAGAAAAAAGAAGTGACATTAGGAATATATATATGTATACACACACACACACACACACACACACACACACACACATATATAGTGTTTTCCCTTGTTACATGAACCATCATACTGTAGTCTTCATTATTTCCAACATTGTTTTTTCATTTTATTTTGTATGTATTAATTATTTAAATCAGTGCCTTGGGTGAACTTGGAGTCCTCATTCTAAAATAAAAAGTCAGAAGATGAACATAAATAGTCTTCTGCCCCACCAGCCACATCTCAAATGATGACACAAAGATTAATTAAGTATGAAAGCTCAGCCAGTAGCTTAGGCTTGTTTATAATCAGCTTTTATGAGTTAAATTAACTCATTTATATTAATCTATGTTCTATCACAAGACATTACCTCTCTTCTATCTTGCACTGCCTATTTTCTCTCTATGTCTCCTGTGTCTTCTTCCTAGAATCTCCTCCCTCTCTGGAAGTCCTACCTAGTCTCTCCCTAGCTATTGGCTGTTCAGCTTTTTATTACGTCAATCACAGCAATACAGTTTCACATCATATACAGATACCCAACAACACAGGAATATAGTACTCACATTTAGGGAACAGCAAAGTAATCATAAAAGATCAAGTTCCTACGTATAGAAGAAGAAAGGTTTGGGATACAATGAAATATTCCACTTGTTCTTTTGCCATAAATTTTCAGATTACCTTTTACAATTGGTGAATTATTGTTTTATAAACAGTTATAATTCCTACATTGTATCACTGATCAGGTTCCTACACCTTTCTTCTGGTTTCATTTTTTATAATAACTGATCAGCATATTTAAATTCATGAAAACAACCTAAATGTTATGACTTGTTACTTTTATTTTTGCATATAATAACAAATGGAATGCAAAATGATTTGTGACACCACCTTCAATATAAGATACACATAAAATATTAAGACTTTTTTCTAACAGTAAAAGTGGTTATATAAACACTATTGAAATATATTGTTAGTAAGATAAATTGTGCTGTTACTATTAGGTCACTAAGCTTCAGCAGAGCCTGGGTTAGTCATGCTACCATGGGTATTTCTTTAGGTTTGTCATCTGTGTGATAAAATATACAAAAATATATTCATGTGAGAAAATATCCACAGTTACAGGGAAAACTACACAATTAAAAACAAAGTATTTGGGCTTTGTGAGCACCTAAGTGAATAAAAGTATTGGCTGTCAGGTGGGAAGACTGGAGTTTGGCTATCCCAAACTTATTTACAATCTGGAAACTGTAGAGAAAATCTGGAATCCCAGGCCTGTTAAATGGAGGTGGGCAAAGATGACAGGAAAATTCCCCAGAAAGCTCTCAGGCGAGCTGGCCTTACTATCCAGTGTCAATCAACAGCAGACCCTGCCTCAAACAAGGTATAAGGGGAGGTTGCCTTCCAACTTCTACACATGTACCATACTGTGGCTCATATACCTGTACACACACACACACACACACACACACACACACACACACACACACAGTTACCCACGGAGGCTCTTCATAAGTCTTTTTTTTTTTTTTAAAACAAGGTCCCAGGTAGCAGAAGTAAACAGGTTCATATCACTTTGTCTTCTAACACCTTAAACTATTATATGTTGCCCCTGTCTGTCTCAGGAGAGGGCGAGAAACCAGAAAGGAAATACACTCTCTGTAACAGTGTCTATTTATAAGTGATAGCCAATATTTCAGCTGCTAGATTCTTCACACATCTAATCAATCCACAGATATTTCTTCACACCTTCTGGAGAACTCAACCTGCCAAACCCTGGCACTTCATTTTATGGCTAGCACACTATCCAAGAGAAGTAACACTCAGGGAAACACACACCAAGGAAGTTGCAAAGAAATAAAATGCTTAAAATGGTGTGATCCCAGGCCCATTGTCAGTGGTCCTGACTGCATGGCAATGCAGCTTGCTGTGCATTGGGAAGAACCAGGCTAGGGGTCAAGGTCCCTATTCTAAGGGTTGTAAGAATCCCAAGAAATACTCAGATAAGTCTAATTTTCTTTTAAACTCTAGAGCAGCTTTAGGGGCACAGCATACTTGGGGGAAAGTCTAAATATTTTCCACCTTCTTTCTGTTCTCCATAGACAGATTGTTAGATGGTGGACTCTAATTAGTTCTTATCTTCTATTCTCCTTTTCCCAAAGTGATTAATATATTCACTTGGTATTGTTTATTGATTTATTTATTTAGTTCTGTGAATGTGTGATGCGTGTGGTGGCCAAAAATCAAAGTCAAATGTCCTTGTCAATTTCCTTCTACATTGGCTTTGCAACACAGTTCCTCACTGAATATGGAAATAACATATGTGGCCAGCAAGTCCCTGAGAACCTCTGTCTCCACCTCCCCAATGCACAGGTAGGAATACAAGTGCACACACTGAAGCCTGGGCTTTTTCACATGGGCAAACTCAGATCTACCTCATCGCCCGATCCCAAAGGTTCCTGATCTGGAAGATCATGTTTCACCTTTTCAGTATCCCACACATAAGGAACATTGAATTTGTGTTGATGGGATGCTTAAGATGCCAGATCCTGGTAGCTTATCAAGATGGCATCACTGTGGATGAGTAGGTAAAATCCGGTGGACACCATCCTTTCAATGTACTCATTCTTCAAAAAAGTCTTCAGTTTCTTTTTTAAAAAGCAAGGCATTACTAGTATGCATTTAAAAGATGTGTTTTCTGAGGTTCTTTTCATTATTACCTACTAAAAATTTTGGCAGATGAACATTAGGTTCTTTGTATTCCTCCCTCTGCGTATCCCTCACTCTGTGTAACAACCTTTGACTGGAGTTAACAAGTAGATGTCAAATCTGAGGGGCATTGTGAGACTATTTTCAGTGTATGGCCAAAGCCAAGAGAGCACCAAACACAACATTAGCTGCCCCCCCACCTTTGGATATATATCTGGGATTCATGCATAATTTGTAAATTAGGAATGGTGGTAGACTAATAACAAGAATGGATAATAAAATATTGTCATTATATTGCCATATTAAAAATTGGGGACATGGTCTTTTCAAAACTGTTAAAATTAACCTTCCTCTAGTTGATAGTGTGAGATGAGACAACACCTACATGATGAGGCCAATAATGTATGTATACCATAGGAAAACATGATATTCTAGTGCTTAAGAGTTAACCAGTGAATGTCCTCAAGGCAATGAACCTGACCAGTGAGCCCACATGGTCAGTGAAATGGTCACCAAGTAACTGAACAGGCAGGCTGTGTGTATAGCATAAATAAGCTAGACAAAGGGGATATGTATGTCTTGGGGAGAATGGAGCAAAAAGAATAGAGACACGATGATATTCAGTATAATATGAAATGTATTACTTAGGAAGTTTAACTGAAGTTTTTCTACTCAATATTTTCGGGCTGTGGTTAACTAATGGACCCTGGAGTCATAGAAAAATGAAATCAGAGGTAAGTGAACACTATGGTATTTATATCTTGTGTAAGTATTCAATTTAAATACATAAATATAAATTGATAGTATTCATGTACAAATGAAGCTAGAAGGAAAATTGATTCAGAGAGGTTATGGAAGTGGTGGAAACAGAAAATTGATAGTAGACATTCAACATTCAGATTCAGATAATAATAAATGCCCTTAGCCATTAAAAAATAAATCTTAAAATACTATGCAGAATTCAGTGGCTTTAACACATTTCTACTTGTTTACCTCAGTACTGACCCTTTGAAATAATGAAAATAAATGCACACATTACAGGAATATTCTGTTATTCACAAAATGAGACTTTCCCAATCTTAGCAAGGACCTGGTAACACTCCCATGCTAGACTCAGCTTTTCAAAGTTCTAGTTTCAGACTCTTGGCTTAATGAAAAGCTAAGGTCTGAGAGGGAATGTAATATATGATCTTGAGCAAGGCTGTCGGTCTCTTTAGAAACTTCATCTATTGGTCATTAGCAGCTATCACAGAGTTGCTCTAAGGATCTAGTGTATAAAAGGCACATGCTATACATAGATTACTGTGTGCAAAGAGCAGCATGAACAATGGGTGACTTCCTGCTTTGTTCACTCTAGGAGAAAAGGAAAAACAAAACAAGGAAGAAATAAGGAACACAAGAGGACTGAGAAGGGACCAAAGCCATATCCAATGTCCAAGAGGAATGGTTTCTGGGAAGACTGTGTGAACTAATTCCAATTAGATCAAAGCAGCTGCGCAAGACTGTTTACACCTAGGATATATTTCGCCTTGGTTTTTGATGAAAGGGGGATTGGGAAGTTTCATTGTGAAATTAGGTTTGCCTTTAAGAACAATAAATTTATGAAATGGGCTACAAACATGTCGTGGGAAGCAGGGCACTGTAATGGTAACTGATTAAATACACTCGGTGACTTACCATTTGAGACAATCTCCCCCAGGAGGGAAAGGAATAATGTCACCAGAAAGACATTGAGGAGGCAGAGGGGATTGACGGGACCAGAATGATAAATGGGAAAGGCGGTTATATTACTTCAGAAAGCCAGGAAAACTGAAAATACAATAGCTGGAGAAAAGACATTGAAGAGTTGAGATATGATTGAATCTTTTAAGATGTTAAAAAGGGATAGGAAAGGTCAATATAGATAAGCTTTTAGAAAAATAATGACAAATCCTGAAATTTAAGGACACTTTCTAAAATAAGCAGTGGATACAAGATTACTTTTTTTTTCTTTTGTTGTTCTATAACCCTCTGCAAACTTTGGACACTTCTAAATTATCTGAGTTTTGTTCAGCAATCTTATCACCGGAAGGGATGCAGCAAAAAAATACTGTGAGTCATTACAAAGGAGATTGGATTCAAGTGCGAATTAAAACAGTAATTTATTAAACACTTCACAGGCTTCTGAAAACCAATGCTGGAAATGCAGATGAAATCAATTTGTTGGGGAGTCCAAAGGACTTTGGTTCTCTGATGAGGTTCTTTGTTGGCTGTGTCTATTTTTTGTCTAGTTCTATTTTTTTTTATGTGCGTGTGTTACATCATTTGGGGAAGGAACTAGACCCTTCCCCCTGTATCTAGGCTGAGAGGATCCCTCCATAGGGAATGGGTTCACACAGCCCAATCATGTACCAGGGATAACTAGTGGTTCCACTGCCAGAGGCCCCATAGACTTCCCAGGACCCCCAACTGACACCCACACTCAGGGAGCGGGCCAGGTTTGGTTCTTTGCTGGTTTCCCAGTTGTGAGACTGGGGTCCCTGTGCTCTCACCTGTTCAGGTCAGTTATTTTCTGTGCGTTTCCCCAGCCTGGTCTTGACACCTTTGCTCATCACTCCTCCCTCTCTGCAACTGGATTCAGAAGTTTGGCTCATCGCTTAACTGTGAATCTCTCATTTTGCTTCCATCAGCTAATGGGTGAAGGTTCTAGGATGCGATTTAAGGTAGTCATCAATCTCATTATAGGGAAATGGTATTTAAGGCAGCCTCTCCACTATTGATGAGATTCTTAATTGGGGTCATCCTTGTAGATCTCTGGACATTTCCCTAGTGCCAGATTTCTCTTTAAATCTATAATGGCTCCCTCTATTAAGGTATCTCTTTTCTTACTCCCCTTCTCTATTTTTCCCCCAACTCAACCTTCCTGATCGCTCCCCTGTTCTCCCCCTTCTCCCCTTCTCTTTCTCCTACCTCCCCTGATCCCAATTTGCTCAGGAGATGAAGATCTCCTGGACATCTTTCTGATCCCTCAGCATCCTCAGCATATTTCTTCCAGCCTGTCCTTTGAGCATGTTATTTTATGGAACTACTTTTCCTAAAAGAACAACATTCTCAACAACTTCCCTATCTTTTGTTAAAGGCCATATTTGCAGCTGTCTGACACTATTCCTAGGGAGATGAAAACAAAACAAAACAAACAAACAAACACACAACAACAAGTCTGCTCATCCTAGACATGAAACTGAGAGTGTCAACGAGTTTACTAAGGTTCCTTCCTGAATTCTTGAAGTATGGGTAAGGGATTACTTACAGGAGCATGGATGATTCAAAGGCAGCTCTGTCACTAAGGGCTACCCCATCATGGCTGACAAAGTCATGAACCCTTTAACCTGAAACTGTCTGCATGACTTTCATGCCGCTGGAAAGGGAACAGGAGTGCCTCTCAAATATCATGTCTTTCTGAAACTCCTTACTTCTAAGTGGATCCCTTTCAAAACTCCTTTGTGTCTTAAGGAACATCCATCCATGACCAATTGTTTTTACATGCGCAACAACAGTCTCTGTATCTCCCAGGATGCACTGCACTCTTTCGGTCTCAGAGAGTTTTAATTTCTGATAGGTTAGAATCTTACCAATAAGGTGATTTATTAATCTTTTCTGTATGTCACTTAGAAGTCTTTCATATTTCCTAAGAATACTCGTTATTGAGTTATTGAGCTCTTATCATGGCCCCTTGAATGAATAATCTAAATTATAATGTAAAATAGGTGAATTCATCCAGCTACAGGGACTGGTTAGAAATACATGACTTGAGTTTGAATATGGGTCCTTATGATTAAAATATAAGCACATTCTCACAGGTTCACTGCAGGAGATTTAGTAGGAAGATTGTTATCCTCCCAATCCTTATCCGTTTATCCATGTGCCTCATCATGAGAAATTCTTCTACAACTTCACTACCTTCCCTGCTCTGACCCTGTAAGACTTCTCTCCCATTTTCTGACTTTCATTTGTTTTTTGTTTAAATTTTATTTAAATTAGAAACAATCTTATTTTTACATATTAATCCCAGTCCCCTCTTCCTCCCATCCTCCCATGCCCCCCCACCAACTCCCTGTCACTCTCCATGGAGTGTGAGGACTTCCATGTGGGATCATCAAAGTTTATAATGTCATTTGGGGCAGGGCCTAGACCCTCCCTCATTTATCCAGACTGAGAGAGTAGCCCTCCATGGGGAATGGGCTCCCAAAGCCCTTTTGTGCACTAGGGACAAATACTGTTTTCACTTCCAGAGGCCCTAGCTGACACCCACTTTCAGGGAGCCTGGTTTGGTTCTACGCTGATTCTCCAGCTGTCTGACTGGGGTCCCTGAGCTCCCACTTGCTCAGGTCAGTTGTTTCTGTGGATTTTCCCAGCATGATCTTGACTTATTTGCTCATCACACTTCCCTCTCTACAGATGGTAGGAACTGAGGTTTCTCCTGTCTCTTTGTCTCTGTTTCTCCTTTTCCTTCCCACCATATATGTTGTGTGTGTGAGTTAGTGTGTGTGGGCATGTGCGTGCATGTGTATGTGTGATCCTCATTAGAAGAAATGAATCACTGGATTGGGCCTCCATAGCTTTTGTCTACTTCTTTCTTACTTGCTACACACTGCAAGATCACATAGTAATTATACAGCTTTCTTATCATGAGATAAATCAGAATATGAAGCTGTTTAATTAGTATAATTACTGTGTGATCTTGCAGGTTGTAGCACTTACTCTGATTCTTAAGTGTGGTTGCAATGTGCATTGCCAGCCTCTCTTGCTGCTTTCACATGTCTTGTGCATTTTCCCACCATGATGGGCTTTACCCATCTAGAACTTCAAGCCAAAATAACCTCTTTCTCATTATGTAAATTTTGCCAGGGATATTATCATAGCAATTGGAAAAGCAAAAGGAAAAGGAAGGCTCTGTTATTCCATGTCTCCCAACCCAAGTGTGTGTGTGTGTGTGTGTGTGTGTGTGTGTGTGTGTGTGGTGTGTATCTGTGTATGTGCATATATATGTGTATGTGTATGTTTCTGTGACCTCTGTGTTTGCATATTTAATTTCAGGTGCATGTATAGTGTGTATCTACATGTTCATATATGCATTTGAAGGTCAAATGATAACTTCAGAAGTTATTCCTCAAGTACTATCTACCTTTTGGGAGACAAGAGTTTCCTACTAGTGTGGGAATCACCAAATAGGTTATATTGAAGAGTCAGTGAGCCCCAGGAACCCATTTGTCTCTGCCTTTCCAGAACTTAAATTGCAAGCACAAGTCAAGATATCCATGTTTTGTATGTGGATTTTTGGTCTCTAACTCAGATCTCCATGCTTACAACTATCTCCCCAACCCTCTGTGCATAAAGTTGTCAAGAAATATATTTCATGGATTTTAAATATGAAATGATGCACAATTTTTTGGTGAAAGTGAATCTTAAGTTTTTATTTCCTATTTGGGGCCTCTCAATTGATTAGAATTCTACAGTCTTTCTTCTGAAATATGTTGTATAAGAAAAGACTTTGCCACTTTCAAATCAAAATTCCCCTTTTTGGCCTTCCTAAAATTAACTTTCTATTGGTCCAAATATAAAGAAAAGAGAATAACAATAAGTAGAAGAGGCAACTGTGGCGAATGGGACAGAATAAGGCAGCATAAGAACAAAGAAAATATATGACAGTTGATGAATCTTATAATTTCCTTGGAAGATATGGGGAAAAAAACAACCTCTAGTTAATTAACAAAAATCTCTAACTTATTAGAGTTCAAGATTTTATGGATCTGTTTTCTCTCCAATGGACAATACTTTTTCTTCAAATGGACTTACTACTTTTACCTTAATGAATTTTGTTAATGAACACTAATAGAGTTCAGTGTAGAGAAAAATCACAGGAAAAAAATGCATGTGTTGCATAATGAAGCATCTTTAATGAATTACACATACTATGACACCTTTGTGGACTTATTGTTCCTCCAGAAGCTCCATGAGGTCACATGAAAGCTATTTCCCTATCTTATCCACATCATATTTTAATAGGATGCATTTAATTGCTATCTACTTAGATATTCGCCACGTGCCAACACAGATTATCCAATTCAGTCATCTCAGAAATAATCGCTAACATAAAGCAAGCAATGATTAAATTGCATTGAAATAATGTAATATCTCTGCTAATGATGTAACTAGCTTTCAACAGCATAGCCTTCAAAATCTTGTTGTTAGAATAGAGACTGTGTGAGGGGTATTATAGTATCTACTTTATACTAACAGTCACAGGTCTGATTTTAAACACTATTGACAATAATAAATATATTTTCCAAGATGTTAAAGCACAAAACCGTATCTTCATGAGATGAACACAGGGTAGAGTTCTGGATACTTTCTCTGTTATTTTATCATTGTTTTGTATACCTTACATGAAACCTCTTAGCTCATGGTTTCACAGGCTTCATTGGAAGCCTCTGAAGCACAGTGGAACAGCTTTCAGCATGGTACACAAGAGACAGCGGGGAGCCGATGATGGGAAAAGCTACAGTGTCCAATGGACACAACTTCACTGACGTATTTCCTCTAATTAGTCCCCACCTTCCACAATTCTGTCACTGCAAATAATATATTCAGACTTGCAGTCCAGCTACAGAATAAATCATTTATTAGGTAAGAGGTCCCCTCACCTGTCTCTGGGAGTACCCTCACCAATAAATGCAGGCTTAAGCTTTCCTTATATGTCTTAGGCATTGCCTAAACCAGTAAGTTGACAGTCAAGATTACCCACCATGTGGAAAAACTACAAATTTCAGTTATTTTCAAACCTAAACTTCATCAAGTAGAATTCTCCAGTAAGTGCACTGTCTGAAGAAGAAACTATCCTGGTTATGAAAATCCACATGTGGTTCTTGGGAGATGTTCATCATGTAAAGTCCTTGGTGGACAAGTGTGAGAACCTGGGTCTGAAGCTCAAATCACATGGAAAACTGGATGGCTGATATGGTAGTATGCACCTGTGATCCTAGCTTTCTGATGGGTGAGATGGGCATAGATAGGAGCCCAGAAGCTCATGAGCCTGATATGACGGGGTGTACAGCAGTAAATAAGAGTCCTTGTCTCAAACAAAGGGAAAAGTTGGATACATACTCCTGAGGTCATCCTCTGATATGTGACAACACATGTTACTACAATCTTACATACATACACACACACACACACACACACACACACACACACACACACACATATTTATACGCTCACATGCATCCACATGAACACAGAGATAGGTTTAAAAACAGAATACCTATGTGTCTTAAATATTCCTTAAGGTTAAATCAAATGTGACAGCCAAATATTGGGCTACCCTTGAAAGCACCCCTGAAATCTTTTCAATTCTCTTTTCTCATATATAGTGACCATAAAGTTACATTTTCCAAATGCCACATCCCCAAGATCCAAAAGGGTCAGCCCCATGCACGCACACTGCATTTGCATAAATATAATCAGTTTATAATATGATGTAAATACACACACACACACACACACAGGGAGACAGACAGACAGACACAAAGGATTATAAACTCAATGATATGGTCCACATTTTTCTTCTTGTAGTCTAATAGTGTACTGAGGTCATTCCTTTGACAGAATGACAGGAATATTGCACCCAGTCTGGAATTGAGACCAGGGAATAAGATCTTGACCTTTACTGAGAACATGTTTCAATCTTGTCAAGCCAGATTGGTTTAGGTGAATTCATGGAGAAAATGATCACCCTGTCATTAGAAAAGCCAGTGAGTACTCAAGGGAACTTAGGCAGAGGAGTAATAAAACAAGTATGCGTGCTAAATATATCAAATAGGGGATATCATGCAGTCTTCATAATTTCTGATAATGTTGATCACATTTGCTAATACAAAAGCTGAGGCACAGGGAGATCAGCCAAAGGTACTGGGATGTAGACTTTGCTACAATAAGACACTTTCTGGCATCAAACACTTACAAATACACACAGTAGGAAAACATTGACAGTCAGAGGCTGAAGATTGGTTCAGAAGTTAAGAGCACTTGCTGATATTGTAGAGGACTAAAGCTCGTTCCTAGCACCCATCACAACCACCTATACATCTAGCTCCAGAGGATTTTCCTCCTCCTCTGGGTATCTGCATACATGTACAAACCCACACGTAGGCATACACTTACACATAATTAAAAATAGAAGTTAAAATTAATTAATTAACAATTAGCAAGTTGACAAAACTGTAGTTGAAAGAGAATAATAAAAATACACATACACACACACACACACACACACAAACACACACACTATGTATGCATATAAACCTTAGCTGTTGTACTTGAATATTTGACAGTGTACAACAATCAGCCATCACTATACATCCAGCAGCAATTGTGACCTCATTCTACCTCATGCCAAACAAAATAATGTCCAAGTATCATTAATACTTCCACATATAAGCCAGCCTCTACTCTCTGTGTGTGTTTGTGTGCTATTGAAATATACTGCATCATTTCCCATAGGACATCTTCTATCACTTGATGGCCACTGATTAAAGCCATGGTTAAGGTGACCCCGCTCCACAGTAGTAATTAGTAACCACATTTCAAGATTCCTATAATCTAGTCACATAATAGCTGAAGAGCATGCCTTTAGCTCTAAATTCTCCATACTCAAAGCTATAAATTCCCACACAACAACTTAATCTCCTATCGTCTCCACAACCTCTCTCCAGTTTCAGTTTTGATGACTTATTTGTTTTTACATTTTGTTGAAATCAATTCAAGTAAAATCAAATAACTGCTTTTAGAGAACACTCAACTCAATTAAATCTTTTCATCATGCCAATCAAGCATATTAAGACAAATTTCTAGAATGGATATCTGTGATCTAGCCTTCTGCTTCCAGGAGCCAACCCACTTAGAGTCTACCTCAGCCATATAATTCATTTTGTAAAATTATTTCCAGAAGTGTACGTGCAAAGGCACTGTTGTATGGGAATTTGCTCATAATTGAAACAATCCATCATGGATGGGGTGAGGCAGCTCATGAGATCCAAGAAATAAAGTTCATGTGCCCAGGAAAGTCTATGCATTCTAGATTTACCAGGGCACCCCCTCAGGGTTGTTGAACCAATAAAGAATCCCCTAAGAATATTCTCCCAGGTTGCAGCTTTGATGAGTGGCCAGCCATGTTGGCATGAGTTTTTCTCTGATACAGTTGGCCTGTAAGTAACCCTTCACTTATACTCATGTAGGTATTCTAATATTGGCTCACCAAGTTGGATGTCAGTGCGATTACTACATTCATCTGTCCTTATTTCTGTTTATGGGTGAATATATTGTAAGTAATATCTCTCACAGCACTAGTGTTTTCATATGACAGCTATGTATTCCTTAAGGCTTTGGGAAGGAATACTTGACATTAATTAAACATGGGTACTATCAGGCTCAGAACAGAATGCCTTGATACGATGTCCTGGCATGCTGAATCCTTGATGGGAAGGTAGAAAGATCTCAGAAGCAAGGTTCCTTTGAGATCACTTTTCTTTTTATTTTCACTTTACCCTGCAAATACACAGGATCAAGCCTGGTATCTCAAAGGATAGGCAAGTGCTCTACAGTCTAGATGAGGTAAAGCCTCATGTCATGGCTTACATTCAACATTTTCCCTTTCCTTTATTGTCAAGCAATTAATAGGAATTAGAATTATTCTTATCAAAGCAAATAGTAATTTTTTAAGGCTTAGGCTCTGATCTCTTCCATACCTACTGACTGCCCAGACCTTGTCATGAAACTAGTGGCTTGCTTGTCCCTGGAGGAGCGAATGGCATGCAGAAAAAAAACAGAGAAGAATAGAAATTAACAAGCCTTGTTAAATTCTTCCATTTATGGCCATCAGATCACACATCATTTGCCCAGTCATGTCTTTCCACAACTATCTGCTTTTTTTTCTAGCAGACTGAGTAAAAGTAAAACTTCAGTTCTCTTCCAGTTTTGGGAACTTCAATGAAACTGAAATATAGATACCTGTGGTTTTCTCTTGTTAATCTGTCTTTCATTATAGAGGTTTCAGTCATGAACCTTATGATGAGTAAATAAAGTATATTTTTCTTATTCACAACACTCATCTATATTTATTTCTATTTTACAATTTCTTATGCCAATCAAAATGACTGAGACACTGTTAATCAAACAGTAAGCAAATACTTTTGATTGTATATATAGTTTGTTTTATATAAAATATATATTACATACATGCTCTTAACTTGTTTTTCTGAAATGCTTGTATCTTTATTTGACTCTACATGCTGGTACTAAGGAAGAGTTCTCAGTCCCCTGGCAGCAGTTTCCAAAAGTTCAAATTTTAACCACTTCTGTAAGATCCATTTCTATGGCCTTTTCAACATCTCTTTTTAGTCACTCAGGGCATAAATTTCACTCTATACTTTACACACACTGTGAGATGCTAGACAGCAGATAATTACTCATTGGAAAGGTTGCAAACTAGGAAGCTATTTATCAAGGTGGAATTTTGATCTGTTCTCTTCCAACATGTTATGTTGTCTGCCTTTTAAGTTTGCCTAGATGACTATGGCAGTAAGAACATGGTACATACTTGAACCAATTTAACAATTAAAAGGTAACTTATTTTGCTTGTGTTGTTTTTGTTTTTGCGGGGTTTTTTTGTATTTAAATTTGAAACAAGCTTGTTTTACATGTCAAACTAGTTCTGGCACCCTCTGTCCTCCCCTCTTCCTTCCACCAAAACCCATCCCATTCCCTTTCTGCTCCCCAGGGAGAGAGAGGCCTTCCATGGGGAGTCTTCAAAGTCTGTCCTATCATTTGGAGCAGGGCCCAGGCCAGCCCCTATGCTTTTAGGCTGAGAGAGTATCCCTCTATGTGGAATGGGCTCCAAAGTCCATTTGTATACTAGGGATAAATACTGACCCACTATCAGAGGCCCCATAGACTGCCCAGTCCTCCCAAATAACACCACATTAGAATCAGTCCTATGCTGGCTTGCCAGCTACCAGAGTCCATGAACAGTTTCTGTGGGTTTCTCCAGCAGGGAGATTGAGGCAGGGAAAGAATAGAGAAGAGCAAGAAAAGAGATATCATAATACAGGGAGCCATTATAGGTTCTAAGAGAAATCTGGCACTAGGGAAATGTCCAGTGATCTACAAGGATGACCCCAACTAACAATCTAAGCAATAGTGGGGAGGCTACCTTAAATGACCTTCCCTGATAATGAGATCGACTACTACCTTATATGCCATCCTAGAGCCTTCCTTCAGTAGCTGATGGAAAAAGGTAATTTCTAATTTGAAGCCAAAAACAGTGTTAAGGCGAAGAAAATAAAGCACTTTATTCTTTAAGATTTGTGTATTTGCATATATGTGTGGGAGGGCTGTGCGTATGAACATGGATGCCTGCAAAGGCCAGAAGTGGTCATCTGATCTCCTGGAGCTGGGAGTCAGAGGTGATATTGTGTTGCCTGATGTGGGTGCTTGGAACCAAGCTTGGGTCTCTGCAAGAGCAGTGCAAGTACTTAACTACTTAGGTATCCCTCCAGCCTATTTTATGATAATCTGTCACAACACTAAATATGCCCCTTCATCATCTGGAGAAGATCACAGTTTTACCCATTTTAACACTTTGTATCCAGTACAGCTTAGATTATGCAAAGTCGCATATGAAACGTTCAAACTAGCTACTTAATACCTCAAGGTCATACCACACACTATATATTGCACCAACACCATAATCTCCAAAGTAAGCAACTAGAATATATATATACAGATATTACTCATCTCAAATTCAGGGTCTATATTTACAGTTTTGGGAATATAAGTCTTACAGAACAATTAAATAGATCATTAATTCAAACAACATATATTTAAACATATTTTGATTATTGTCTAAACTGACAGGAAAGTAATTATTTGAGAAATGGCAAAAGAGAAACATTATTTTTGTTCAGTAAACAAATAGTCTATAACCCAAGCAAACCCTAAACAACAATAAGCATGATGGAAATGTAAGTTCATTGGATAGGTGTTCATCCTCGTTCATAGAATTCATCCAGTAAGGGAAACCAGCAAAGGCCGACCCAGACTCCCTGAACATGGGTGTTAGTTAGTTAGTTAGTTACAGTATTTACCCCTAGTATATGAATGGACTAGAATCCACATAGAGGGATACTTTCTCAACCTAGGTCCTCTCCCAAATGATATGACAGACTTTGAAGTCTGTTCCCTGGGGAACAGAAAGGGGATGGGAACAGGGGGAGGAAGGGAGGGTGTGGAAACTGGGATTGACATGTAAAACTAGATGGTTTAAAATTTAAATAAATAAATATATAAATAAATAGATCTAACCAGCAAAATCAAGGCAAAGTAATTAGAAGTCATAGATTACTATTCACAGATGAAATAAAATAGGCCAAGTATGTCTTTCATAAAAATTTGCCCCTACCTCTTAATGCTTTCTATTCTCACAGTACTTAAAAAAAAATTATATTTTATCCTGAATGCAGTTTCCCCTTCCTCCTCTCCTACCATTCCCTTCTTGCACATTCTCTCTGCCCCTCTTCAATCCAGTCCTCTTCTGTTTATGTTCTGAAAGGGCAGGCCTGCCATGGGCATCAACAAAGCATGGCATATCAAGTTGTTGTAAGTCTTTGTGTTAAGGCTGGATGAAGCAATCCAATAAGAAAAATAGGTTCCCAAGAGCCAGCCAAAGCATTGGGGACAGCACCTGCTCCCATTGCTAGGAGTCCCACAAGAAGACCAAACTACACAACTGTCATGTATACGTGCAGAGCCCAGGTCAGTTATGTAGGTCCTCTGGTTGTTGATTCAGATTCTGTGAATTCCTATGAGCCATGTTAGTTGTTTCTGTGGGTTTTCTTGTGATGTCCTTGGTCCCTCTGGCTCCTACAATTCTTCCTCTCATTCTTCATCACAATTCCCTGAGCTAAGCCTAATGTTTGGTGGCTGGGGTCTCTGCATCTGTTTCCATTAGTTACTGGATGATGGCTCTTTGATAACAATTGGGAAAGTCACCCATCTGATTATAAGAGATGGCCAGTTTGGGCTACATATTCACTATTGCTAGGAGTCTTAGCTGGAGTCATTTTTGTAGATTCATGAGAGTTTCTCTTGTATCAGCTTTCTACCTGACTCCATGATGTCCCTTTTCCAGTCACCTTTTTAAGTACTTTACCAATCCATCCAACCAACCCCCTAACCTGATCCTTCAAGTTCCCATTCCTACCTACCCCCAGTCCACCCAGATGATATTTTCTATTTCCCCTTCCCAGGGAAATCCATTCATCTCCCTTGGGTACTCCTTGTTACCTAGTATCTCTGCATCTGTGGATTGTAACATGGTTATCCTTTATTTTACAGCTAATATCCATTTATGAGAGAATACACAAGCTGTTTATCTTTCTGGGTCTGGGTTACCTGATTTAGGATGTTTTGTTGTTGTTGTTATTGTTTATTTTGTTTTGATTTTGCTAGTTCCATCCATTCGCCTTCAAATTTCCTGATGTCTTTGTTTTTAACAACTAAGTAATACTCCATTACTAATAACACCTTTCTATCTGCAATGAAGTCCCAGGCATTCCTGGATAGAACAGTTTGGAGAAGATATGTAGTCACTCTAGGAGCCTATTGGGAAATCTCCAGTTTTCATGTAAAAAAAAAAAACACATTTTCCAAAGTACCCCACAAGCAGGAGAATTTCTCTAGTGTCCTTGACAAGTGCATTCATCTTCACATGTCTACAGTTGACATTATGATAGCTTCTTAACTTCCAAAGAAGGTCCCCAATGAATGGTGACCTAGTGAGTCAAGCGATCCCTTGTCTCAGATCACCTTGCTACAGGAAATCTCTCTAGGCCACTAGGGCTCCATTGTGTTACTTTTGGAGCATATCTTTTCTTACAGAACAAAGAAATTCTATTATAGAGGATGAAAGTTCTCTCACAATGCTATATTTCCCTACCCTTCTGCAACCTGATTAAATACATCTTTTATATATTTCTCTGACATTTGGGTTTATGAATCCTAAAAGTGAAGAATTTTAATAAACATACCTAATTTCTAACCTGCTAATGGGTTTCAGAGAGTTTTCTCAGCAAGAGTGAAATTAACTTCCTATCAACCTTTATAATGGCCACTGTTCTAAGTATATTTAAATTCACAAATTAATTATTAAGGAAACTAACATAAGTCTATAATTTACCAAATATCTGAAAACTTGCAGAATGCATTGGCAGAAAATTATCTAAAAGTGGTATAGAGGCAAATTTTTTCCTCAAATATCATTCAGAGAATGAAGCATTTATTCTCATGCCTTTTATAGAATCAAATTAAGTTTGAAGCCAATAAAAATCCCTGGTAATATTGCTCATTTTGTAGCCTCATCTCTGAGTCTGATGGACTATTGATATCATAGGAGACTTATCTGTAAGCTTTTAGAGTCATGCAGCCTTCAGTCTTACCTAGAAATTCATCAGCCACATCCTATTATCTATGCAACAGAAATGGGTATAGAATTAAAAATTTCACTCCAAGATGAGGATGAATATTTGTTTCACATCTCACTCTTATCATGTAGGTTGTAAACATGGATTGGTTTGAACTCATCCTGTTATTCCTACTATTATGTTATCACCTCACTATTCCATGTCAGGTCAGGTAACTCTATTTTCAGACACTATTCAATCTCTGTCTCTGTCTGTCTGTTTGTCTGTCGGTCTGTCTGTCTGTCTGTCTCTCTGTGTGTGTGTTTGTGTGTGTGTGTGTGCATTTGGATGCTCATATTTGGAGCTAGAGAATAAAATATAGAGTGTCATTCTTTGTTTTTGGATACATGCTATTTCACCGAACCTGAGGCTTACCAAGTGGGCTACAAAGACTGGCCAGGAATCTTCTCGTCTCATTCTTTCCAGTGTTTGGAATATTGATCTGCATCTGCCTTGAATTTTTATGTGTTTTCTGAAGTCCATGGAATATTATCCTAGCCCCACAATTCAAAAATTTAATGTGTAGGAACTAGAAAAAAATCAGTTAAAAAAAAGTAACCTTGAGGTAGCTAATGGGTTTTGATGGAAATAGAGGTGTAACTCTACCATTCCTTGGTTTTGGAAAATTATCTGACTGGTGATTCAACCCTCTCTGCAATCCGCTCTCTACCACTTCTTTCTCTGGGCTGAGTCACCAGATGCTCACCATTAGAAAGAGCATCTTGTATTGATGAATGATGTATGGCTTCATTCACTCCAGAAGCAGCACCATTGGAAGAACACATTTCTATTATCCACAGATGCTGCCTGTGAAACTTCAGATGTGAGTATACAACTTGGAGAAACCACGGATACCAGGAAAATCAAAGGAACATGTGAGTAGTGCAACACATTTTCTAATATGCGGAAAGGGGAGAAAGGTCTAGAATTACCTGGAGTGGGAAGAGGGACTGCAATACAAAGGGGTTAAGAAAGGAGGAAGGATAAATAATACTAAGTATGTTTGCAAAAGTCATGGGGAATTATTTTAAGGACTTAAAATACTTAACATTAAAAGTACTTCATTTTTAAAAATATGTCTTTTAAAACTAAAGTTATGTCAGTGAATTGAAGTGATAATACCCTTGAAGCTATAGACTACCTAACATATCTCTAATTATATTCTAAATACTTATCCATGTAAACATAGATAACTGTAACTCTTACCCATCATCAAATAAGCTTTTTGTGTTAGAAAGACAACACATGTTTGATCATGATTGGTTAAACTGCAGAGATCAATTGACTATGGTGTTCTGGCTCCCAATTAATACATTTACAACACAAAGACCACACTTAAGGCTCAGGAACATCATAAAGGAGGAGACAGAACAAAAGATTTAAGACCAGAAAAGCTATTGTAAGATACAACTCTCACCCACATGCACAGGGCCCAGGTCAGTCCCACATAGTCTCCCTAGCTGTTGGTCCAGAGTCTGTAAGGTCACACAGCTCAGGTGAGCTGTCTCTGTGGGTTCCCTGTCATCTCCTGTAATTAGATTGGTGACTACCCTAATGGTCATCAGAGAGCTAGCAGTGGGATTAGGACCTGTCCCTGCCTCATTAGTTGGGTTTTTGGAACCTATTCCCCCTTGGATGCTTAGCCTAGCCTTGATGCTTGTGTGGGGGTGGTTGGTCTTGTCTCAACTTGATGCACCAGGCTTTGTTGACTCCTCATATCCTTTCCCTTTCTGAGGAGTGGATAGGGTGAGGGGGTATGGGAAATGTAAGGGCAAGTGGGGGGAAGGTGTGGAGGAGTGGTAGCCGGGAAGGGAGGACAAGATGTCTTTGGTATGTAGAATGAATAAAAAATTTAAAATAAAACTTTACCAAGAAACAAAAACAAAAAGAAAGAGAAACAGAAACAAACTAGGAAAAGGTGGGCTACAACAGGGTGGAACGGGGATTACTTGAGGGAGAAGTGAGGGATACATATGATCAATATGAGATAAAAGAAACAACTAATGTCTGCTGGAAGAATGAGAATTAGCTTCTGTCAGGGATGAATTCCATTATTGGTAGTTCAGTACAGTAGTCATCCCAGAAGCTGTATTCACACAAACATCAAAATCGGACTCAGCAAGTTGGGTTCATATATATCTGTGCATACATATGTATACTATTTAATACATATTATTTGATAACAACCAAAAGAAAAAGAGGCCATCGACTTGAGAGCAGAGGAGCATGGGAGGGTTTCAAAGGAGTATAGCTGGAGGGTACTGGAAGGAGGAAAGAAAGGAGAGAAACTAATAGAATTCTATTTCAACTAAAAGATATGAAAAAGAACCATTCTGTAAGAATTAGTAAAAGTAAAGCGAAGAGAAAATTAGCGAAGAGGATCGTCTTGGCAATCATTCTCTCACAGCATTACATTTTGTGGAGCTGAGCTCAGAGTGACGTTATTCCTATTGGAGACCCACCTCCACTGTTCATGTTTCAAGAGCTACAGTAACATCCTTTTCTTCAATTATCCCTTAACTTTAGAGCAGAAAACTGACTGGGTGTCTGTTTTCCTAAACCACTCTTCTCTATCTGGATGCTGTTCCCTCTGTATTCTGGTATTCTGACCCTGAGTACTCCACATCTCTTAGCAGGGGGCATTTTGACTTAAGTTTTTTTTTTTCCACATTGTCTCTGAGCTACACATGACTTACCTTACATAACAGGTACTAATAGGTGTTTAAAATGTGCGAGTATTGAGAGTGCAAGCTGAAATATATAAACTGCTAGAACGTCTGTAGGCATTTAGTATACATTAAATATATTTAAAACACTCCAAATGCTGAAGCTGTGCTATGCAGGAAAGTGCTTAGAGTTTGGGCTCATACCGTCTGGGGATTATAGATGCTTCTCTGTTTCACTTATGAAGCATTATGACTAATTCTCTCAGCCTTAATTTGTTTGTCTGTAGATAGTGGCCATAATAGCTGATGAATTGAGGATTACAGGAGAGAATTTGAGTAAAGTAATCCCTCTTCTCTCTGGCACATTGTAACTGACTACTCTATTCTTGCTTCAAGATGAATGTATTCTCAAAATTTGGCTAGCCTTCTTCTTTCCCACAGGGTAATAGAGCTGTTCAAACGAACAGGCTCAGAATGGCCACTCAATCAAAATTACCAAATGTTGAAAAGGTCAGAGCAGTATAGCATATCTTTATAATTCATAGATTATGGAATGCATTAACATTCGAATCCCTCATTCTTAAAGAAAAGATTATAATAAAGAGCCTAAATGGCTACACATTAATCCTTCCTATGACAATAGCTTTCGTTCTTTCTTTTTTAATTTTTTTTTCTTTTCTGGGAAATGTACAAATGGTAACCTCTGCTGACAATGAACTTCAATTTGGACACCACACTGTGCTGCTGGTTTTGATCACAAAGGAGTACCTGGGGGAAAGCGGTGAAAAATATGCTAGATGCCCACAAAGAGAAAGGCTTCACACAGGCTACCAGTGGGTTCCCACCCAACCGGCAGGTCTAGAAAATTATTCCAATGACATTATTGCTTAAGAATACTTTGAGCTTTTACAAGGCCGGGCTGGGGCTTAAAAAGTGTGTGTGTGGTGGTGGGGAGCTTTAAACAGGCTATCAAACATCTGCTTCCAGAATTAAAAAAGGCCAAAAGCCTAAGTGGAAAAGGTTCATGATTAGAATGTCAAATATCTCTTAGTGGCTATTGGGCCATTTTCAACTTAATCGATTTTATTTTATTTTTTTATTTTCCATGACATTTCAAAGGATAAAATACACGCATGATCGCCACCTGTGGGATTGAACAGAACACTGGGGCGTGCTTAGCCCAACCCTCTCATTTCCTCATTGAGGATACTGAGGACCACAGGGGGCTGTCTGAGGACTCATGGGTTGCTAATGGTTAAACCATAATAACACAGCTACCAAGCTGCTGGTGACAAATCAGAAGAACACTGAAACGAAAGAGAACCCAGGTGACATTATTTCATATGGGGCTCATAATATTTCTAAAGTTCTCTTCCAGAAAGACTTCGTGAGGCTTATGATGAAATAATCACTTGGAGACAAATGCAAAAGCCACAAAGGAAGCATTGGAGTTATCTGTTGCATTCCTGAGGTCACCTAAGGAAATGTCCCTTTCTCTAGTGGCTGTTTGGGGATTGTCTCTTCAATATGGCTTGACAACATGTCACAGAAGGCAGTTACGAAAAGGAGCTAAGTGCTTGGGATGATCCTTTGATAAGAAGAATTCAAAATATAGTCCCTTGAATAAGTTTTGTGCAAGACATAATATTTGTACTTATTGAGGAATGCCAGTTGTCACAGCAATATATGATGAGAAGAAAAGGCTAGTAGAAAAAACGCAGTGTTTATCCTGAAAGAGAGGAGCAAGGCAGGAGCCACCATCCTAATCATTCCAAGGGTTGTTAAAGCAAGCCATTGTTCTGCCATGAAGCAGAGTCCCTGCTACACATCCTCCTATATGTATGTATATGTATGTGCATACTCTCATTTTATATATATATGTATATATATATATCTGTGTATGTATGTATGTATGTATATTTTCTTAGTCATACATATGTGGCTGTGTGTATGAGTGTGCATACCAAGAAGAGATTTAATTTTGATAGTTAACAAAAATTATCCAAGAGGAAACTCTTGCTTACAAGTGGATCAGTCTTCATTACCAAGAATATAACATATTTCTCTTTTTCTGGTTTAATCAAGGCATATTCAGTACTCCTGGTAATGAGATATTTTTATTTTATGGTTACTCCATCTCAGGCAAAAGATCATCTTTAGTTCTGAGTAGTTCTTCCCTAGGCAATGGGATTAATGAAGGAATTTTCTAATCTCCCAAGACACTGAATGACATCCCATATTTAGCCTTCAGTCAGACTAACTCTATAAGAAATTCGTTGACTGTCTTCACCTGCTTCCTTAACTATTGAAAAAGCCCCGCATACTTCTTTGAACTCTTATTGCCTATTGCACCCCCCGCTACTCCACTTCAAAACATGTAAAACCAGTGCAGAAGTGTAGTTTCCAGGGGAAGCTCCTCCCGCCTACCTCATTGGCTCTTGCTTACTTTGATAAATCTTTTTTTCCTCTGGTTGTCCCCAGAAAATTATGCCACAATATTTCTCAGATATGAGCTAAGCAAAGCTTCATGACCTCTGACGTCTTCCATAGTCAGGGAACATGGAAAACTGGTAGAATTGCCTTGCTGGGCTCTGGTAACAGCCACCTTTCTCTATGATCATAGCTCACATTAAGTGCCACCTCTGACTTCTCCCAGGATTCACTCCCCTCATCCCTAAGTGGTGGACTGATCTTCAGCTTTTGTGATCTGGAGTGCCTCACTTTCATTTTTATTCCCAGCAATGTTACAGCTGCTTTAGAATCTTTTCTTTCTTATTTTGACAAACATGGATTACAAACCACTGTCCCTTTTAAGGAGTTTGGTTGATAAGCCCCTATTATCTTTATGTACCCACACTGTCTTTTCCATTAAACAATTGCTTTGGATGTCAGAGAAAGCAACAGATGCTCTATGTTGTTTGCTGCTTATGTCTCCACGTCCATCTAAACAGCAGGCAGTGGGCATTTAATTGAGAGTGCTGACTGACCACATAGGTCACGGGATAACTCGTGTTACGGAAATCTGCCTTTAAACCTCTCCATCGAAACAATTTTAAAGCATAAAAACTGTTAACAAGCTACAATTATTGATGCAGTGAAGAATTTGTTCTGTGTTTATTTACAATCAGAAAAGAAAACAACCTGCAGTTCACATTGTAACTAGACATCATTTTTAAAGTATATGGATCCGAGTTTCTCACTTTCTCATTTTTGAATGTGTGTACTTGGTGACACTGTATATGGGCATAGATCAAAAACTAGGAAGAGGACCATGAGAGAGGATATGGGGCCTCTAAGGAAGGGGTTTAGGGGGGAACATTGTAATATACCAATATGAAAATGGTACAAAAGTTGTCGTGGCTCTTTTCCCATTGCTATGAAAAAACAAGCAAACAAAAAAAAAAAATGTCACCAAAAACAACTTGAGAACTAAAAGGTTTATTTTAACTAATAGCTTATGATGGCATAATCCATCATGATGGGGGACTCAAGACAGAAGGAGACTGAATCTGTGAGTCACGTCGTATTAACTGCCAGAAGAAGAAATTAATATTGGTGCTGTGCTCTGATCATATATCCCTTGAATAGGGAATGGTCCCATCCACAGCGAAAGTGCATCTTCCCATATTGATGTAGTCAAGATGTAGGTCCATCTCTAGATTCTGACTATTTGACAAGTAACTCCATCACACGTGACTCTGAGAGCAGAAATGTATAAGGGAGACAGGGAGAGATGTGGGTGGGTGGACGATCAAACAAAATAAAGTATGCATGAAAATGAAATGATGAATAGTAACTTCAAAATATAAAAGTTAAAATAAATTAATGTGGTAAATATTATTTTGCTCCATAGAGTTTGACTTTTTAGAAATTTGTGAGAAAGTGAACAGAATTACTAGAAACAATTCATACTTGGTAGGAGTCCTTGATTGTTATGAGCCCTGTCAGCTTCTAAAGGAATTGCCACTTCCCACTGCTGAGATGGGGAATACTCCATTTACAACTTTATTCCTTTGGGTGAATTATTTATCTAGGTTCAAAATAAATTATTGAGTGCCTACCACTTATCCTGCTCTAAGATCTGGGATTAAGTTTGTAGCAAAAGTACATCTGTGTCCCAAGTCAATACACATATGAACAGCTTAGATATAAATAAACTCTAAGAGAAAGTAGGACAATGAACATTGCATCAAGAAATGGTACAAGAAGACCTTCAACAGGAAGACTTGTCATGGAAAGCTTCAGATTTCCTCGGCCTAGAACAAAAGTGACCAGAAAAAAAAAAGTCCATCTGATCAATGATGGTGGCTCACATACCAGATCTAGCCCACTGTCAGATTAATTTAAATAAATTATTTTGGAACAAAGTCATGCTCTTTAGTTAATGTGTCCTTTGTGGCTATTGTTCTGCCACAGTGAGAGGTAACTGTTGAGAAGAGTACTTGACCTATGAAACTAAAGATATTTACTATGCACCCTTATATAAAAAAAATTGATGACCTTTGACCTTTGAGAAAAAAATGCCAAAGATAAAAAATTACAGTCAGAGATTTAATTGGAGGGGCAGGTCTGGAAGCAAGCGCCACTATTATGTTATTAATAATGATCACCAGTCTTTCAGGATCTAGAATCATGTAGGAGACAAACCTTTGGTAATGGAATTTCTAGATTGGCTGACCTGTAGTATGAAGACCCATCCTAATTGTGGATGACTTCATTGCATGGGCAGGAGTCCCAGGCTGAATAAAAAAAAAAAAAGTTATAGACTCAGAGCCAAACTAAACTCTTCATTCCTTAAGTCACTCATGTTAATGATTTTGTTACAGCAACAACTTAAGTAAATAATACACCTAAAATACACTATATAAGGTAAAGGATGATTGAAGGTGGGGTACTCAATGTGCATAATTTAGTGTGACAAGCAGACTGGATTTCATTCTACATGGAGAGAGAAGAAATACTTTGGAATTTGTTTTGAGAAACAATTTGAGAAAATTTAAAATTTTCACATTTATTTATTTGTGTGTGTGTGTGCGCGCGCGCGTGCGCACGCACGTGCGTGCATGTTGCAATAAACTATAACTTTCTGCCATGTAGTATTGAGACTTCAATTTAGATCATCTAATGTCACAGCCAGCATCCTTACCTACCAAGCCAACTCAAGGCTCTGTTTACTTTTAAAATGCTAGGTTCTTTGAAATATGATGTTTTCATAAATAGCTTTTGTTAACCGTTGTCCAACACACATCTAGCTAAACACAATTACTTTCCTCTCCTTAGCAATGACTAAAACAAAAAATTCAGAGTCCTGAAAAACAAAGTTGCACTATGATATCTCCAAACCTAAGAAGCCAGCAACCACATGAGAAATGGCAGACAATAATTTAGTGTCAATTCTTGGTTTTCCCTTCAGCAGCCTGCAAGCCTTGATTGTTCTTAGTATGGTGAGCTAATTGATGAAACATAAAGACAGGCTACCCCTTTGAATGCATCTTCTGTAAGGTCAATGATGTCTGAAACTCTGCTATTAGCAGGTCAGCCATTGGGCAGTTCCAGCCAGAGTATGAAATAATTGTCCCTATTCATTTTGTTCATCTGAGAACTAATGTTTCTGAGAAGCAATTAGAGAAGTAGATGTTTGAGTCAAATCAAGGTGAGCATAATTATAGCCCTTCTGCCATGAAGAAACCATCAACACAGACAGATAAGTTTGAGAAGTTTTGTTTGATGATATCCCAAACTTCCTAGCCAGGCTGTGACAGGGACCTGAGAGAACACAGGTTAATTCCTTTCTATCACTGCAAGCAAACTTTGGTTTATCCCTGTCATGACTGATATATTGTAGCGATAATCTCTGTCTTAAGTACAGTAACTTCAGCTCACATACAAAAAGTGGTATATTCCTCTAATATGACTTGCATGTAAAATGGAAGTAACATATATGATCAAATGGAAAAACAGAATTTTTTTCTCTTAGATTACTCTCTGAACCTGCTAGTGGCTAGCACCACCCCCGCAACAGCAAATGGGGCTGTTCAGGTCATGTTAGTTCAACCCTGAAGAGAGAGCAATAAAGGAGAGGAAGGATACCTACTCTTGCCATACCTGGCTTTAAGCTAGTCCAATGTGTGTTGATATCTTGCTTGTCCAAATACGGCCTGTATGAAGGTCAGAGAATGGAGCTTGCCACTAGCTAACCATAGAGTTCTGGAGGTCAGTAAGATAGACAAGAAGTGAGATGGCTGAGCAGAAACAGGAAGTGAGATGGCTGGAAAGAGAGAGGATATAAGTGGCAAGAAACAGGAATTCTTGCTCTTGTCTGCTGAGATGCTAAGGAGGTAAGGTGTAGCTCTAGATTCCTCTTTCTTCTCTCTGACCTCTCAGCATTTTCCATTATGTCTGACTCTGGGTTTTCATTACTTAAAACAATTAAGAACTCCCATTTACATTTTTGCACCCAACCTCTATGGTTAGGTAGTGGCAAGCTCCATTCTCTTATCTTCATACAGGCATTATTTGCACAAGAAAGATATCACCTCACCAGTGAAGCAGTAACAGCATTTGGAGGAAGTAAGGGAGAGTTGAGTGCTTTAACAGGGTCCTGCTACAGGGGCAAACCAAAGAAGAAGGAAAGAGGAAACTCTATGACATATAGCTAAACTCTCATCAATTCAAACCAGCATTTAAAAACAAGGGAAAGCCTCTGGACCACTCTATCCCTGCAACCACTGGGAATGATACTTATCTAGCACAAGGTCTTTAGCTACCCATGGCTATGCAAGATGCTAATGCAACCTGGAAATGATAATAATTAGAATATGAAGATTACATTAAATACGTAATTAAAATTAGTCCTGCTTATTTGTGCTGAATTTTAAAAGATCAAAGCTATTCAAAAAATTTCAAATCAAACGTACTGCACTTGCATGGTACTCACTGTTCTAGAGAAAGAAACATAACTGGAGATTCAGAGAGAAGAAGAAATGGAATGTGAGTAGTCAAAGAAAAAAGAAATCCTCTTGAATGTGTTGGCGGGGGCGGTTTCCTCAATGAATAGTGCTTTCCATACAAGCAAGGAGATCAGAGTTGAGACCATTGTAAGATACACGATTATTCAAGTGTGCATAGAAGCTTGGATAGAATTTAAGCCATAGAATTGGGAAACCATGGATCCCTGTCAGGGGTCTAGTAAAAGCTGATGTTGAGATTTCTGGTCAGTTCAGAGTTTGACTAAGGAATTGCCACAAAGGAAAAGGTGGAGAGCAATGGAGGATTCTCAGCATCACCTCAGGCCTCCACAAGCATGTACACATACATGTAGGCTTCCATTTACACATAGAAATGCACACACAAGTGCACATTCACGCAAAAGAAGAAAAAAATCTTTTTTCTCATTTTGAACTTAAAAAGATGTCAAAACACTAAAAATACATTTATTCAAAGAGAGATGCATTAGCCCATTACCATCTTTGGTATTTGGTAATCACCAAATCACTGAAACCATTACAAATTAAAACTAATTTGTGTGTGTGTGTGTGTGTGTGTGTGTGTGTGTGTTAATCTGTCCATCTGTGTGTCTGTCTATCTGTCTAACACAGATTACGTAACCAGGACCCAATGTATATTGAATGCATGCTCTGAGCTGTGCAATCTCAGCCCTCAAATTCAATTTTTAGTTGCCATCAAATGTCCAGTTTTCTTCCTCAAAGAAGTGAAGCTCAGAGTCACAGAGACTGCTTAGTGGTTATGATCATTTGTTTCTTTTGAACAGGATGCACAATGGGTGGTTCACGGCTACCCGCAAATCCAGATCTATCATTTCTGATGCCATTTTCTGGCCTCCATATATATGCTCCAACACATGAAATTCATGGAGGGGGGAGATGGGGAGAGAGAGTATGCACAGGGGCTTTGAAATAAAAATGAGCAGCATACATCAAGGATGTTCAGCCACCCCCACTTAGCAGCACAGCTCTAAGTGTGGCCTAGGTACTAGTAGGTAGGAAATAAGTAAAGATTCAGAGACAACTTAAGGAATGAAGAGACAGTTCCATTGGGGTTTGCTGATATGCAGTCAGACACTTTATGATTTACGTGCTTCATCCCCATTCAAAACATTCTGGAAGGGCTGGTGAGATGGCTCAGCAGGTAAGAGCATGCTCTGCCATAACAAATGACCTGAGTATAGTTTCAACCACCTACAATACTGGTATTGGGCTACAGCGCCAACTCCAAGGGATCTGATGCCCTTGCATGATCTCCCTGAACATCACAGTCACACAGACACACACACACACACACACACACACACACACACACACACACACTACTTTTTCCTGATTTGTCAAAACGGGGTTTCTCTATATAGTCCGGGCTGTTCTCTTCCCTCTTTTTCCCTCGGGTATTAGCCAAGCATGCTTTTTCCCTTCTGTAAATTAGAAACCTTACCTCTAATTTCCAACCCATTCATCTGTGAGGGGAGGGCTGTGAACTTTTCATTTCGTTTCTATGATAGTAATTTCATCTGTCAGCTTGATTTTTACATAACACACAAAAAATAATATCAAGGAAGATTGATAGGTGGTCTTACCACCCAAGGATTATGATGTGAGTTCAATTCCTGGAACCCATGTATGACAATACTGTAGTGGCCTGCACTTATATTCTCCTAGGGCTGGGGAGGAAGAGAAAAGTAGATTAGACAGATCTCTGGAGCTTTCTATACAGCTAATTAATCTGAACTACCAATCTCCATATTCAGTGAGACTCTAACTTAGTAAATAAGGCAGAGAGTGGTAGAGGAAAACATCTAATGTTGACCTCTGGGTTGGCACACTCACATATGTACACATACATACAACACACACACACACACACACACACACACACACACTATAAAAGTAGGGCAATGAAGAGTTTGCCAGGTTGAAGGATGAAGATCTTAATACCATCTCAGTATCTTAAGAAGGTTTGATCATGCCAGACCGCCTGAAACAGAGTACAAGCTAATCCTACATTCAAAACAGCTGGACAAAACAGCCCTACAGACTACAGCCAGGATATCTGAATCTTCTTCCAATCCACCCAAGACAGCGTCCCTTACCAGCAGGAAGTAGCTTGGAAAGAACAACGCCCAAATTCCCAAATATTGTGTATAAATGTTTGTTTTCATTTAATTGGACTTTGTTATATAAAATTAAATAAAATAAAATAAAATAAATATAAAAAAATTCAATAAAAAAATAAAAATAAATAAAATACTATTTAATTAAAAGAAATTCATAGATATTGAACACAGAGGTTTTTAGAAAAAAAATAATTGGAGTTTTCAAAATCAAACTCTCTGTTCCATTTCCATCTGCCCTGCAAAAATCAACCCTGGAGATCATGTACCTTTTACACATTTTTCTATGAAAGTCTTGAAGCTTACAAGTGGGTGCTACCTGCAGGCAAAAGAAACCTCCTTTGATGGTGCTTCTATACTGAGGCTTTGATTTTATTTTCAATAGTCCCGATTTTCAGTTTGGAAACCTGCATAGACAAAAAGGCAACCCAAGGCACCACTGACTGGTGCCCTGAACTGTTCCCACAGGGCATGGAAACACAGAGGAGAGAGACGAAGTCTCTGGACATCCTCTCCTATTGAAAACGTTTGTTCTAGAAGACCTGACTAGAGAAAAATGAGGACTATGACTCATGTGAGCTTAGCGAAAAAAAAAAAAAATAGATCTCTTCTGTCCCTCTGCAGAAACCACATAGATCAAAGCCCATGAATCATTCACCCTCCATCAATAGCGAGACCCTTCACTGAGTAGAGATACCGAGTAAGGGTTCAGATGGGAAGCCATTGAAGGTACTGGATGAAGGGCTACACTGTAGATAGCATTGGAGATGAAGACTATGGTGAAGATGCAGCTAGATGCTATTGTCACGGTGGAAGGGAAGATGATGGTTGCTCTCTGATGGCTGTGGACACAGAGAGATAATTACAGTAAGTTGATAATGGGCCTGTATTTGCAGAAGCAGGTGTGGTACATAAGACACAGACATCACTGTTGTTGTGGAAGGGAAGGATGATAATAGTTCGCTGGTGGCTCTGGAAATGTAGGGATAAGGGTGGTAGATTAGTAGTGGGGTTTGTGGTAGAAGGAATATTCATAGTACACAAAGCATGGAGCAAGGAAAATGCGTGCAGAAATGGGACTTGGATACTAAGTGAGCTTGTACACTCTTCCTCAGACTATCATTGTCATACTTATTTCCCCCATGCTATACTGATATTCTAAATATTGACATATTCTCCAATGCATTTCGCTAAGCTGTATCATACATAGAAATTCTTCTTCTCTCTCCCTCTTTCTGTCTCTCTCCCTCCCTCCCTCTTCCCCTGTCTTCCTCCCTCCCCCTCTGTGTGATTTATGTGTGGAGGGGTCCATGTGTACACATGGACGTATGTATGGAGGACAGAGTTTGATGCTGAGTGTTCTCCTTCGCTGCTTTCTACCTCAGATTTTAAAGCAGAGTCTCTTATGGAAACCGGAGCTCATCAATTTGGCTACACTGGCTGACCTACAAATCACAGGACTCCTGTCTCTTTCTGTTTTTCAACACTGTTATTACAGGTACATACATGAAAGGCTTTTTAAGTGACTTCTTGGAATTGAACTTCGTATTCTCATGCTTAGAATGTAAGCACTTTGCATTGAAACAGCAGAATTTCTTTTTGTTTGTTTGTTTGTTTTGTACCTTTCAAATCTGCATAAGTGATGGACATGTGTGTTCGTTGTTTTTATTGGGGACAAGGAATAGAGAATCTAATCTCAGTTTTTCCCACTCCAAGAATTTAATGAAAATAAAATCAATCATTTGACTATTTTTTTTCATACTACTTCTGCCTTAGAAGAAATCTGTTGGGGGAAGAAATACATACAGTCAGAGTTCAAATGACAACAATGATGTGACAGGCAGTAACAATCATTTTTCCCAGAGAATATTATCCATTCTGCTGTTATCATGCTGTCCTTTCTCAGTGCCTCCATGTTGGCTGACGAACCTCCTGGGGAAAACATCAGGGCTGGTATCATGGACAAATAAAGATAAGATCAATTACATGAATAAACTACTCTGGCAGACTAAGGAATGCTAGCAGAAGAGTCTTGGAGGGAAATAGAAGGTGAGGACTCTTTTCAGAATCACATCATCATCATCCAAGCACTTTGCACACAGAGTCCCGAAGCGGGTATCAGCATGGTGTGAAGAACACCCACCAGCAGTGTGACATAAAATAGCATCTGTTTGTACACATACCAAGCTAGTGTTGGAACAAAAGTTAGAAATGTTGATGTTGATAGGAAATGGAACTTAATGACATTTGTTCCTAAAGCATAAAGCAAATGGGATGTCTGTGCAATAACCCTTGCCCCCAAAGCACAGAGAATATCATAGAAGAGCAAGCTGAAAGAAAAAGTGGTTAAAAAAAAGTCAGAGATCGGATTGGCTAGGTCTGTTCTGAAACTTATCTTCTGACAGGACAAGATCATTGCATTCTCAAACTGATAGCAGCTTTTTGCAGGACCTGCAAAAAGGTAGGCAGTATCACAGCACAGAGGGCTGGGCTTCTGGAAGCTTCACCCCTGTCTTAGGCAGTTCACGGATACTAAGCATCTAGAGTCTTTTTTTTTTTTTTTTTTTTTTTTTTTTTTTTTTTTAAAGGGGTTTGACCACTAACAGGCTGCCCATGCTTCAGTGGCTGGCTCTAATCCTGCACACACTTGAGCGTCTCTAATTGTACTCAATGAACAATTTTAAAGAAAAAGAAATGAAGATGAAATCGGTAGGGAGACGGTGGGCGTGGATGTGGTCAAAGTACAAAGAATACATGTAAAAAAGAAAAAAAAACTCCAATTAAGATTTGAGCAAGTGGAATTAAAATATAACATCATTTAAGCCAGTGGTTTGAAAAACTGGCCGAAAGTCTTTCCTAAAAACTCTGATTCTTCAAGTTTCTGGCTCAGACTTGGGATGGGGTCAGGAATCCTTTGTTTTCCTAGTTTAATTTTTGTTTTATTTCTGAGATAGGGGTTCACCACATAGCTGGTTTGACATCATGTAAACTAGTCAGGTCTCAAGCTTGTGGCGGTCCTTCTGCCTCTTTGTCCCAAGTGCTGAAAATACAAGTTACCATGCCTGATTCATTGTACTTTTCCTGTTATGTGCATGCATGTGTGTGTGCCTGTGCGTGTGCATGCGTGTGTGCATGCGTGCATGTGTGTGTGTACATGCCAGCATGCATGAGATAAGATGCCTCACTGAAAGATGCCAAAGTTTAGGCTGGTTGACCATGGAACCTGAGATCTGCTTGTTTCTTCTCTTTTAGACCGGATGCATGCCAGACACACACATATATAAGAAAACAAAATATAATATAGCTCCTATCAGCAAACATCTCAGTGAGTTCATTGAACTCATTAGCACTTTAAATGTGTTTATTAAAATAGTCTTTTCCACAATTCCTGACACTCTGGGTTCTATAGATTGGAGACACGATATAAAGAAATAAGTATTTGATAAAGGTAGCAGGGGGAGAAGCAATAACATAGGCTGAAGATGTTCGTCATGTAAGCCTCAGGATCTGAGTTCAATCCCCAGAACACACATTACAGAAATTAGCACGACAACAAGTGCTTGTAACCCCAGTCTGGGGAAGCAGAGGTACTCAGATCCCTGGGACACACTGATTGCATCAATGACTTGGAGAAGAGTGAGAATCAGTTTCTCAAAACAATAGAACCATGGATGCTAGTAGCTGAGGCCCAGCACCCAAGTTTAACCACTGCCCTGCATATACATCTAAAAACACACTTAAGTGTGCCCATAGACACTGAAACCCTCCCACACACAGAGGAGGTTTTTTTAAAATGAGGAAAGTTTATGAGTTGATTCTGTGAGCTATTGGCTAAAGAATTGAAACAGGACAGTGGGAAAGGGACCAACCAGGGGTGAGCAACGGGGTGCAGTTTAGACTCCTGATCAAAAATGTCCTCCCCCAGGAACAGATCTTTAACATGAGGGAAGCAAGCATTCATAGCAGAAGAAACAGCAGGTGTAGTGGTTGTCTGTAAAGGATGAATTTGTCTTGTTTAAGAACTAGAAAGGAACCCTGCGGGACTAGAGCTTTATAGCAAAGTGATCATAAGGCCACAGAGAAGGCAGGCTCCGGGTCAGACAGGCCTGCCAGGTTATGGAATAACGGTTTATTTTTATTTCAAGGGCTGATGGAAGCTCTGTAGGGCATTAAACAAAAAGGATGGCATTCAAAAACAAGCACTCTGTGTTGGCAAGGATGTTCCCAGTTTTATGCTACTTGATTAGGCAGGTCAATCAGTACATTCACTCCCATAAGTACATTGGTGATACCAAAAAAAGCTGGGTACCAATTTGCACTTATGGAAATTTCTCTCATTTGCTAAGACTTATTTTTATGTGTGTCTCTGTGGGTGGGCATGAGCGTTTAAATGCAGTACCCAAGGAGGAAGTCAGATCCCCCGGAGCTGGAGTTAGAGGTGGCTGTGAGATACTGATGAGGTGATAGAGAAAAAACCCTGCTTCTCTGAAAGACCAGCAAGGGCTCTAAACTGCTGAGCCATTTCTCCAGCCTCTCCTATTCATTTCACACTGAAATGCACAGTGACGTATTCTGGGGTGCAAAGAGATGGTGCTTATAGGCACACTGTTTGCCATAGTCTATGCAGTAAACAGCCAGGACATCTCCAAGATGTGGACCAGAAGCTAGGGAGGTGGCCTAGTGGTTAAAATACCACACATAAGATAGCAGAGTTCGTTTATTCGTTTATTCTTATGCATGCAGACATGTATATGCACACATATTTGCATTACACACACACACACACACAGGAGGAGGGAATATCCAAATGATTTTATCCTACCCACTCGAGCCTTTCCCTAGGTATCATATGACAGAGACATGTCTCCAAGCTATGACTGGATTCCCAGCCCAACCCTGGGACTCCATAATTTGATTAAATAGTTGTTCATTTCATTACATGACATATCATACAGCAACAACATTCTGGGAGAATAATGTCAACAAAATCACAGACATCCACAGCTGTGTCTATAAACATGTCCTAAAATTGCTAAGTATAAACTATATGGTCAGATCACATAAAATGAAACAGAGAAGTTAGAATGTTCATATTATCAGTGGACACCTATGGAGTCCATTAAAATATTGACTAAAATTCAAAGTAAAGATTGTATTTCATTTAGTAATGGTCTTACCAAGACTGAGGACTTGAGTCTGAGCCACAGAATACATATTTTTAAAATTACCATTTGTTGTGCTTCTTGTTGTAATGTGGAGACAAACAGGTGCCTTGTTCACTGGCCAGTTTATACTAGTTGGTTAAACTCCCAGACACCTAAGCACCCCATCTTAAAGGAAGAAAAGGTAAGCATCACCTGAAGAATGATACCAGAGGTTGTTCTCTGACCCCTAATGCATATGCACACACATGCATGTACACACAAACACACACTTGTGTACATAAAAAATAAGCACACCAAAACTGTTGACTAGATTTTTAAATGACCCAGAAGCTTCCCTGCTATGTGCATATTTAAGGTTACATACTCTCCGATGAGGAGACAAAGAAACTGTGTTGCATATACTCAGTATGGTGATGTTTGGTTTAAAAATGCCAAAATAAAAATATTATTTGCAACAAGATGGATGAGTCTTCAGGACATCGTGTTTGGAGGAAAAGCAGGCAGAAACACAAAGGCAGCCTGCTCTTCTGACCCAGTGACTTCAGGGAAGTGAATTGTGGAAGAGGCTCCAGGACTAAAGACAGAGAGGAAGCAATGGGTAATCATTGCTCAAACAGTAAAAGCTATGGCATAGACAAGAAAAGTAAGCTTTGAGTTCTGTTCCACAGCAGGTGACCAGAACCAATAATGATCCATATTTAAAATAAGAAACATTGGTTTAAATGTTCTTGAAGCTGTGTTCCACAGAAGTGACACCAAGGAAGACACACGTAGGCTTGGTGAAGTGTTTGAAAAAACACAGAATGCTGACAATAGATTTTTGTCTTCCTTAAATCGGATAAATAAATTTATTTTGACTGACACATGATAATTATGCATAGTTACTAAGTAGAGTGTGATGTTCTGATTCATGAATATAATAGGTAATGTTCTAATCAGAGTAATTGGCATATGCACCACTTGAAGCTATTATCATTTCTTTTTAAATAGATTTTATTATTTTTTAAATAATTTCAAACATGCATACAATGTATTTTGGTCATATTCAACCCCATACCTCCCAACTCTTCCCAGATTCCCCCCCCTCAGCCTCTACCTCTACTTACTTTGTATCTTCTCTTTTTGTAAATTTTCCATGGAATTTAATTCATGTTATACACATACCCGTGGCTATGGTAGGATGATACATATTTAATGGTACTCACTGAGCCTAGACTTAAGCTCTATTACAAAATAGTAGTTAGGGCCAGCAACTGTTCCCAATATCTCTCCCTTTGGACACATGGTGAAACAGTGCTCCCTGCATCTTTACTCAAGCCTCTAGCAGGGCTATGTGGCAACAATAGCCAACAAACTGTAAACAAAAGTGACATGTTTCATTCCCAGGTCACTCATTTCATCATCTATTAAACAGATACCTTCGAATAGACACAATAGAAGCACCGGACTTTGAGAAAGACAATAATCTGCCTACTTTGGCCAGTGACTCAATAAAAAGAACCCCCACCCTCACACACCCCTGCTGAATAACTTAGGTTGATTAAAACATAACCATTTCTGGTTTAAACAAAGGGAATTTTTTAGGTATGATAACTTATCAAGTAATAAATGATTCATTAGAGGAAGTTCAGGGAAGGTATGGCGCTCCTTCTTGTAGATTACATATATGTCTAGACAAATGTCTGCCTCTGGGTCAAGCAACTGAAGCCAACTGGATGAGGAGGGCAGCTGAAGAGCCCTCTCCACACTGGCAAATGCTCCTGGTGAATTTGATCCATTTCAGCCTCTCAGCAAGAGCAACCCCCACGAAACACATGGCGTAAGAGGCAAAGGCTGTGGCAATGCACTGGCCTCAGAAACGATGATTTTGAATACCAAAAAAGTGTTACTATACTGAATAGACCTGTTGGTGACTCCTGGAAAATTTAAACTCCCAGTGCTAAGAGTTACCCTCAAGAGGTGGCTCAGCTAGGAAAATGCTTGCTACTAAAGTATGAAGATCTGCATTCAGATCTCCAGAACCCACATAAAAAAAAAAAATCTAGTATGGTAGTACTCTCCTGTGATCCCAGCATGGGGGAGGCAAGGAAAAGAAGAACCAGGAGACCACTGAGCAGTCAATAGATTGTATCTGGAAAAGAAGGCAAGAAGATGATAGCAGATGATACTGACATAGACCTTAGACACACACACACACACACACACACACACACACACGCACGCACGCACGCACGCACGCACGCACGCACACACACACGCACGCACACATACACACACATGCACACACACACACACTCACGCACATACACACACGCACACATATACACACACACATACACACATGCACGCACGCACATACACATGCACGCACATACACACACATGCACACACACACACATGCGCACACACACACACATGCGCACACACACACTACACACACACACACAGAGATTAGGAGATAAACTATCATATTTTGAACACGGGGATTAAGGTGGTCCATACTTGAAACTAATGGACAGGGATGGAATGATTGGATTGTGATATTATTATGATTTATTACATTATATTGTCTATTTACTCAGCATGAAAATTTAAGGACCTGACAGCCATCCTTAACCTCTTTTGGGGGCACAATAACTTGATGGGGTGGGGAGCTGAGCTATATGCTTGACTTGTAGGTTCTGCAGTGACTAGCGGGATTCAGAAATTTTATTTTTTTTTTTGATACAGAGAAGAAATTCAGATCTGAGAATGTACACATCAGAAATAAGGGAGAGGAATCAGTGAATAAAATACATACAATGCAAGCGGAGGACCTGAGTTCGAGTCCCCCCACAAGACATACAACATACTCATCACGGGGAGACAGAAGGCAGAGATGTGAGAACCCTGGAAACTTTAGGACACGCACATCTGTGTGATGATCTAACAATAAAACTTGCCTGAGGATCAGAGTGGGGAGCTTAGCCTCTATTTAGCCATAAAGACCAGCAGTGGTGGCACACAACTTTGATCCCAGCAACTTGGGAGGAAGAGGCAGATGGATCTCTGTGAGTACAAGGCCACTCTGGGCTATAAGAGATTGAATCTTTCCAAAAGGGAAACAGAGCTCACACCTTTGATCCCAGCATTTTGGAAGTCACATGCCTTTAATCCCAGCATTAGGAAGGTGGAGACGGGGGTGACACGGCTGGGTGTAGAGAGGAATATAAGGTGGAGGAGACAGGAGCTCATTTGGTCTGAGGATTCCTAGGAACAGGATTGCACCTTTGGTCTGAGGATCCAGTGGGGGTAACAACTAGTGGCTGTCTGCTCTGCTTCAGCCGTAACTCATAAACCTGACTCTGTTTTTATTATTAAAACCGATTAGAATTCCTGCTACACATCTGTATAAACCAAGAGACTGTCTCAAACAATAAAAAGTTACAGTGCCAAAACCTGACTTTTTCCTCTGACTTCCACATGTGTACATACACAAGCCTCACACACACACACACACACACACACACACACACACACACACACACAAAATGAAGCAATTTCCAAATTCTTCAATTCCAAGTTTTCTTCATTTCATTTATTTCTCCTCAGAGCCCATCAATCTAAAATCTAGGTCCAGTCACATTTAATTTTGATCCACAACACTCCTGCTGGGGAGCCCAGCTGTGGGATTGCTATTCTGGCTATAAGATTTGTAAATGTTCTGTGGAATATTCTAGATCACCAAGAGAGCAGGTAATAGTGAGGACACAATCCTACTAATGAGGTGATATTTATAGGTTTTATTTTTATTACAAGAGGCTAATTACCTACTTTGTAGATATAGCTCTGTGATAGCAGGGTGTAAGGCTATATTTAGTAACATAGACGACAGGGCAGGAAAAGTTGTTTGGTAGATGCAATCACACCACATTTAAATATTTTAAAAGTTTAAATACCTTCATCCCTTGTTATTACCTATACTTATACATGACCTCTCCTTTTAAATTATGCACAACTATGAAAATAGCCTTTTTTGTAACCTCATACTTGATTACATTCCCAACGTGTATATTTTACATATCTGTTACACAGTAATTTGTAGTCTTTCTCTTTTTCTTAAATTTAACTTAAGTATCTGTCTTCTGTGGGTTGACACATGAAATGGGAAATAAGGAAATCTGGAGGCAGGAGAGATGGCTCAGTACTCGAGTGTTTATTGCTCCTCTCTGGATATTCTAAGTTTGGTTTCCAGCAACTATACATCATTGATGGTCTGTAATTCTTATTCCATGGATCTAGTGCCCTCTTCTGGAAACTGAGGGTACCTGCACTCATGTGACATACACTCGCACAAATACACATAACCGAAAATACAGAAATCTTTGAACCAATTCATTGGGCATCTTAAACTTTGTATTCCTAACACTGATTTAGTGAGCTGCAGAAATGTGGAGACATTTTAAACATTTCTGTTCACATAAGAATGTAACTTGGAAGTTGGTGACCAAGATCCATACAGGCCAGAGTTCCTGTTCAGGATAGTTCAAATTTTTGTCCTGATATTTCAAGCTTATTATAAGGCAATGACAGAAATATAGAAAACTCATATGATGGTAAATAACTGGATTGTTTTTGAGGTTGCTATTTGTTGCAAGTTGAGCTAAGCACCCCTAAACACCACTGTGTTTTCCTTCATTCAAGTGAAGACAAAATCTTAGGGATGCATGTTCCAGGAATATAATCCAGACTATCTCTATGCATTACCTTATTTGCAATTTACAACTAATTTCAATATTATAGACATTATCTATACCAACTCATCCACTAACAATCAGAAACTCAAAGAGGTTGCAGGCAAAGTCAAGTTCCTAAGTAGGATCATTTCTGGTTTATGTTTATCTTCACTCCTTAGTGATTCTACTGAAGGAAATGTGGGTCTGCTGTGACTATCATTCATAAAACTAGAACAAGAAATAGCTCAGTGGGTAAAGGTTATACCTTGCGAGCACAAGAATCTGAGTTTGATCTCTAGCACCCATGCAACAAAAGCAAAGGATGGTGGTGCACTTTTGTAATTTCAACCCAGCAAAGGTAGAGACAGGAGGATGCCTGTGCCTTGATGACTACGGAGCCTACTGTACTGGCTGATTTACAACCAGTCTAGTGAGAGACAATGCCTCGAAATTATAAAAAGGTGAATGTTACCTATAAACTAATACTTGAGGTTTCTTTGAAGTTCACATGCATGTACACACATGTGTGCATTTCATCCCCCCCACACACACATACACTCAAACAATTCAGAATAAAAACAGATACTTTCCCTGCCTCCCTATATTTGGAGGATAAAATATAGGGAATAGATGCACAAATCTCTCTAGAAACACTACATCTATTAACTGTCTCTTCCTATGTGATGATGAAGCATACGTGTAATCTCTAGTATGGTAGGTCTTCATACACCTGTTTCTGCCTTCATTGTGGTGAGACTCTAGTTTTCATCCTTTTTCTGGTTATTTCCTAGCCCAATTCTAATGTACCTAGCATGTAAGGTGTCTGTTTGATTTTCTTTGAGGTGTGTCTGCATCCACGATGCTAACTGAAGTTGGTAAGCAAAGTCAGTGTTCTGATGCAAAGAAATGATTTTCTCAGGTCTACCATAGATCATTTACATGCTTCTCTTGATAACTGAATTATTTTTCCTATGTACTGTTACTGACTGTCCTTAACTAGTGTGATAACTTTGTTGTGAATGGCTGTCTTTTGGACTTAGGTTTCCATTCCCATGCTAGAGGTATTTCTCTTCCAGTTAATCAGATGTTCAAGCTTTTGTCCAGTCCTCTCATCAGCAATTCCATTGAATAGTTCATAGCCAGATGTCATATGGCTTGAATCTTGTACTCACACCCGTTATGCATCGTGCTCTCAAGGAATAAACAAGTAAAACACCCAGAGCTCATTTTCTTCAAAGTGTACTGGAGGAAAGTGTGTCAAATTGAGCTGTGCAGAATGACAGAGGCTCATATTCAAGGTTCCGCTTTTCCTCCTCGGAATGCTCGACTATCATCTGCTCCATTCAAATTATATTAAATGCAGAACGATTCAAATATTGCCAGCTGCCAATTTAAATTTCAAATGGAAACCTGCTCATTTGCTGACTCTTTACTTGATCCTTTGCCTCCCCCCAACATCCCCCCCAACACACACACACACTTCTCTTTCCAATTTATTTTAAAACTACTTGATAGGTATTTCTCTTGAGAGAAACCACTCTAAGCGAGTGGTGCCTTTGAGTCAAAAACTGCTTCAAGATTTCTCCCCGGGCAACAGCAATATCTTCTGCTTGCCTGCCACTGGTTATAGACAAAACGTAGATAACACCAGATTGTATTATAAAAATGAGGGCCCAACTCTCTAATGGAATTGCTCAGAGGGGAGTTATGCCTTTTCTCTTATCGCTTTCAGTGTAAGAAAAAGAAGGAAAGTATGGCTGAGGTTCAAAGGAGAATCTATCTATATGGACTCGTAAAAATGGACATAGCATGGAGTGATAGGAATTCTGTCTTGACTGTCTGTGGGTGTGGCTGGCCTAACTCCTGTACTTTGCTATTTCCTTTAGGTGAGCAACGTTTGCTTCCAGAGCCTGAGTCACTCTGCTGTCATCTCCTTTTCTTCCTGTGTGTATGGTGGAGAGGTTGTGTTCACCCACGCCATGCAGACATGGAAGCCAGAGGTTGGCGTTGGATCTCTTCCCCTATCATTCTCTACTTTGTGTTTGGAAGGAAAGTCTCAATCAAGCAGAGACCCAACTATTCATTTAGGCTGGCTAGCCAGAGAAGCACAGGGATCTGCTGGCTCCATGTTCAGTTTTTATGGATGATAGGAACCCAGACTCAGATCCTCATGCTGGGCTGACAAACTTCTTACCCGCTACATCATTGCCCCAGCCCCGCTGTACAATTCAGTTTTCTACTAAGAATTGGAATTTGGCCTGTACATGATATGTAAATGTGTTATACATAGCCTGAATAGAGGTTGATTTTAGAACGAATGTGATTGCTATAGACACTGTCTGATTTTCAAAGTAGATGAGAGCTATGAGTCTGACCTATCATTTCCCCATGGCATTTACTCCTCCATATCAACTTTTCCACTTCTAAGTGTAGCATATAGCGATGGACACAAGCAAATCCTAAGTTTAGGGAGATGAAATTTCACAGAAGGATCATACCCATGCAGCCAGTACCCAGAACAAGAGACAGGACTTGGTGACCACCCCAGAAGTTTCCTTGTGCAAATTCTTTATGATGCTGTATTATCTCAACTGAAAGCAGACCCAGCCCTCACTGTACAGCAGCTTCATGTGCTATTGACCTTGATGTCAACGCAATTGCATTCATGTAGCATCCAGCAACTGACAGCATTGGTATGAAATGGGGAAGGAAATGTTTCTTCTTGTCTTTCATATGAAACATTGTATGACAGCCACCTTTACTATATGTATCTCCGCCTGTCTTTCCTTTCTCTCATTCCCTCTTGTCCTTACCTTCATTCTTCACTTTCTCTCTCTTGTCTTTCTTGCTCTGCTTGCTGGGTTTTAAAGAGTTGAATTTGAAGGTGCTTGAAGACTGACTCAGTGGTAAATCGCAGGGATTATTATTCCAGAGGACTCAGGTTCAATTCCCAGCACCCACATGGTGGCAGGCTCAATTCCTTGCTTAGGATAAGTCTTCCTAGCTCAACTACTCCAATCTAGGATATCCCTGCAGATCCCCAGAGACCTGTGTGTTAGGCAATTCTAGACCCAGTCAACTTGATAATATTATCTCACTGCCTTTCTCTAGTCTGTGTTCTCAGCACTTTAAGAAAAGTCAGTGGGCTGTCAACATGGGATTTTACCTCGAGGTAACCTATTCCTTTCTTTACTCTATTTATTTATTTATTTATTTTGTGGCTACAGCGCACAACTGCGGTTGTGTAGTGTAACCTTAAAGACAGTACAATGCTTCTTGCTTTGTTGCTTCTGTCCAAAATCATTTTGCTAATTTGGAGCATTATTTTAGAAATTCTGTACAAAATTTCTGATTCCTTTCTTCTAGTCCTGTGAAGAAAATTATTGATTTTGTAATAAAGATTGTATCGATAATGTTGATTGCTTTGGACCAATACAGATATTCTACCAACACACTGATTCTTCTAACATGAAATGATTTTCTAGTTTTTGTAGCCTCTGCATGAAATGATTTTCTAGTTTTTGTAGCCTCTGCATTTTATCTCATACAGTTCTCATGGTTGTTTCTCTCCATCTTCTCTGTTTTGGAGATGTTGGAAATGACCTCAGGTATGTTTATTCCGTTCTTTGGATTTCAATCTGCTCCCTGTTTCTCTATTTGTTGCTCTGTTTACTGCAGATAATGATTCTGGGAGCCTTTTCTGGATGATCCTCTATGAAATGCTGTTACCTGATTGCATTTTTATTTATTGGCTGCTCCCTTACTCTTTGGTTCAGGTAGTTTTTAGTGTTCTAATATGAAGCAATATGGTTGACTGGTATTAAAGGAAAATATTCTGAGAGATCACAATATTTTAGTAACTTACAAACAATTTCCTAGAAGTAAATAGGAAAGCTGACATTGAACCACAGTAACCTCAAAGTACAAGAGCAAGTCCCTAAATCCTTGACAATGCATCAACACCCTCACAAAATAATTAGATATAATTGGAGTCTTGCCACTAGACACTGGAAAACAAATTCATATAGTTTGTTTGCGTGTATTTTCCCCTTAAAGCCTCTATTAAAGAAGGTGCAAAGTTTAGAAACCCTAGTCTTAACTAATGTAGAGTCAAAATTACCTAAGAGACTTAGGAAGCCCTCAGATGTTTTAAACATTGCAGCCAATTTATTATTCTTTGGAAATGCTGGGTTTATAAGCTGACCTTGACTTGCCTTTGTTTCTCATTATTTTTGAAATCCAGCTATATTATGTCTTTAGTTACATAGCTCTTTAAATAGAGGTCAATAATACAGCTAGTTAAACCCGTGGGTATCTCTACCACCACAATAGTTTCTAACCAAGGGGGTAGGGGTGAGGGGGTACTAATACTTAGAAGATGACATTCCAGAGAAACTGGCTTATTATTGAAATATTTGAAGTGGTGTTGCTTTTATCTCGCTAAGGATTCTAACTCAAAGCAGTTTTGTCAAATGCCTTTAATCCCAACACTGGGGAGGCAGAGATAGAAGAATCTCTGAGAGTTTGAGACTAGCCTAGACTACAGAATGCTTTACAGGACAGGCTCCAAAGATACAGAGAAGCCCTGCCTTGGAAAGCCAAAGAGAAAGGAAAGGGAGAGAGAGAGAGAGAGAGAGAGGGGGGGGGAGAGAGAGAGAGAGAGGGAGGGAGGGAGGGAGGGAGAGGAGGAGAGAATAAGTAAATCTCTACAGCAGAACGAGTTATTTATTGTAATGAGGTAACCTATTTCTCCTCAGTGCAAGATGGTTAACTTTAGGTGTCAGCTTGACTGGACCTTGAGTCAATTAAGAGGCATCCCTGAGTATGTCCCAAAATGTTTCAGGAAAGGATTAACTAAGGGAGAAGACCACCAAACATAGCAACACCTTCCATCAGTGACCCTTTACAAAGAAGTCTGAGGGAAAATCGTTTGCTTTTTGCCTGTCTGCCTTTACTGGTGAACATTTTTGCTGCACTGTCTGGATCCCATTACTGATGCTGGAAACCAGGTTCTCCAGCCTTCCAATGTGGACCAGGGACCAGGTGCTCTCCAGGAATCCCCCAAGCCTTCACCACCAGTTTAGGAATGCACAACTAAAATTGTGTCCTGAGCTTCTACTCAGTTCTCAGCACCTCCAGCATGCAGAAGGCCAGGGTTGGACTCTCGAACAAAAATGTATAAGCAACCTAATAAATTAAATATATACACATTCCAGAAGTACCACTTCACCTGAGAACAGAGACAAATTCAGTATGTGAATTCATACAAAGTATTTATTATTGGCCAAAACAGTATATTAACAAATACAGAAGCATGATTAGCTCAGAGGGTAAAGTTCTCAATTAAGAGCACATGTTGTTTTTCATTCCACGGGAACATTGAGACTGCTAGATTCATGTTTCCTTCTTCAGGACAAGAAGCTCTGCATTTTAACAGCTCCACACTTAGTATTAATATTATAAATGCTAGGACAAGTCCTGCCCAATTAATGTAAAACTTTGCAAACCAAAACCTTCCACGTAAAAGACAGGTAACTGAGAGGTATGTAACATGCTCTGATAACACCGCAGGGCCAACAATCAGCAGATTAAAACACAATTCCAGATTATTGCTGTTAGGGTCTAGATGGTCTGTAGCGATGAGGCACAAACCCTGACCCACATGTGTCCTGGCACTGAAAAAAACCACAGGGATGCATGAAATAAGGCCTGGAAGGAATATGTTCCAGGGCGAAAACGAGGCCACAAGGTTGAGGAAATGCAAAAGGAAGACATTAGGTAAGGGGTAAACACATAGTTAGCTCAAGCTCCACTTGCAATCCTGTCTTTCATAGTTAGCAAACAATATGTAAAGAGCAGTGGGAAAAATGAAGATGGTTCATTCCTGAAGTGAGCCAGCATCACTGTCTACCTTTCCAGGTCCCAGTGTTTCCGATGATTCTGCTGGCTAGGACAGTAGTAATAGATGTCTCTAGTGAGAAATTAGAGGTTGTGTACCCTTCTCTGACTTGTCATCAATGCTCCTTATCATTTCCAGGTCAAACAGTGTCCAATGGTGTCAAAACAAACATAATTAAAAAGTATAACGGAAGCTGGAGGGAGGGCTTATCCATTAAGAGCTCTTGCTGTCCCTGCTAAGGAACAGGGCTTGGGTGCCAGCACTTGGGTCTGGTGACTGACAACTGCCTCTCACTCCAATTCTTGGGAATCAGACTCCCTTTTCCTGCAGAAATGGGCACTGTACTCATGTGACATAATACACACACAGCCACACAAACATGCTCATAAAAGTAGTAAATCAGTCTTAAAAACCTGCAATTTTTACTTGAGAACAAGGTTGTATTTATAAGTGAAACCCAGCAAGACATTATTTGACCTGCAGGACCTCCTCCAGCATGCTCATCTGGTTCCTCCCCACAGTGACACAGAATTATTAGGGAGGAAAGGTAATGCCCTAAATCACATTTTGCTTGAGAATGATGAATACAGTAGAAGATAGAATGCCCTCCTGTTGATAAAGACACCCTGTCTCTTTCCTTTGGCTCCAGACCTTTTTTTCAAATCATTTTGACAAATGTCTAAAAAACTAAATGTTCTTCTTTGTACCTACACTTCACAGATGTCGCTTGTACTCACTGCCCTCCCTTGTCATATCAGAAAATTATTTTTGGATCAAGGTGGAAATAAACAAGCATGAGCAAGGGGACCTGACACTCAAACCTTCTCTAAAGCTGGACGCTCTGTGCAATCCAGTGAGGACAAGTGTGAACTTTCACCTCTCCTTTCATTAAAGCCAGATGTTAGTGGCTCCTGTTCAAAGCCAAGTCTGTGATAGAAGCAAGGGAAATCAGGGCATTATGTACTGATGAAGGCTCAGGGTCTGGACCAAAAGTTACAGACAAACAGAGACTAGCATGACCAGCAACGGATAAGTTAGACAAAGCCTTGGGTGAAAGTGTCATTTTCTAGAAAAACTGAAAAGTAGAATGGCACATGAAAGCTCAGAGTTGGAAAGATATCAGTGCTTTCAGGTCAATAGAAATATTGGAAAATAATCAACCGACAGTAGGTGAAATGGCTAAATGAGTAAAAGTGCTTGCCGTCAAGAGTTCAGGCCCCAGGACCCACATGGTAGAAGAACTTGTCTGATAACCTGCACACATGCACTGTGATGTGCACACACGCCAACCTCCAACGAATACATGCAACACAATGTTTTAAATTAGCAAAGGATTTTGAAATATGTTTTGTCTAAAAGATGGTAGAATAAGCAACATCAGAAAACAGACAAAATATATTATGTGTTTGCTCTCAATATACTAGAAGGTTGAACATGCCGATTTGAAGCAGCGAGAAGCACTAACAAACTATCTAGTGAAATTTAGAGACTCTGGTCCTAGTAAATGAGCACTAAGGAATGAAGTATGGAATTGTTCTCATGCTCTGGCTGTGTAAACCTGTATCAATGCGTTAGTCCTGAATCAGTTGAAATGTTGCTGATTTGATTTGTAATCTCTCAAATCCTGAAGACAGCAATTGGAGCCCAAGACAGTCAGCATATTGCTAAAATAAATGTTTGAGATCTTTTGTTTTGCCTGAGAGACTTTCTCTTTTGAATGTTGCATATCTGTAGTTGTCAGAACATTGTTAGAGACAGAATGGGAAATCGATTCATGGTTGTTCCTTAAGAGAGTATGCAAACACACAGACAATATTATAGCTTTAGCAGTGGTTTATGGCATGTCTCAGAAGACACAGCATATGGCTGAACTCATGGGTATGATTCTTTACAGTGAAAGGGTGAGAAATACATTCATCCATTTTCATTACTATAAGAAAGTCCCCAGGGTTCTCTACTTTATGAAGGAAGAAAATATATTCGTCTTGCAATTTTAGAGGCTGGAAGTCCAAGATTCTAATGCATGAGCTAGCCCACAGTATAAAGTCCTGAAAAAGGAGCTCAATGTGAAAACCAGACATCTGCTCAAGGGAATGAATAATAGGCTCAAACGGAAGTGCTAGGGTTCAAACAATGAAATCAGGAACCAGGATGAGAGACAAAGATACTTACAGTTGGATAAGAGACAGCAAAGAAGACCTGATAAGTAACGTACGTACAGGATCTGGGAGCCAATGTCATCAGCCTGGCTGACTAGTTTCCATGAGACCCCTGGAGAAAGCCTGTCCCATTGCAGGAAAAAGTTCTCTGACAATCCTGTAGAGACTTTCCCAAGTAGATATTTGGTGACTGTGTCCCCAAGTCATGCTCTGCTGGCCTTCAATGCTTCCAGAAACATTACAACAGTGACCCAAGGATGGTCAACTTATTTGGACCTCTAAAAGGGTCCATGTCATCCTCTTACTACTACCCTGGGGATGAAGCTTCCAACAGAGTAATACGTGTGGAACAAACCACACCAAAATCCAAAGAAAAAACAAACAAACAAAAAACATGGTTTGACATGGTTTCTAAGAGCATTTTCCTCCTGGTGGTCACTGAGAATGCATGTAGTTCTTGCAGCAATCAGTTGGGATAATCCTGTATGAAATGGTATGTCCTAAAGCACATACTCAGTATGTTATTGGACTCTAGTAAGACAAGCCTGTCTTAATTCTTCATGATCAACATTTCTCTTCATGTCTACTTTGGGGGACTCTGCTTTTGTGTACAAAGGGGGAACCCTATCAAAATTGGGATGGATAGTAATCCAATGGATCCTGTTTCACTTCAAAGCAGGCATACTTGAGGAAGACAGGTTATTTATGCAGTAAAGTACTAATCATAATGACATCATTGTCTTCAATCATGACATGATCTCTAGTCACGAGTGCAAATGTGCCCTCAGCCAGTACATCCACATACCAATGCATCATTCTAAAGATCAGATCACAGAACACCCATTTATGACATCCTTATGTTAATAATAGCTTCTTTTTCATAGTATATGATCAAAACCATAAACCAAGGAGAAAGTCAAAAGGCCAAGGAAATTGGTTAGGTTAACTCAAAATTGTCAATTCCTTCAGCTAACACATGTATTGCATGACATGAAGATATATCAGGATGCTGTTAAATGAGAACTGAAACAGGAAATTTGAGTTTAATATCTAATGTGCTATTTTATAATACCCAGCTATTTAGCATTTTATCATCGCAATTGCTTTGTAACATTTCTAAATTTCTATTTTATCACTAAATATACCCACCACCACTATCTATATAAATGTGGTATAAGTGTTGTAAGCACCCTCCACTAAAATATTCTATGTTAATTTATACTCAATACTGATTATATTCACTGGTATTAACCTCAGGTGTGACTGGAGAGATAGATCAGTATAAAAAACATTCTTGCAAAGCAAGCATGAAGATTGAAGTTTGAACCTTTTTGTACATCCAGGTTAATCTTCATGCTAGATTTGGTAATACAATATAATCCCACCAAGGACCAGAAAAAGGATAATTTCTACAAGTTCACAGAATAGCTAGTCTAGAGTACACAATAAGGAAAAGCTGGGCTGTGTTTCAATCACTATGGAAAAGAGAGGAATGAAACCTACCCAAGACTGTGCTTTGACCACCATGTGTACATCGTGGTATATATGCATGTGGTTTCAACTCCACCCCCCCACACACACACATGCACACTAAATTGCCTAATCTGTAATCTGAAGTCATTTACTTTCCTTAAAGGTGATGAGTACTGAGACCATCAGGAGAGTTGGAAACTTAATTCTTCTGGGTTCTTAGATAGAGTAAGTGAAATACTCTTTAAAGTATGAAAGGTTGTAGGTACCAAACAGTGCTTATTACCTCTTTGCCCATTTTCTTAGTCCCCACCAGATCCCACCTAGTGACAAGAGCAGCAGCGTTTGGGAAATTAAGACTAACCCAGTGCTTTACACCCACTCCTTTATCCAGGTGTCTGGAAGTTACTCTACTGAACTAAGTTGTTTTAATTTTTTTCCTAGAAGGACTCTCATTAGAACAGTTTCCTGGGGGATCAGGTTGGGGGAGTTGGACAGGGAGAATACTGAACCAGATGGCAGGAAATGGAGGTGGCATTTCCAGGTCAGGTAGAAACCTGATGCTAGAGACCCTTCCATGAATCTACAAGTATGAACCCAGCTAAGACCTAGAAATAGTGTATATGTAGTCTGAAGTGGCCAGCTCTTGTGATAAGATTGGTGATGACCCCATTGTCATCAGAAATCCTTTATCCAGTAACTGATGCAAACATATGCAGAGACACATAGCCAAATATTAGGCCAAGGTTGGGGACTTCTGTTGAAGTGAGGGAGGGGGGATTGTAGGAGCTACAGGAATCAAGGACACCACAAGAGTATCCACAGAAACAACTAACCTGGCTCATAGGAATGCCCAGAGTCTAAATCAACAACCAGGGAGCCTGTATGAGACCCACCTAGGTCCTCTACATATGGTTATGTAATTTGGTCTATTTGTGGGACCTCTAACAGTGGGAACAGGGCCTGTCCCTAATTCTTTAGCTTCCTCATACTGGATCACCCCAGCCTTAACACAAGGGAGATGCTTAGTCTTAGTGCAACTTGATATGCCATGCTTCATATGCCATGGTAACCCTGGAAGGCTTGCCCATTTCTGAACAGAAGCATAGCAGGAATGGGATTGGAAGGTGGGAGAATGGAGAGAGGGGAGGGATGGAAAACTGAAGTCAGGATGATAAATAAATTCAATAAAAATAAACTGTTGAACAAGTGAACTACAAAATAAAATAAAAACAAAACAAACAAAACCTCACGAGTTTTAGAAAATTCCCCAAACTTACAAAGTGCAGAAAGTGTTGCTCACGTTTGTGTAACTAGTAGCAATAGGTCAGCACAGTTGCCTACAAGTCCTGCAGGGAACTACAAGGATGCAACTCTTATGAGTAGTCACTCTTGCTGGTTGGGCTGTTCAGTGATGAAGCTGCCTTTGGGTCACCTGTGCTCCTGTAAGTAACACCCATAAGACTGTTTCAATAAGATAGGCTTTGGTGCAATCATTCCTTTGCTCTGATATTGGTACCTTCTCTAAGCTGATTGGACATTTGTTCACCCCTTCTCATGAAAAGTAAGACAGTAAGAGTAGGCAGTTATTAGTAGATTTGATCAAGGCCATGGACATAAGATGGCTGGCCTCCTCAGCCTGTACTTGGAACACAATGTGATAGAGTTAGTTAATGAATTTCTCCATTGTCTTTGAGATTTATTCCTGACCCTGCAGTCTCTATTCTAAGCCAGAGGCCCCTCCACCCAAAGAGTTGTGTCACTTGTCCAGAATGGCTTTGGTATATAGCATAAGCCTACAATGGAGTTGTCATTTCCTTGATGTCAGGACTGGCTGCTCTGTTGTCCTAGGAGCAATGTTTTGATGTCCCTACGTTTCAAACTCCACTCTTCACTTAAAATGTCCCCTTTCCCCTTTCTATATTCTACACTCATACATCTTTTGTCTGTAACTTTCAATCACGACTTGTGAGGGGAGAATTAGCAAGTCCTTTGTGCTGTAGAAATTAATACTCATAAAGTGATATGAGGAGGGAACGAGGAGCCTCATTGGATCTATACTTTTGTCTGATAAATATATGTTACAGTAAATTACCTAATTAAACAAGCATAACATGAAAATTAGATGTTTGTTTCTAGGCATCTTTGAAGTGGTAACCACATTCCTTTCTGTGGTATTTGTTATTCCTTCAATTTGCAAACGCTGAATCATCAGGAATTCCACTCTGTGGCTTTAATTGCAAGCATATCCACTAAGTGCTGATGTGGATCTTCTATTGCTGAGCTTTTAAAAGCTGGTAACTTCTTCTTTTCAGTCTTTTTTTCCCTCATAATTATGGTGGCTTTCTATGGCCAATACCACACCCTAATCTGCACATCACTGTTGTCTGACGTGCAGTTTCTAATTTTTAAATGATCCCAAACCTTTCTAATTTAAGTGCATGCATGAGTATATGTGTTTGTGTTCATGTGTTTATGAGTGCAGAGGCCAGAGAGGGTGTCACATCCCCAGACAGCCAGGGGAACAGGCAGTTGTGAGTCGCCTGACATGGGTGCTGGAACCTGAATTCAAGTCTTCTAGAAGAGTAGCAACAATTTTTAGCCACTGAGCCACATCTCCAGTCTTTGGATCATTCCTTTGGATCCTATCACTTGGAAAAATATGAAGCTGACTGCAGTCATAAGAATGTAGGTGGTAGCTTAACTGACTTGTGTAGGACACAAGCATCTGGTACTACTATGTTTGGCAGTTGGCCTGTACTGTTTCATTTACTCATGTCTAGGACATCCTTTGGGTTTGGGGGTGGGGGTGGGGGTAACTCAGTGGGACAGTACTTCCTTTGCACAATTCTGATTTGGGGCCTATCTAAGCACTTAACATACCAGGTATGAACAGAAAATGACTTCTTGCCCTCTAGAGCTGGAGTTAAAGTCAACTGTGAGCCACCCATCCCAGGTGCCGAGAAGCAAAGTGGGGTCTTCTGGAAGAGCAGCGAGTGCTCTCATCCTTTGACCCATCTTTCCAGTCCATAATCTAATGGATGTTAAACCTGATGCCTGTGTATCTTTATCAGAAGATTCTGCACTCAAGAAGGACCCAGGAGCCTTCAGAGTAAGGTCTGGGGGAAGCTGGCTGATCTCAGGCTTGTTCAAATGGATGCTGATTTTCCAAAGATGAAATGGTCAATCCCATCTCTCATCAGTGGTTTATCTCATGGTCCACTGTGTCACCTCCTTAATGTACCTCCTTAGCCTCAAGAACAACGCCTTTCAGAGACCTTAGCTTAGGGAACACATTCTTAGACTCACAGCAGTCTCTGCAAAGGGACTGTGACATGGCACACTAAAGAACAGGGCTGGGGACAGAGCAGCATGGAAAATGTTTAGTCCTCTTAATTGATAAGTCAAGGATGTGTAGGTAAAAGTAAGTTTTCTTCTACAAGAGTATTTAAAAATAAACAGATAATATTTAGTATTGATGAAGAGCTAAGAAAGCACATCCATAAGTAAGTTTAAGACAAACCCGGAAATCTGTGTTACATTTGTTTAAAACATTCTGGCTAGGAACTGGGATGCTGTGTAAGCATGAAGTCTAAGATTGACCCGAGAACAAACTAAATTCCAGGTACGGTGCCATATGCTCTCTATCTCATTGCTGGCCAGCTGGAAATAAGAGGAGCCCTAAGATTCCTTGGTCTATTAATGGAGCTATATTGGTGAACTCCAGTTTCAGGAAGAGATCCTCTATTTAAAAAAAAAAAAAAATCATGAAGAGAGTGACAGAAAATACTCAGTGACAGCCTCTGGTCGCACAAAAACACTTTTGCTCCCCAAAACAATCATACACACACACACACACACACACACACACACACACCACAAACGCTCACAAAAATACACAATCACTCACACACATACACACCCACACTCAAACCCAAATACATACACATACAAACTAAAAAGAGACATGCAAGCTGTTTTCCACTGACATTATTCTAACTACTGAGAATTTATTCTAAGCAAATTATTAGGGTAACATCAATTCATGACCTTTTGGTAAAACTTGAGTAAAGAAATTATTAGATAAATTTACAAACATAATTAATATATTTTATATGAATTTAAGGATGGATGATAACATTTCTAAATATACTGTGTTAAAGCAAATGAAATATTTGATGTTATTACTTTAAAACATACTGAAATAACCAAAGATTTTGATTGTCCATGACTTAAAAATCATCACTTTTGTACAGTTCAATTTGATAATTATGGTTGAAGCGAACAACGGAAACCAGTAAAATATCAGCAAACAGCTCAAGTGCACTTTTATGTATATTTATAAACATCAGAAACACATAAGAAGGACTTTTGCCTTGTGTTAATAATGCCGATTTCAGATTTAAAATTATATTTACTTTTATTTTTCTTAATTTTATAATTTTTCCTTCAATAAACATGAGCAAACATGTCATTTCTAAATTAGTAAATAAAAAGGACAAATAACAGATGAACAATTTTAGCAATTATAAACTAATTTCTAGAAACCCAAAGTAGAGGTATAATACAGCTTTTTTTTCTGATCATGACATGATAATACATGTTATTAGAAAAAGCCATTTCCAGTTATTGTATCAGAATTCGGTAATTACTTTTTCAATAAAGAAACTGAAATCTATTAAAAGCAAAAATGTGAAATAAATTAGCTTTATACCCTGCACTCAATTAAACTATCATAGAAAGAAGGTAATGAATGGAGATAATTTGAGTGAAGGAATAAAGCTTTACAAAGCAGATTTTTAGCACTCTTCTAAAATCAATTAAAATACTGCAAAGCTAGAAACCCACAGGCTCCCCAGCACAGCATGCATGTTAAGTCACAGGGAGGGTATCTTCTCTCCGGGCCTTACAGGAACATAGGCACAGTCATAGGGACACAACACGCTGGTGGCCGTCTCCACAGCTGCAAGAATAGCAAGAATGCTAAGACAGCAGGAGTCTAAGCCAACCCTGGGCTCTGTATATGCAGTCCTTTCTCGCTAACATAAGTAAGTGTAGTATGTTGTCTGCCATATGCAGATTCTCATAAGGGAAAAAAATGGGATTTAGTGTTGGCAAACGTGTTTGCTTATTCCTGAACCTGACTCAGTTCAATCCCTGTGACCCACACTGTGCGAGAAAAAATCTAATCCCCTCAAGTTGTTTCTGACCTCCACTAGCACACACACACACACACACACACACACACACACACACACACACACACACACGCCATGCATGTGCACCAACAAACTTAAAAATGGATATGTGCGAAATTGGAAAGCTAGTAAAGCTATGCTAGGGGCTAAGAGCGAATGAGAAAGGAACAGAGGATGGGTGTCATCAAGTACATTTTAAACAAGTGTGGAAAAGATACAGTAAAACTCATCACCCTCAGCACCTGTGTGTTGCTGCCTGTTAAACTGTTACACTAAGTTCCTGGGACCCAGATCAGAGTTCATGGATGGAGTACGTAACTCTAGAAATGAACTTCCAACAAGACATCTCCCTGCTTAAATATGATTACATTATTTTTTTACATTTGTTCTTTTACAAATTCTCGATCGTGTTTTCGTGTTTCAAAACAGTCCTCTGGAGAGTCTGGAAGATTTAGAAAGCATGTGTTGGTTGTGTGCATTCGCTGCCTTTAAAGGTGATGCTGCACTTCCTGCCTCTCTTCTTTACAGAAGACGCTCTGGCTGGGTTTCAGCTTCCCCATCTGGATAGACACCTTCCTTCTTCCTGCCTCCTGAAAATCACTGGGGCAGGGCAGCATTTCTGAATTCTTTGTCCTCCTACCCTCAATCATGCAGGGTATATTTTTAGGGGTCCTTGAAAAATATGTGCCCTTGTAAGTTGGAATGCTACTCCGAACCCAAGCTTGAGAATTACTGGGGCAAATATAAATAAAGGAGGACTTTTCCAACGTTGTCATCTCCAGAAGAACAGATGCTCTTTTTCAAAAGATTCATGTTATATTTAATAAGATGAGTATGGGTTTGCGCATATGAGTGATGGTATATATAGAGACCAGAAGATAGTGTCAGAGCCAGAGGAGCTGGAGTTAAAAGGGACCAGCCATCCCTCATGGAACCAGATCCCATATCCTTCGCAAGAGTAGGAAGCATTCCTAATTGCAGAGACAGCTTCCCAGATCCCAGAAGGGTTCTGTCGGCTTATCCCCTCTGTAAGAACACTCTGTAAGAACATGGTGTTATGGCAAAGGAGGAGGAAAGAGCAGCCTGTGTGCTGCCACTCTCCTTCTATAGATAGAAGCTGTGATGTTCCCAGGGCATGGGAAAGAATGGAGAGGCTAGTGAAACTCAATGAGGAGCTCTGCGGCTGGAAGGAACTATCATTTTGAAAGCATGGTTACTGTCCTCCGGACTGGGCAAAGAAAAGGAGTTAGCCCCTTCTGCTTTTTCACGGGTGCCTGAATGTAGAATTTAGACTATTCCTCAAAAGCATATGTTCTTTTTAGGTTAAAGCATTATTTATAGGTCAGTATGGGAAAGCTGGACTTTAAACCTAACATTATTAATAAAGAGAGATATTTCTTAAATTTCAAACAAGCTATTGATACTTTAGCTCTGCTTTGCATGCCACCTGCCAAGGGTCCATTCTGCTCATCACCGAGTTCCCAGAAACACATATGCATACGTGTTTGTGTGCAGTTGCATGTATGTGAAGGTATATGTATGTGTGGAGGCCAGAGAACAAAGCCTGGATATTGTTCCTCAGACACATTTTATAATTAATTAGTTACAGGCAGGATTTCTCAATGTCCTGGAATATACCAAGCAAGCTAGGCTGGGGACCAGTGAGCCCCTGGGACCCTCCTGTCTTTCCTCCCCAGTGCTGGTATTCCAAACATTGCCATCATGCTTGTGGGGTTTTTTGTTTGCTAATTTATTTGGTTTGGTTGGTGTTTTTGGTTGTTGCTGTTTGTGGTTTGCTTTAACCATCCCTGGAGACCTAATCGAGGTTCTGAAAGCTTGAAAAGCAAGCATTTTACTGACTGAGCCATGTCCCCAGTTCCTCAGTGAGCACGTTTGGGAACACAGGTTAGGATTTGGGGCACGAATCTCCTAAGTTAAGATCTGTGTTTCAGATGTTCTAGTCTAAGAAAGTCTCATGTGTGTGAGCCATGGCAGGAAGATGGTGTCTAAAATTCCATCTTTACATGGCTAGCCTCTACCCCCAGGAAAAAGATCCATCCTATGCTGCAACTCAGAAATGCAGAAACAGAAAAGGGCGTGGCAGAGATGCCGCCATCAGCCAGCCTCTGTGGAAAAGGACAGAGGGATGCCAGCCACAATGAGAGAAGGGACTGAGATGTCACAATTCAAAACTGAACAAAACAGTCCAAGCTTGACTTACTGCTAAGCCTCTGCCATGTGAGCAATGCATTCTCTATGAGCATTAACCTCGCGAATCGCACAGCACTTGAAAATATGATTAGTGGGAGGGAGGAAGGAGTAAATCATTTACTTCTTTATATTCTTCAATGTTCCACTGTCCTATAATCAGGATGGCTGGAGAGATGACTTTCAGTTAACACTCTCTGGGAAACATGCTAATCCTGTGACGGCATCAGTGAGTTTTAAACCAAGACTCAATAAGATATAGATTATAACTGAAGGTTAAGGATAATGTAGAAACTGAGACTGTGGCTTTGAGATCCACCTGCCTGGTCCTTCAGGCTTTCCCTTACCCAGCGATGGCCATGGGAAAGTGGATGACTACCTCTTCACCAAAGAGACTTCTCCTGTAAAGCCGGGCTTACAACAGAGCCTGCCTCCTATCACGGTCAAGGACTAAATACAGTTATGTCTACAGTGTGCTCAGGATGGTGTGAGCAGCAAGGTCTATGCCATGTTTATTAACATCAGAACCGAACTCAGAGCTGAGAAGATGGATCATCACGTAAGAGCACTTATTGTTCTTACAGTAGACCCACGTCCAGTTCCCAGGACTTTGTCAGGAGTGTCATGATGCCTGTAACAAGTGGCTGTAGGCGATCTGACACCCTCATGGGGTACCCTAGATCACATGTACAAATATATACATAAATATAAATCATTAAAATATCTTCACACCTGAAGGTTGTCAAGGGAATCAAACTCTACTGTTCCCAGATGCTGCCAGATGATCACATCTGCAATGTGCAGAGACAGATACCAAGAAGAAACAAGTCTGATATCCACCTCCCATTAGATCAATGTCTGGGGAGCAGATTTCTCAGCTCACCCATGTTTCCAGGACAGAAGAAGGTAATGTAAATGGCTCCTCCTTACTGTTCAAGTCTCATTGACATGACAGTATAATTCCTAACTCAGTAAGAAAATAAATAGAAACACTACCTTTTATAATTTCCCCCTAAAATATGGCAGTTCTGTAAGTTGTTCTGTGAGGATACTTGAAGCCAACTTGAGAAATTTCTCTTCATATTTATTACCAGGCTATTTTCTAACAGTTGTATAGAAGTCTCTGAGTAGCCAGCTATACATTTTTGATTTGGGGAGAAAATGTCTGACCCCTTTCAGGAATAAGGATGCTTAGAATTCTAGCATTAGAGAGTAACTTCTTTGAATCAGTAGTCTGCCCATGGGACTATCTTTCTGTCCTAGTCACTTACTGGGGAGGTTACCTAAGAATTGATAGTCAAACCATCATGTCAAGAGAGGTATAGATGTTGTGAAATCACTGGCCTGGAAGGCAAATTTAAGTAGAGGCGGTAAAGGCTTGGGAGATACCTCAGCAATATAATAGCAGCCCTGAAATCATGAGGACTTGAGAACAATTCCCAGTGCTCACATACAAGCAGGGCGTGATGGTGCACATCCCCAGCCTCAGTTCAGAGACAGGAGGATAGATGCCAGGAGGTCATAGGCCATAAGCATCAGTAAGCAACCCTGTCTCAAAAACTATGGTGGAGAGTAATGGAAGATGTCACTAGATGGTGACATCTGGCTTCCACACCCATACACATGTTGCAAGCATGCATGGCTGTGCACGTGCGTGCGAGCGCGCGCGCGCGCACAAACACACACACACACACACACACACACACACACACACGCTGTAAGACATTTCTTTAGTTTTCTTTGGACTACCAAGGACTTTAAAGATAAGCTCTCTGCTCTATGGGGTGACTGTGAGTGAACTATACAACTCCCTGGGACCTCAATTTCAACCTTAGAGTGAGACTCACAAATAGGAGAAAGAAAAAAAAAAAACTAGTTCTTCTACATTATCAGGTTAGCCAGCGCTGCAGGGGGCTCTTGTTCCCAGCTTGACTCCTGAAAACCCCAGTGTAATGCATCTTAGGGTTTCCATCAGCTGCAGACCTCCTACTGTTTTAGGAATGATCACAGGTGCCAGTCCCTAGTCCATGTTAAAGTGAGGTCAGTGCCAAGGGGGGGGGGGCAGAAATAAGTTCTTAGAGGGCACAGGGCAGGGACTTAACTGCTTCCAGGTTGCACCAGAAGGTGAATGACTGGTAAAAGCCAGACCAACTAGTCTAGTCATTGGAGGGATGGTGAGATTTTGTGTGGCACAAAAGAATATGCCATGTGCGAACTGGGGAGATGGGTCAGTGAGGATCTGAGTCTGTATCCCCAAAAGCTATTCGAAACTGTGTGTGATCGACTCTGTCTCTAATCAACACTGCTCCTTAGGAAAGACTGGAGATAGAAACTGGAGAATCCCTGGAAGGCCAAGGACCAGCTTGGAGTATGAACCAAACAATGGGGAAAATGAAAGGTATTTATGGACACCTGAGGTTATCCACTGACCTCCACACACATGGTATAGCACATGAGTGCCTACACACACACACGCACACACACACACACACACACACACACACACAAACACAAACACACACACCTACCCAAGTCTATATAACACTACTTGTGTTACATAAGTTTTCAGGGCGTTGGACAGCCAATTGGTGTGTTCTTTTCTAGGGAAGCCCTTCTCCTTTTCTGAGCTTTTACACAGTTGCCAACTTTGTTTTTGTGTGTAGGTTTGTGTAGGTTTCAGAAGCTATACCCATAAAGTCTCACCAACATGACTGTCCAAACATGAGTTGAACAAGGATGATACCAACAAACAGCAAATTCTTTTAAATAACACATTACATTCATCCTTGGCAATAACCAAAAGGTTATATCTGTTGAATAAATTTTAAAAAAACATACAAAATAGATACCTTTATTTCAACTGAGTTTTAAGATTTATTTATTCTTATTTTATGCATATAGTGTTTTCTCTGAATCTGTCTGTGTACCACATGCCTGCAGTATCGACAGAGGCCAGAAGAGGGCACCTGATTCCCCTGAACTGGAGTTGCCCATGGTTGCAAGCTATGTAACATAACAATGTATGTGGGTGTGGAAAAAGGAACTTAGGTCTTCAGCAAAACAAACTGTCCCTGCTCGTTACTGCTGAGTTATCCCTCTACTCCAGTATTGAACTTAGCACCACCACTAACAGAAATGTAGCCCTGAAATGCTTGTTATTGCTAAAAAGCCATTGCATTTTGTCAACCGTTGAACCACCCTCTACCTGCTTTTCAATTAACTTTGTTGTTATGACTCCTCTTTGATGCAATATTATACTTCCAATAACAGAGGTAAGGTTCTTTCAAATCTGGTTTGTATTAGGTGATCTAATGTGGCTTCTATATTATATCACCAGCTTGTTTAAAGCCTTCCTAAACTAGATTTTGCTTAGAGATTTTTGTTTATTTCCATGACGTTATTTTAATTTCCTTGTAAAGAACATAGTAAACAAGTTTGTATCAGTGTGCCTATGTGTAAACAATGCTTTCTCACTTGATCACTGAATCAGCTGGGGGGGGTATGGTGGGGGCGTCCCTGGAGGAAGGATGCTGGCCCCCTCCCTCACTCTGTATCCTGAAGGCTGAGCTGTATTTTGAAGATGAGGTCACAGAGGCCTCAGCCTGTGGTCTCCCCACTTACTCCAAAGTGAATTGCATTGTGTGAAATTACTGAAACAAGCTATTTTGAAAAGGCTGCAATTATTCCCTGGCAAAGCTGGGATATGATAACATTTATTTTAAGGATGCTGTTAACAGAAAATGCTACCATAGAAGCTAGCCACTTAATTGCCTTCTTTTGCGTAATCTGTTTACCGCAGCACTGAATGCTCTAAATCTGTAAATGCGACAATAAAACAGCAAGAGGAGTTAAGCTGGTCTTGATGGCAACTACTCAATTGACCGTTTGATTTGCTTGTTCTCCCTGATGCAGTTGATAAAACTCTTATTTTTTTTCTCCTTTACCGAAGTGGGTCGTTCTACATTTTATAAACTCTGTATGCTAACACTGTGTCCTCTCTCTTCTTCCTTCTCCCTTTCTGCCCATCCCCCATCTCTCTAATGGACTTTTTATCTGAGCAGGCTAAGTTAACAACCTGGGACTGCAGGGTTTGGGTAATCCTCCCCCAAGACCCATCCTCGCCATAGCAACTCAATAATGCATGTGTTAGTCTACCTCCATCACCACACACACGTCTTTGGATGATATACCTAGAAACCTCAGACCCCATCTGCTGGACAATGGGATAGTTTTCTCCTCCCCAAAGGACAATCAAATGTAATAGGAATGTAAATCTATTCCTGTTATGTCTGGGTATGCAGAATGGAAATACCAGTACTATCTGACTGGTTTGGGGTGCATCGCTATAAGGGAAACTGCTCCCCGAGTACCCTTTTAAGAATAATCCCTGATTTACCAGACTTACCATTATATGTCTTTGCATAATTGGGCATGTGCAGTAAGAAAAAACAGTTTTAAGAGCTACTCTATCAATCCAAACAGAGAAGCACCCTCACTGCCCTCTTTAACAAACAAATACTGCCATCTCCTTAAAGGAAGCCTCGAACAATAATCAGAGCCTCTAGGGTATCTCCATTCATGGTTCCACTGTTCCTTCCAGGGTGTTCTGATCTTTTCTATTGTCTTCTTTTGAATGGATCCCATGCTAGTTTTGTAAATATCTGTGGGCTTTGACTCCAGTTACTTAAAGAGAGGAAGAGAATGTGGAAAGGCCCAACCCTAACCATAAAAGATGTGTATATGTATGTGCGTGCACATATACCCACATAGGTGCGCACATGCATTCGTGCACATGTTCATCCCACAGTTATCATTTACAATAAAGTACAGCTATTCCTTAATGTAATCGCCACCAACTTACTAATTCTACCTTATGCTTCATGGTTTCTCTCATTTATGAAGTGAAAAGGAAAATGGGTGATTACTGTCACCATTCAGACAAAGAGTTAAAGTGCCATAGAAAATGAGTATTCACAGGGAGATGCTGATTCTAGTGTGCATCATATTGTGGGACTCCAAGGATAGCTTAAATTGTATTACAAGTTTCAATAGTCACATTTGGGCTAATGATATGCTTCCATATCAGGGACCAACAGAAACTTTTCTATGTAGCTTTACTGAGGGTAGAAAAATAAGGTGGGGTGGTATCTTGTTTCCTCTTCCTAGAATGTTTCTTCTCTTGAAACCTGGATGACTTTTAAATATTATTTTGAGTGCCACCATCGCAAAGACATCGCTTCTCCCACTTCCCATCATTACCAACATTACTGTGTTTCTTTTTCTCCATAGCTCCTAAATCTTCTAATAAGCTACATGATGTAATTTTGTCTGTTTCTTTATATGTAAACTCCATGAAGGGGGGGGGGGATTGTTCATGTTTCTTTCATTTATCTTCTGTAACTTTCTTATTACATGTTCAAGAAATCTGTGTAGAAGAAAGTAATTATATGTAATGAATGATCAGTACATATAAACTAATGAAGGTCTTTCACTGTGGTACTTGGTAGGCCCCAATTCTACTATAGTCTTTTAACTTTTCTGGGCACATTAAATAAATAAATACCCGCCTCCCCCCAAAAAAGAAAATGCACCATTCATCCAACTATAATTTCTCAGGCTGAAGTTCAGCGTCTTCCACTAACCTTGGAAAGGCAAGGGGTCCTGTGAAGAAAACGGCGTCTTAGAATTCTAGACTTTCCTTATTCATGTGTCAGGGTCATGCCATCTTCAGTACTTTTAGTTGTTTTCAGGATAGAACAAAGTGATTCACTTGTGTAAGAAAACACATCGTTTCAAAATGTTTATGATTCTAAATTATAAAAATTGTATGTTATTAATATGCGATATATATGGTAACCTGGGAAATCCAGAAGATGTGAGAAGGAAAGAGAAGCAAATTAGCTCCTCCTGAATATCCTTCCTTTCTCCTTCTCAGTATTTGGGAGCTGGATCTGTAGTCTGAGAGGAAGAAAGGGTGTGGAGACAAAGTTCAGGAGGTGTGGTCCTTTCTACAGATGTCACATCAGCTGTCTCTAACTGTTTGCATCTGGAATGTACCTCAAGCCCATGTGTTGAAGGCCTGGCGCCTCCTCAGTGCTGTTGAAAAGGGGTGGGACAATGGACACGTGGAGTGGAAGGGGAGTGGCTTACGTCATGGAATGGAATAACAGGGTTCTGGGTCCTTTCTCGTCTCTTCTTCCACTCTCTGGCCATGGGATAAATGGTTTTGCTGGATCCTCTGTTCCCATAATAATTCACATGCTTGCTATTATAATCCAGACTAGACTGCTATCCAGGCCACACCACTTACAGCAGCCCCTTTGTTTTATAATTTGATAGCAAGTGCCCTATGTACAATCTGCCTGCGACTCCCTAACCCCAGGTGCTAGGATCCCAGGAGAGATGGCAAGGTCCATCTCATTTTCCCAAGAAAGTTCACAGACACCATGTTACTAGACTCCCAGAGACATTAGAGGGCTACCATGGCAACATATTTTCATAGTTTCACATCCTTCTCTGGAATTTCCTCCCATCACTGTGCCAAACATGAGTTAGGCAAAGCCTGGCTGAAGACTCATGCTGTGGAATAAACCCCTGTCCACTAAGAGTTATAAGAAAGGACCTCACCACTCTGCTCCATGTGTCTGAACCTTCAGAGCCCCTGCTATGCTGTTGTTTGTCTGCCTGTCCGTTGCACCAATAACTCATCTAATAAACTTATTACCACAACAGACAGTGTCTCCCTTGAGCCTTATTCTATTTTCTCTTCTACTACTGTGATAAAACACTCTGAACAAGAGCAATTTAAAGAAGACAGTCTACTCTGCTTATGTTACAAGGTTACAATCTATTCATTGTAACCTTTCCAGGATCCACAGAAGGAAATCAGACCAGGAGCTTCATGAAGTAGGACCCAAAGCAGAAGCCAAGGAAGGACATTGTGTGCTGACTCCTCTCCATCATGCTTAGCTGGATTCCTATGGAGCCCAGGCCTGCTTGACTAAGATGGTACCATCCATCACAGGCAGAGTCCTCACATATCAATTAGGAACAAAGATGATCTCTCACAGTCCAGTGTAATGCAGGCAGTCTCACAACAGAAACACCTCCAAATGATTCTAGACTGAGTAAACTTGGAATCTGAAGCTAAATAGTACAAACCCCAGGCCCAAGACCTTTCACTTTCCACAGATTCCCAAATAAGGGAATGGACTCTCCAAACCAGTGAACCCAAAATCAAAGTCATGTGCAAGCAAAGTATCTCAGATATACAATATGACAATAAAGGGCTGACAAACACATCTAGCAAATGTTTCTGTGAACAGAAGTTTCCAGAAGGAAACTACATCTCCAATAGACCCTTCTGCAAGGCTGATTAACCGGTGAAACCTTCAGTGATGGTGGAAAGGTTGAGATTTTGCAGGACCAGGGCCTAATTTCAATTCTTCTTGGCCTATTTGTATCCCCCTAAATATCCAATTATTTTCTGTGTTGTTGTAAGAGTAGCTAAACAGTAATAATTAAATTAATCATCAGATAATTATACAAAAAGACTAAATTTTATGCCTATGGAAAAGTTCAGACCTTAAATGAGCCCTAATGCTCTTGCAGAGGACCCAAGTTCTATTCTCAGGATGTGCATCAGGAAATTTACAGTTTCCTATAATTCAAGCTCCCAGGTATCTGACACCCTTTTCTGGATGATTCAGAAAATGGACACACTTGGTGTACATATAGGCAAGTAAGCATATACACATACACAGAGATTCAAAAATTAAATACAAACTTTTAAAAGGCCAGATTTTCATATTAAAAACTAAATAAAATTAATTTTAATGTATTGAAATAAAATTTCTGCCAGTATCCTAATGTCATTAGAAGATGGAATACAGCTCATTGGTAGAACACAGCTCATTGACTAGCATAGGTGAGACCCCCCATTCAATTCCTGGGACTAGAAAGAAGCAAACAAACAAAACATAACTCAAAATTTAAAAGTAAATTTTAAAGTAAAACTTTAGCTGGTACTGAATTTCAGTCTTCCAGATTTTTCACATGTAGAGAGGGGAAAAGAGACAATGAAAAAAATACATTTTAAAAAGAAATTTGTCTGAGCGGTGGTAACACATGACTTTCTTTAATACCAGCGTTTGGGAGGCAGAGGTATCAGAGGCAGGCAGATCTCAATGAGTTTGAGCCCAGCCCGTCTACAAATCAAGTTTCAGGACAGCCAAGACTGTTACACAGAGAAAGAAACCATGTCTCTAAAAACAAAACAAAACAAAAAAATTGGTTTGGAACATATGATGGACGTGGTCACAGAGCAACAGGAACTTCCAAATCTCACCTGGTGAGGTGGCAGTGATGGTAACATTTGAGGGTGATTTAAGATAAATGGAGGCCAGTTCTGAGAGCCCTTTGGCAGAATGTGGTCAAAGAAGATTATTGCCGAGCATGGAATGGCATGACCAAGTGATGGAAGCAATAGGCAGTGCAGTCAAGTTAAGTTGTGATACAAAGAAAGCTTAATAGTAAGAGTTAGACACAACTGGATGACATCAAAATTATGAACGGGCATGGGATGTTTATACATGAGTTAAAATGTGGCATGAATTGCGCAAGTGATTTACAAAGCCAGAAAGGGCCCTGTTGCCCCAAAGATAGCTTTAGGATCCAGCTTATATATAGAAACCCACAGTTAATGCTTGTTCACATTAGTGCGAACATCTACATGAACATTCAGTCTGTAAACAGAGAACCCTCACGGAGATTGTGATTGCCTAAATTTTCTCTTGTATTTAGTTTAATCATTCAGATGAAGAACATTTTATTTCTAAATTTATTTCCAGGAGAGGGAGAAAAAAAGACCTTATCTTTGGATGGAGAGTCAAAGGTTTCCACTGATGGGCACATTGCTACCCTACCTGCAACAGAAGCTGTGTAGACCACAACAATGGGAGATTTGAGCACCATAGGTACCTGCTTTATTGGAACAAATAAAGATTTTGAGCTGAGATACCATGAGATTTAACTTGATAAATTACTACCAGTTTCCACTAAGCACTGAAGTAGCCAAAGTACTGTTCAGTTTTAGTAACATACCTGAGTGGTCTGAAGGAGAATGTCCCCCATAGGTCAGCCATTTGAATACTAGGTGCCTGTTTGATGGCTATCTGGAGATCATTCAAAGCCATGGCCTTGCTGGAGGAAGTATGCCACTGGGAATGGGATCTAAGTTTTGGAAAGACTTGGGCATTTTAAGTATCCGCTCTCAGCTTCCTGTGTGTAGTTTGAGATGTGAGCCTTCTGTGCTTTGCTTCCTGTTCTACTTGTTATACCCGCTTGCTGCCACACGTACACACTATGATGGCAGTAGTAGACCCATATCCTTTTGGAAACTTAGATATAAATAAGCCCTTCTTTCTGTATTAAGTTTGTATGGTCATGGTATTTTGTCACTGCAATAGAAAAGTAATAAAGACAAAATCTAGGAAAGAGGTAAATAATGTATGTTAGTTTTTGACAGATACCACAAGAGGTTGTGAGAATTTTGCATTACTTGCTGAACAGAGCTCAGTTTATATAGTACTTGTCTTGAAAGTATGAAGACCTGAATTTGATCTTCAGAAGTCATCTAAAAAAAACATCAAGTGTGGCAAACACTTGTAATACAGTGCAGAGGAGGGAAAGACAGATGGGTCCATCCTGCTCAGCATCTTTCAAGAATCCAGGCCAAAGAGAAAACCCATTTCAAATTCAAAACACACATCCACCCACCCACCCAACACACACACAGAGAATGTATGTAAGAAATGACCATTGAAGTTGTTTTCTGACCTCCACATGCATTTCTACACACATGCGTTTGAAACTCCAGACTCATAGTCATCTGCATGCATACACACACACACACACACACACACATACACACACACACACACACACACTATTTTACATTGTAATTCATCAATGAAACCAATGATATACTTTAATGCTAGATCTCTGTGGCTCATGTTGACCACCCATCCCAAAATCTTTTTAAAATTTTAACCTCCACTTAATGTATTGACTGCCTTCTCTCTGGAAGTAGTGTAATTGTGACAAACTTAATCCAACAGAATTTGAAGTTGCCTAGAAATTGCCATAGATTCTTTCAGACCTGGACCATGCACTGTTCTGATCAATTGCCCATGATTTCGCTTCTTTAGCATCTGCAAGTTACTTCAAGGAACTCAATGAAACACTCTAAGACACTATACTCTTGATCATAAGTCACTCAACAGAAGAAGCCTTGAACACTAAATAACTGCAGGGGGTGGAAACTATTTTGCAGCCTAGCCAAAGGAAATTTACTGGAACAAGAATAAGAGATAAGCGACAATGCTCTGGGGTTGTGGTTATAAAGACTATTACTCACTGTGACTAACATTTCATGGCTCAATGGAGATCTTTTAAAAAATGTGATTCATATGAGCAAATCAAATGACATGCAAATGCAGGTCTAGTCAAGACTTATAGCACTTTCAACTTAAAAGATTTTATATACGTTGTGTATTTTAGTTTACATTTTATTTTAAAGAGGAGTCTCATGTGGCACCAGTTGACCTCAAACTCATGATGTATCCATGGATTACCTTGACCTCTGATCCTCCTGCCTCTTCCTCATGAGTCCTGAGGTTGTAAGTGCACCCCATTTCACACAGTTTATACAGCACTGGGCATGGAACCCAGCCTCCTTCATGAGAGACAAACACTTTATCAACTGAACTACATGACCAGTGCACTATGGTCTCAATTGAGAAGATAGGGTACTATTCAATTACTATGCTTCCATACTGTATGGATTGTATGAAGAAATGGCACTCAAGGGCTGGTTAGATGTCTCCAGAGGCAAAGGAATTTGCCACCAGGTCTGATGATCTCACTTTGATTCTGGATATTTATATGATGAAGGGCAAGAACTGTCCTCCATAAACGAGCTGTAGTATGCACATACAGAGAGAGAGAGAGAGAGAGACAGAGAGATATGAATACACAATGATTAATTATAATAACATATTTTTAAAAAATTGTGTCAATTAATATAATAGTGGGGGTTATTGATAAGGATCCTGTTTATATTAATAAACCCCATTGGACGTATTGCCTTTATGATTAATGGACTGTATTAGTTTACTTAATAGCTTCACTTCTCAGACTTACTCCTTTTATAAAGTTGTTGAAACTGACACCCAGGAAATACAAAACAATTAATGACAGAAATAGAAAAAAATACACATTCCATTCTTTAGATGTTTGACCCTGAAGTTCATGCATTAATACTACCCAACAATTACGTGAAGAGAACCTGCCATGTGGTTACAGGTAGGTAAGAATCTACTTGAAGGAAGCTCTTTAAGAATGTAATTTGATAGAAGGTACCATAAAGCATCATGAAACTACAGCTCTGAGAATTTCTATTTAATGATGCCATTTCCATAGAGCTAAGACATTCTTCTGCATTTAAGAGATGTAAAGTAGTCATTTAAATATTTACTGCTTTGGGCCTCAAATTTATTACATATAGTGGCTTTGAAATGAGGATGTAACCATCATTTTACATTTATTCCCCAAGCTCTGTTGTAAAGGGTTTTAGCACAAGGCAGTTGGCATTTCTGAGATGGCTACTTCTTTCCAGGCAGCTCAGTCTGGCCAAGCTCCTGCCTTCATTTGCAGCTGACAGCTGAGTGAGTGCCTCAGTACTCAGGAGGGTGGGAAATGGAAGATGCTAACTTCACAAAACTTTTCCTAGAGAACTGTCTTATATACTATACATATAAGACATACTCAGTGGTGGCTCTGGAAGCCCTATTCACATGCCTATAGACACATGAAAAATACCAGAAAGCAAGGGAAACATGTAAACTGATGGTATTGTTCCTAGAGCACACAAATATAGGGGTTGGTTATGGTTTGGAAAGATGGTTCACTTGGTCCAGTGCTTTGCCATGCAAGCATGAGAATCTGAGTTCAGATCCTCAGCATTCACATAAAAACATTGATCACAGCAGCACAAACTTGTAATTCCAGCGCCGGGGAGATAAAGACTAGAGGATCCCTGTAGCTTACTGGGAAGTCAATCAAATCAAATCAGTGAGCCTCAAGTTCAGTGAGAGACTCTCTCTGTCTCTGTCTCTCTCTCACGCACACACGCACAACACACACACTCAGAGAGAGAGAGAGAGGAGGGGGAGAGGGGAGAGAGACATGAGAACTTCATGATCTCTACTTTGATTTACAGTGTTTGAAAAGTAAGGGGTAATATGATTGTTTTAAAGAGATAAATATTCATTTCAAAGAACTTAAGTCCTTGGCTTCTGAATGAAAGGATGTCTTAACATACTCTGCCCCACATTTTAACAACTGCCTTTAATCCAGCAGCAACAATAGATAATGCAGTATATTGTATCTATCTCTGTCTGTATCTGTCTCACTCCCTATCTCTCTCTGTATTTAAGAGTCATGAAATATATATTTTATATAATATATAGTCTAACATTATATAATACACACACACACACACACACACACACACACACACACACATATATATATATATATATATATATAGAGAGAGAGAGAGAGAGAGAGAGTAGTTAATGTTTTCAAAATTCCATGTGGCCAGAACTACTGTGCCTTTTTACTGTTTGCTAGATGGCCTGTGTGTCTATCCAGCATGAACTCTGAAGTCACCACTCTGCCTTGTCTCGACCCTCTCACCATCACAGGCATCTCTTGATGTTCTTCATGCCCTTCATTTCTTATTTTTGTCAATTCCACACTGACACTACGTGACTTAGGTGACTGTAACCTGACCACTGCCTTGAAATTTTCCTGACATCTTCACCTTCCAAAGTTTCCCTCTCAAAATTTTCTCCTTTAACATCTATTACTGTCATGGTGCAGGTATTTCTACTTTAGATGGTTTTATGGAACATGGGCTTGATAAGTGAAATAGATGCCCAGACGTGGAAATTCTTAAAATATGGAGATATATTCTCTAGAATAAATGAATATTCTAGAAACAGAAGTGTCAAAAACAACAACAACAACAACAACAACAAAGAATCAATTATTTGGTCACTGAACCTTGGTGTTGTTGGTTTTTAACAAGGTCCATTAAGCTCTGAAAACTTAGGGCTGAGTGGAATCCTTCTTTTGTATTTGTACCTCCACCATTCAAGCAAAATAAATGGTGTATATGTCATGGATTTGGGATGGAAGATGTCATCAGTCCTTTCCCATGATGCACAGCAGCAGTGGTAAAGAGCCCAAGATCTTGGAGTGTTTAATGTTCTCTTTATATTCTTTTGGTTAACACAGATGGGCACACCTTACAAAATTGGGTATCTCAGCATGCTAGTATCAATTCTGTTGCTGAGCATCTCTGCAGATTGTTAGAGGCCAGAAGAGCTAAAAGATGGTAGTGCAGAGAAGTTCCTATTTCAAAATTATAACATACAGAATGACAAAATAGGACAGTCTTATGGACTGGCATGTACACACATACTAACAGACACATTCGCACGTGTGCCACACACAACGTCACACTCATACACATACATACACACACCAAAAGAAATATATTTGACCCTCTGGGTTCCCAACACATCTTTTCTCTAATTATTTGAAGGTGTTGGTTTTTTAATGTTACTGAGTTCTTCAGCTCATCCATTACCAAACCATCAATGAACCTTCCTCTCTCTCTCTCTCTCTCTCTCTCTCTCTCTCTCTCTCTCTCTCTCTCTCTCTGTGTGTGTGTGTGTGTGTATGTGTAATATATGATTATTTCTAGTTAGCAGTTAACTTTGGAGCAGGGATTCATTCACAACTTCAAATTTATATTCAATATTTTCTAAAAATTTCTGACATTTCCATCCAAAAACGTTAAGCAAGTATAAGGATATATATATATATATATATATATATATATATATATATATATATATATATATCCTTTCCTTGAAAATAATGAATTGGATTATAATACAGTCTTGACTACCCTCCTGCATCTTTATCCTATTTTTCCTCTAATAAGCAAGCTTGACTTAAGGTTAATGCTTCATCAGATGTGTAAGCAAGCTGTTCTATTTCAATCATAATGACAAAAGTTGGTCCCTGAATAGCCTGCTCGCTGTTAGGCAAGGTTTGTTATGCCTACACATTGTTCAGACTCATAGTAGAGCTCCAATTTCACTACCCTCATCTGCTGATTTCTGTAAATAAATAACTCTTTGGGGACAGAAATTCTACTTGCTCATCTCTGAGTAATAGCTCTGGGTACAGAGCATGACCCAGGGTGAGTATTCAGTCACCTGGCTTTATTTGTTTTAATTCCTCTGTGTGTGTGTGTGTGTGTGTGTGTGTGTGTGTGTGTGTGTGTGTGTGTGTGTGTGTGTGTGCCCATGGAGGACAGCCAGTGTATCCCTTGGATGTTGGAATTGCATGTAATTGTGAGATGTCTGTAATGGAAATAACTGGTCCTCTATAAGAGGAACAAGTGCTCTTAACTGCTTAGCCACCTTTCCAGACTTAGACGTGTTGAATTAATACACAGAAGCATTTCATTTTTCTCAGCCTTTAGATCACTTGTGTTCAAATCCTACTTAAGTTTAGTGGGTTTTTTTTTTCTGACAGACGAGTATCTGAAAAATGATAACAAATAGTAGTGGGTATATCTGCTGATGTCACAAGTATGACTTTAGGTGATTCCTGTCTACTTTAGATCACTTTTATGGGAACTTAATAAGTTTAATTACTCAATTCAGGTCACAAGTCTACTGTGTTTTACATGGAAATACAAGTCTTAGAAATATGAAGACAAATATGGAAATATTGCTTTCTGTCTCCTGTTTTATAATCCAAAGGAAGGATATTAATTCAAATCCCAACTATGCTCTGCTAAGGTTCTGACTATTATAAGTTGCCAACTAGCCACTGCCTAGACTCAATTAGGAAGATTGTCTAGAGCCATTACTTAGCTCATGATTGCCTGTGGCTGTGTCTGTATGAGGTTGTCTTGTGTGTTAACTGACTCAGCCCTGTGTGAGCATCACCATTACCTAAGCAAGGACACTGAGCGGTGTAAGCATGAAGCCAACTAGCTCAGTGCTAGCAAGCATGGGTGTTTTATTCTCTCTGCTCTTAATCATGGATATGATGTTTTAAGTTCTGCCTTGACTCTCCCCTATTGACAGACTGAATCATAAGCTAAGTGGAACCTTGCTTCCTGCGTACTGCTTTTGGTCAGTGTATTTGTCACAGAAGTAGACATGAAACTAGGGCAGCTCTTTTAGGCACAAGTGAGAGGGCAAAACTTTAATGTTTTTCCACAATGAGTTGTATGAAGAACTTACTGTCTAAATCTGTTTTCTAAAGTTTGGGATTTAATTTATAGAACACAATAGTCTATGCCTTCACATATATACAGCTGCATAAACACCAGAATATTTGAGATGACAACTATATCTGCTCTAATTGTCCCTAGGCCTTTTCTAGTCTTTACATGTGCATTGGCAACATTGATTTGTTTTGTCAACAGATTTTCCTCTTCAGGTGCATTATACGAAAGAAATAATATAGTACCTGTCCATTCGGCCTAAAACTTTCTTCATTATGGTTCAATTAAATTGTCAGTAGATAATATGAGGTTAAAGAGTAACTCTAAGCTATTTCTTAATCCTAGAAGATGCACATTTCATAGGCTCAGTAATTCTTCCAGGAGAATACTAACCAAGATTCCTAAGTGCCTGTTCCTATGCAGCTAACAAGGAAGAAGAGCCCAACCTGGGAAGAGACAGTGATCAGTGGGAATGTAAAGGGGACAATAATAGAGTGTAAAGCATAGTAGTATGATAAAAATGCATTATGTATGTATTCGCATGATACATGAAACATATCATCATGTATAACTAATATATACTAATAAAAGAACAAATATTTCAAATAGCACAATGTTTTATGGAGATATTTTCCATGCCATAAATAGAAAGAATATGGATCCCTTTCTGGATTGGAGACAAACCTGTGTAAGGAAATAGATACTTTCTTTGTGTTTTTTAAAAAAGGAAACAAAAGATCATAGACTTTGGACCACTAAACAATGATTTTTAGCTGGCTCTGCTTTAAGAGATCATTTTATATTTCAACAACAAAAAAATACTAATGTAATCCTAGCATAATATGAGAATTTAGGGGAGGAGTATTACAGAGGAAGTGGAAATTGATCAGATTCTGAAATGAAGTCTTTTTTCTTAAAGTTCATATTACTAGATCTTCCCTATTGACTCCTGCAAGGATCTGAGAAAAAAATGATTCCTTGGGGAAGAATCACAAGTATTTATCAGCTTTTCCTTATATGCTCCAGTTTCAGGAGTTACAAATATTTCAATGTTTTTAAATATTTTATTAACCTATGGATACAAAGCATTTAGAAAAGAGCTCCAAGAATTTAAAAATCACAACCCCTTTTCCCTATTCAAACCAAGTAATATTGCAAAAACATTTTTTCTCAACCATTTTAGATGTTGCCTCTTACCCAGTTGATATGAAGATGAATGTTGTTAGTAAAGAACAAGATTATCTTATTAAGATAAATAAGTAGATATAGATGATAGATATTAGAAACAGAGATGTATAATGGATACAAAGAGAGATTATGGACACAGAGGTAGGTAGATAGAAGAATGATATAGAGATAGATGATTATAATAGTTATATGGTAGACATATATGTGTGTATGTGTGTGAGAAATGATAGCTAGCTAGTTAGATGATAGATAAATGGATAATTACTTAGGTAGATAGGTGACAGATAATAGATATGGCTATAGAAGATAAATTGATACATAAATAGATCGTCTCATCTAACACAGGTTGGCCTTGACCTTGCTATGTAGCTGATTATAGACCTCAGTCCTCTGAACCCCAAAATTAAAACTGAGTATGTGTGGCACCTCACTTGTAAATCCCCCAATTCTAGAGGCAAACACAGAAAATCCTTGGAGAATAGCTAGCCTAGATGAGTCTGACACTTTGTTTAAGAGATAGATCTTGCTTCCATTTATGCACAGCGATGAAGGAAGAAAGCTATTGTCAACCTCTGATGTTCACACATGTTGCCTCAAATGTATGTTCACTCTCATGCACACCCAGTATATCTATAAGTAGAATTAAGAAAAATCAAATTTACTAAACCAGCATAAACCTTAACACCAAACTATGAACAACTGTCCTAATATCCACTGTTAGGCACTTCAGAAATCCCTGCCTAGGGAATAGCTCCCAACACTGTAGACTGAGTATTTCCATATCAATTAACTTAAGACAATTTCCCCACAGACATGCCCACAGGCCAACCCAAACCAGAGGATCCCTCATTAAGACTACCATCCCAGGTGAGTCTAAGATGGATCAGTCAAATTGGGGATGAAAACTAATCACCACAGTTGGGAAGACCTACCCACTGTGAGTGGCACCATTTCCTGAATGGGATCATGGATGATATAAAGTAGAGAAAACAAGCTGAACACCAGCAAGCTTTGGTCACTCTCTGCTTCCTGGTGACTATACTCTTGAACTATGAGCCCAAACAACCCCCTTTTCCTTTAAGCTGGTCTTTTATAGTATTTTATCATAGCAGCAGGAAAATAATTATTCTGAATATGTTGCATCCCAATCCTAAAACATGTGAGTGGTACTTTGTGTTTTTTAAGTGACCTCGCAGATATAATGACCGATTTCTTCCTTAAGATGGGGATGGGGTAGACTCTGGACTCTCTAGACAGGTCTCTTTTAATGCAGCTTTAAATTAAGGGAACTAGCCACTACTTACAGGTTAATGTTAACAGAGAAAAAGGAAAGCTACTGGCTTCCTAACTAGAAGAAAGCACCCAGGGGTTATCTAATGGGGCAGCCATATGGAAGAAGAGAAGAATATCTCAATATACAGACAAGGAGATAATGGACATTAAAACCACACCTCTGAGGAACCAAATTATGCTCTAAACCCCAATGAGCAGGAAAGGAAGTTTCCCACTGAGCCATTAGAAAAGAATACAGAGCTGCTAATAGATTGACTACAGCCCACACTGACTCAAAGCATTTCTGCCATGAAACTGTATGGAGCACGTTTGTGTTCTTTGAGCTGCTAAGTGTATGACGATTGAACTAAGCAATCCAGAAAATGGATGCAGGTCCATCCACCAAATGCTGCTGATCAGATCTGCATGAACACAGGGATTCTGTGTGGATTTTCAGTCTGTCCATTCTTCAGCTCAGGGCTCCCACACCATCCTAAGAGAACATTATCTTTTTAAAGGCATATTTGTATCTTTATCAAACATGTATGTGTGGGTGTGGTTGTCTGTATTTTCATATGCTACATGCTTGTGGTTACCCCCAGAGACCAAAGGATGATATCAGCTCCCCTGAACCAGGAATTTTAGGCCATTGTAAGACATCCTCTTGGGAACCAAATGTAGGTCCTCTGGAAGCATTAGTAGATGATTTTATCCCCTGAACTACCTCTCTACATCTATAAGATATCATTTTCTCTTTTGTTATGCCACAAAGATGACAAATTTCATTTTATCAGCCTGTGTTCACCAATATTCATTCAAGCAATATTAGAACATGATTACCTGAGACAGTTTCTAAGAGCAAGAAATGTTGTACTATAATTTTAAATGTTTTCTTTATTGAGAAGCTTCTCAGTGTGTTGCATTATTTTTTAGCCTTTGTTCATGATAGTCATGTTGTAGATTATTAGTTAAATATGTCTTACATTTTTTATGCTATGGAACATTTGATTAATGATTGCAAAGACGTAAAGCATTCTTTTATGTTGAAATTGTTTAACTATTTGAAGTTGTGCTACTTTGTCTAAAATATCTTCTTCTAACAAAGAGGTGAACAGCCAATAGCAAGACAGGAAAAATGATAGATGGGTCTGGAAAGCAGACAGAATAAATAGATGGAGAAAAAGAGGGTTTGGGAAGCAAGAGAAAATCTAGGAGGAAGAGAAAAAGGAAGTCTCTGGGGGCCAGTCATCCAGCTACACAGCAAGCCGAAGAGTAAGCAGGAAAGAAACTTATACAGAAATAGAAAAAGGTAAAGAGCCATAAGGTATATGAGTTCATTTAAGAAAAGCTGGCAAGAAAAAGACAAGCTAAGACTGGGCATTCATTAAGTAATAAGACTCATTGTGTATTTATTTGGGAGCTACTTATTGGGATTTCAAAGAGCTAAAACAAACAAATATACAACAGCACAGTCATTTTCCATTTATTTTTATTCCTTCTATAGGTTTTACAGATTGAATATTTGGGATCAGTCAAAATCCATATGTTAAAGAGCTAGCCTCCAAAGTCATGGTATATGGAGATAGGGTGCTTAGGAAGGAACTAGTGTTACATGGGCTTGTGAGTGCTGGATCATGCTTAATGCGCTAGTAAGAAGAGATATGGAGTTGGATGCTCACTTTTACTCAGCATGTCAACTCTGAGGTCACAAGAGCACACAGGGAGATGACAAACAACCAGGAGCCATGTAAGGCACAAGGAGTGTCCTTCAGAGATTGCCACACTTGTGCCCCATTAGATGACTCCAGAGCAGAAGGAAACTACTCCCCTACCGTTTCTACCAGAAACTCAGATGTTTTTGTTATTGCAGTTCAAGTGAACTAGTACACTGAGGATCTGTCATTCAACATTGTCCTTGTCTACAGTCAACCAGTATGTTCATTATTCTAACTCTATAGGTACAAATGACTTATGTTCAAATTCAGAAGACTTCAGTTATACTTAGATATACTAACATTCATCAGTTCTTTCTGAAATACTGGGAATATTAATCAGCATATATTTATAGATTTAATTTTTGCTTTATTTGATTTTATCCATCCCTTTATAGTTTCATCCATGTATATAATATGTTATCACTATTTGTACCCTCATTACTCCTTTTTTCTCTTTCATTGTAGTGAATCCACTCTTCCCAACAAGTTGAGTGTAGTTAAAGATGCTTACATGAGCAACATGGGGATATATTAAACATCAAAAAGAGATTATCATTGTCTGCATCATTTATCTTTAAAGATAATATTCATTATGTTTTCTTAAATATTAACTATTTTTTCTGCTCCTCATTCTTATGTAATTATCAAGTCTTTTGAAAATCATTTTCACTTTGAGGGAAATAGCCTTTAGAAATTCCTTTAGTGCAACTCTTTTGTGTTAAAACGTCTTTTGTTTTCTTGAAAAGTTCTTTGTTTCTATGCTATGTTTCTTGAACTATAATTCTGGATTTTCTTTTTTCCCTACTTCTAGGGATATTAAAGAAGATATTGATTGGGTTTCTGACTTTCCTGTTATGGTGACTGCCTTTCATTGTCAATGAAACATAATCTAAATTTACCCGAGAAGAGAGTCTCTACGAGGAATTGTCTAGATAATGTTGGCCAGTAAGGGATTGTCTTGATGACATTAGTGGAGGTAGAAACCCCCAACCACTGTGCTTGGCATCATTTCCTGGACTTGGATCCTCAACTGTATATGTGTAGAGAGGAAGACAAATAAAGCAGGAAAGCATAAGTTCATTTTTCTCTGCTCTTGACTGTGGAAATGGTTTGCTACTTCAAGAACCTAGTGCCCCAATGATGGACTTCAAAAGAAATGTAAGTTTAATTTTACTTTTCCCATTAAATTTTTGTCAGGATATTTTATTGCAACAAGATAAGCAAAACTAAGGTACCTGTCTGGGTTGGAAAAGCTCTCTCTCTCTCCAAGACTAACACAATGGTTCAGGTTTATGCATTCACTCTCAGGGACTACTTAGATAAACAGGAATATACTTGCTCTGACAGGTTAAGTGACATGAGTATGTTTCCTATAACTTGTGTGTGTTTCTGTATTTGAGGTTTAGTGTCTTCTCTGCATGCTTACATGGGGACCATCCTTTTACCATTTGTATCAAAACATCATTTCATTCACTAGGTGTTTGTTCAAATTAGCATGTCATTCTCGTGTTTATTGACCAGTTAGTTGTATTTCATCTTTTGAGAACTGTTTGCTCTTTCCATTAACCCATTTCTTGGTTGCATTGCTTGATTTGCTGTCTAGTTTTTGAGTCCTCTGTATATTCAGGTACCTATATACCTGAAAGGTGTATAGGTAGCAAATGTAGGTGTCCTTTGTCAGAAGATGGACAAAGGAAGCATGGCACGTACACATACTAGGACTTCTCTTAGATGCAGCAATGAAGTTATGTTTTATGAAGGGAAAAAGGTATATCTGGGAATAGTCACCTTAAGTGAAATGAGTTAATCTCAAAACAATACACAAGTTTTCTCTAACTTGTGGGTCCTAAGTTTTATATGGATAAGGAAATCATACAAATACCGATGACTTGAAAGCAAAACTGTCCACAGAACACGTCTAGGAGAGCAGCACGATGAGGAAGGGAACATGGTGTGGGTGAACAACGCTGAAGGTACCTCATCAGCTTGCACGAAAATGACCTATGAACCTAGTAGGATACAGAGCTTATAATGTATCTTTCTCTTTATTGCCAAGTATTATACCATCGTATGGATGTAATAGAGCTAGTCAATCATTCAGGCTCTGCAGAATACTTCAGTTGCAGCCAGTAAATTTGCCATCCATGCCCGGACACAGGATTTTGTGAATGTAATCCATTTATCTTGGATAGATTTTCAATATTGTCATAGCTTGGTCAGATAGTAATTGCATTTTAAGTTTCACTAGACGATAATGAAATTTTTTTTTCTGTAGCTACGCTATTTTACTTTACTTTTGTTTTGGTCTGAAATAGGGTCTGGGATGTGGTCTGGGCTTATCGCCAAGTCACGAGTCTTCTGCCTCATCTTCCCTAGTGCCAACCCTCCACCTCCACACTTAGCTCAATTTCCTCATTTAAGAAAATAAAATTACCTTGGAACCTCACCTATCTCATCAGGTTATTCCAGTCATTAATCGGGAATGCGCTCCACATCAAAAGCGCCTCTGAGAGTGTGTAAGTGGTATCTCCTAATCTGCAGAGAAATCTGACCCCAGCACCTACAACACTTGCTCTCTGTCATGGTCCTCCCCATGTGTTCCGCCCTCTCTATCTGAAAACCAAGCTGTGCCTTGATCAAAATATTTACACATGCAAGCCAAAGCAAAACTGACCAAAATTAAATCCACAGCATGCCACCTTATTGACCTAGGGTCACACTATGTATCCTAGGCTAGTCTTGAACTCATTACCGTTTTGCCTCCCCCCTGTTGGAGTGCCAGGATGCAACCTCATACTGACCTGGCATTAGGATCTTCTAAAATTGCCATGAGAAATATATGAAACATCACCTATTTTCTCTCTGTTCTGATAAGCATTTATATTACCCATTTCTCTTGTTTGAGCTATTTTGAATTATGTCTATGAACCTGCAGGACTTTCAATTCAGTGTCAATTGATTCTAAAATCCCTGGAGATTTCCTCAAATATGTTTAATTGCAATAAATTAAAGCTTTCTTCTTTCGTGTCTGTTTTAATTTAATTGACCATTTTCCCTGTATTCTATTATATATTTACATTTTACTCTTTACATAATGTTTTCAGATTTTTCAGTCCTTAAAAGTACTTAAAAATCTATATGCCTTCATTCTTTCTGCATACTTTTATTCACAGTGGCTTATCTCTGATATGTTCATAGCTTCGATTTTTAGTGTGAGTTCACATTTAGGTTACACAAACTGGTGGAAATTTATTCCATTTAGTATTTTTAAAAGAATTTTTAAAATTTTACTGAAGACAGACCTTCTTCACATTCTCTGAGACCCAGACCCAATCCTTCATTCTCATCCCTAGAGCTGCAACAGATCACCAGCTGCAGCTTCTCTTCCTCCCTGTCCACATCTCCTGCGGATCCCACAGACCATTCCTTTTCAACTGCCCTCTAGCCAGAAACTTCAAACAACTGCAGCTGAAGAATGGATAAAAAAAAAAATGTGGTACATTTGCACAAAGTAGTCTTATTTGGCTATTAAAAAATAAAATGACATCATAAAATTTTTAAGCAAGTGGAAGGAACTAGAAAAAAATCATCCTGAGTGAGATAACCCAGACCCAGAAAGACAGATATGGTATGTACTCACTTGTAAGTGGATGTTAGCTCTTAAGTAAATGGTAACCATACTACAATCCATAGACCTGTTTAGGGAAAGAGTAGAGGTCTGGGGGATATATGGATCTCCCTGGGAATTGGAAATAGATTCCAAGGGTGGACAGAGTGTGGCTGGGGATGGGAGCAGGGGGAATCAGATGAGGAGTGAGACAGGATGGAGGTAGAGAGATGGCTGGAATTGCTTGTGTGGGGCATTTGGGCCTAGTGTGGAAACCTATTATAATGGAAAGTTCCTGGAATCTATAAAGGTATTCTTAATGAGGACTACTAGTAATGAGAGATATGGAGTTTCAATTGCTATCACTGTTGACAGTCAAGGCTTCCAGTAGCAGTTCGGTTACATTCAATTGAGTTGGTGGTCAAGGGAGGCCCATAGAAATCTAATGCAACCCAGGCTGATACTAAGACCAAGGGTTGTTCTTCATAAACTGACACAGGTCTCCATTGCCAAGTACAACATCCACATACCTCACTGAACATGGACAGATATAGCTGGTGCCTACATGAAACCTTCAACCCCAAGCTCTAGTCACTTTGGTTTGGGTAGGTACTCTGCAGGCTACTGGAAGAGAAACGTGGATACCAACTTAGCCACAAAATCATTGACTTACAATTTTTCCTGCCTGCAAAATATGGTAGGGAATTGGTGGCAAAGACCTTGTAGGAGCAGCCAACCAATGTCTGATTTGACTTAAGGCCCACTCCATGAGAAGGAACAGGGCACTGCTTGGGTAATGAAGATAAAGAAACTAGCCCGAAGACCTACAGTAATATCAAACACTACTCTTCTAAACAAAACAAAATAAATAAAACAAAAAAATAAATGCAGTAAATGATTCCTAATGGCATTCTTAATATATTCATAGATCAGTGCCATATCCAATTATCATCAGAGAAGATGCCTCATGCAGCAGATAGGAAGAAATTCAGGGACTGATAGCTAGACATTGTTATGACAGACTGAATTGGAGGTCTCCATCAAATTCCTCCTCTCAGAGTCAGGGAATCCACAGAAGAGGATATGGGAAACATGCAAGAGTCAGAGAAGTTGGAGGATACCAGGAGAACATAGCCCTGAGAATTAACTAAGCAAGGCTCATATGAGGTCATGGAGACTGAAGACATTTTTCTGCATCAGGTTCTCTGTGAATATATTATAGCTATTAGCTTAGTATTTTCATGGGACTCCTGTCTATGAGAACAAGTGGATCTCTGACTCTTTTGACTCCTCTTAGGACTCTTTTCCGCCTGTTGGGTTGCCTCCAATATGTAAGTGTTTGCTTCATCTTGTGCTTTACTTTGTCATGCTTGGTCGTTATCTTTTTCAAGCCTTTTCTTGTCTAATGAGAGACAGAAAGGGAGTGGATCTGGAAAGGGGATGTGGAGAGGAGAGGAAACTATAATCAGGATATATTGTATGAAAAAATAATATATTTTCAGTAAGAAAGGAAAACATAAAGCAACTTTGTTTCAGGCATACATGGCCTGTTTCTGTGTGGATATGTATATGTGAGTGTAGTACCTGTAGGGACCAGAGGAGGGCCTCAGATCCCCTAGGGCTGGTGTTAAGGCAAGAGAGCTGTCTGGTATGAACACTGTGATCTCAGCTCAAGTCCTCTGCAAGAGCAGTACACACCCTTGAGTGCTGAATCATCTCTCCATCCATCAGTTCTTTACATCACTCAAGCTGAAACCTGGAAGGGAGTCCTGACCAAGCTGACACAATGCTTTTTGTCACAGGGCCTTCGGAGGCCCTGAATCATATGCACTTCTAACCTGTGCATGTGGGGTTGTCAGCTTGATTTCTCGGTTTCTGCAGCAATGGCAGTAAGTGCCTTAAAATAAGCTTAAATTTCCAGCTTTTAAATTGTAAGATTATATTTCAATTTTGGCTAGATATCGACGAGTGTTGCATTCACTAGAAATCCCCACTTAAATGAGCTTGGAACATGAAGAAAGTAGCATAGTATGTGTTTCTATATTTTAAAGGTTTAATGCACATGAATTTTATATATATATATATATATATATATATATATGTGCCTCTGTATGGATATGTGCACATGCTATAGTGCTTATGTTAGCTAGAAGAGGTTTCTGATTCCTTAGAGATGAAGTTACAGGTAGTAGTGGGCCACCCAATATGGGTTATGGACAGCCAACTCCAGTCTTCTGAATAGTAGCAAGTGTCTTTAACTGTTAAGGCATTTATGCAATCTTGGGTTCATTATATTACCCTGCTTGTTATCACTTATGGGCCAGGTTTATTTAAATGTATTTCCCATTATCTCTAGTGTATGAACTGGCTTTTTGGAGCCCATTCCCTATGGAGCGGTACCTTGCTCAGCCTAGATACAGGGAACAGCCTTGGTCCTGCCCCAAATGATGTGACAGACTTTGATAACTCTCCATTGGAGGCCTCACCCTATTTGAGGAGTGATGGGGAGGGGGTGAAATGGGGAGATGGTGGGGGAGTGGTAGAATGGGAGCCAGAGGGAACTGGAATTAGAATGTAAAATAAGATTGTTTTTAGAAGAAAAAAAGAAAAAAGAATTTTCCATTGAATATATCCATTAATATGCCATGGCGTTACATGAGGATATTTTCATATGAGTATGAATTTCACACTGAGCATACCCACTACTCCCCTATCCCCCCTTACCATCCTGTTCCCATTAATCTGCATTGCTCCTTAGACTTTTCTGAAGAAGGTACTTAGAGGTTTTGTTCTCTTAAAAAATCTTGAAGTGTCCATGTTTGAAATTACTCCAAATCTATTTTAAGAGATCTGTAGGAAATTATAATCTGTCCTTATGGTTACAATTGTGTGCTACCATATTCAGCCATGGAACTATTATTATTATTATTATTATTATTATTATTATTATTATTGTAGAAATGTCCTTCTTAGCCACTTTTCTGTTGTGTCCCAAAACATAGCTGATCCAGTCATTGTTTCAGAATTTTAGGGCTTCAAATATTGTCCTATGAGTATTAGTGTTTTGCCTGATGTCTGTCTGTGTGCCATGAGGGTGCCTGTTCCTGGTTCCTGTGGAGGCCAGAAGAAACTGGAATTAGGGTGGATTTTACTCACCACATGGGCTCTGTGAATTAAATTTGCTCTCTGCAAGAACAGTAAGTGTTCTTAACCACTGAAAATTAACCAGCCCCAAGGATTTTGGTTCTTAATTCATATAATCAACAATGAGTGAATGAATGGGTAAGCAATACATCAAATATGTTAATGAAAATTAGTAGATAAGTTGCTTGAATCATAATCTTGCCGGGTGCATGGGGGAAGTGTTTCAACTGTCTTGACTGAGAAAGTTTCAGTTCAAAAGACCAAATGAATGTGTGATGTTTTCAGAATCAAGTTTTATCCAGTTTTTCTAACACACACACACACACACACACACACACACACACACACACACACACAATTTACCACGGTGACAACATGATTACCACAGATCAAAAGTGTAAAGTACAATCTTTAGAAGTTGATGACGGTCAGAGGTTGGCTTATTTCTGAAATAATAACAATCAGAAGAAAGAAAGAAAAAGAAAAATTGCGCAGTTCTACAAATCACTAACCTCCTGCATAGAGAGAGTCGGTGGCTCCTGATTGAAGTGACTGACCCAATACAGAGAAATTGGAGGGGCCTTTTTTCATGGGAAAACTGGTATCTGACCTCTCCGTCTGCTTCTCAGTCACATTCTAAACCCAACCTTCTTGAGGTCACACTTCAGAGTATTGTTTTCTTTTAACATTCTTACTATATCCCTACAAATAAAATCCCTTCTTTGTTTGAATCATATTCATAAATCACAAATTTAACTAAAACAATCACATTACCAGGGCCAGATCTGGCCAAGACACATTGTATACTTACATGGAATTGTCACAAAATATAAAAAGGCTTTTATACCTATAAAATGAAAAATTTTCCCTATTCTATCAGATAGGTGGCTTACTGTTATTTTCATTTGCAACTCAGAAAAAAATGTTACTTACATGAGACAATACTTAATAAAAATAAATGAATTAAGGTTTTGTGTGTATATGTACAGGTGTACTCAAGTGTGTACATGCGTGTACATGTGTGTTTATATAGACCAGAGGTTGACATTAATTATCTTCCTCAATTGCTCTTTCTTAAATGAGAGCCAATTACTTTGGCTGCATTGAATAACCAGTAATTGTCAGGCTTGTCTCCACCTTGACAGTGCTGAGTTTACTAGTGAAGGCTTTCTTCCTTGGATTTACAATTTTGTTTGGACAGTTTCATGCATTTATATAAAGAACTTTAGTCATTTTCAATCTAATTCCCATATTTGTTCCCCTTCATCTTCCACTGGAGTTCTTCTCAGAAAACTCTCTCCCACTTTCCTGCCTTCAATTTGTATCCAGTCTCCTAAGTTTCATTAGAGGTCCTTTCTATGATAGGGGTTGAGAAGTTATATATTTAGGCTTCACAACTTCTCAGTGGAATGATGAAGAAAATGCTTTTAATGTGGGTTTTGAGCCATCAAACTAATCTCCATACACATACGCAAGCACACAACACACATGCCCAGGCACAAACACACACACACACACACACACACATACACACACACACACATATTCACACACCAACTTCACACAGGACATAGTGACAAATTTAAAGTCATGGTCAACACTAAGGAAATTTGGTGCCATAGCAAAGTCTGAAAGTATTCTAATCTTCTGCAAGTAAATGCTTTATGATTTTAATTTAGCTTACGTGCATGTTTGTGGGGTATGCAAATGTGTATTCAGGAGTCCATGGGTGACAGATGAGGACAATGGGTTCCCTGGAGTTGCTGTCAATGTGAGAGTTGTGAACCAAATGTGGGTCCTCTACTAAAGCAGTATGGCTCTTTACCATCAAGCTAACTCCTCAGTTCCCATGCTTTGTAATTTTTAATTGAGTCAATGCATCTTACTGATAGTAAAACCCAGATCAAAACTGTTTTCTGTCTTTTCTTTCCCCCTTCAGAATAACTGCTAAAAAAGAAGCCCAAAAGTAATTGAAACATGATTTTTAAAATAGCAGTTTTAAAGAGCAGCGGTTGCAAGAAAATGAAAAACATAGATAGATCTGTCAGAATACTTCAGCATAAATAATACAAAAACCTGCAGCTCTTCAGACTAAATGAATAATTCCCCTGTTTTTGATGTTACTGCAATACCATTTAGGCATACAACCAAAGGCAGCAAAAAAACTATTTAAGAAATATTTATCACATGTAGTTGCACAAAGTAGCAAATCTTTGATCCTAGGAACCTAGTTTTCAATATTTGGTATGGTCTTTGAAACATATCAAATTAAATTAAAACTTCTTTGCAAAGATCCCTATCTGTGGACACAACATAAAGAATACTTAGGAGTCAAATCCATGAATATATGGCATTATAAATGTTGTACGAAAGGAAGCATAATTGTTGACTTTGACAACTGTTTTCCAGTGCTGAGTTCAAACCCATGATTTCACCAATGCTGGAGAAGCATTCTGGCAGCCTAGTAGTAATGACTACTGAGGTTTTCTGGTTGAGATATATAATTGACCGTTGAGTTGACATCTTTGTAAGACATGAAACAATATTTTGATATCTGTTAATTGACTTTAATTTAGGAAACAAAATGAAATTGTGGCATGTAAAATTAACCAGTGCTGGAAAGACAGCCCAACATGAGAATAAATAGTGGTCCTGCCGAGGACCCGAGTTCAGTTCTCAGCACACACATGAGGCAACTCGCGGCTAACTGTAACTCCTGTCCCCATGGACCCAATGCTCTCTTCTGGCCTCTCAGACACTAACAAATACGTGGCACGTCACACACATATGCATAAGTAAAAACAAATGATCATTAAATCAAATAAATAAATGCAAGTATAAGCAATGTTGAATTAATTGAAGGACCAGAGTAGATACCATGAATTTGTTTTACAGCTAAACAGTCTCACTATGGCTTGAGGCAGTAAGAATGAGAAGGGAAATGAAGAGTGAAACCTAACTATAAACCACAATCATAGCACATCGTAACACTCAGGATAATGTCCAAGTCCCTCGGTGTAGCACAGAAGATCTTTCAAATTCTGTCCCTCCTCACCAGCTCAGGATTCATTTCTTCCCAACCTCCTGTTTTTCCTATTTCAGCCAGGCTCACTTTCATTATTTCCAAATACAGCAGTTCTCTTAGCCCTCGGTGTTTCTGAACCATCGAATTTGTTTTAAGCTTGGAAGTCGCAGCTTATTCCGCAAGACTCCCAGGGCCCAGCACCCCATTAAGTAGAAAAGTGTAGTCCCCCAAGTCTCCCCTTGGCACATATGTATCACTTTTAAAATCCTATCCCCCAGTACACTGTGCTGGCTATCTTACACGCCTGTTTCCTTGTCTGTACCTCGGGAAGAGCTATGTCTCTCAACCTGACATCCTGCAAGCACATCAGACCATCAGACACATCACAGATGCTCAGGTTAGGAAGCACACTTTTCACAGAGCCCCAGTACTCTGCTGGCCAGGGGACATGCAATCTTTTCTGCCTAGCAACACTTAAGTCAGGCAATGGTTAAGTCTCTACTCAGAGTGCCGTGTTATAGATCTATTGGGATCCTGCCTTGTAGCATCTAATTGTTCGATTTGTCTGTCTAGCTATTGGCAGTCCACTGGGTGTTGGTGGGGGGAGGACTCACTGCTTTTTAAAGAGGCACTTACTGAGTCAGACTTGAGAGTTTTGTTTATTGTTTTCTGTATTCTGTTTCATTTTCTATTCCTTGGGACCCACTGAAAAACATTTAAGGCCATCTTCCAATTTATTTCTCCAATGTATATTTCCAGCTGAGTTTTCTTTTATTACTGAGAAGTTCCTCCTGCAGAATTCTCAGATCAGCTAAGACTTCGCATCAAATTATGCCAGTTACTCAGCTGGGCTGTACATGCTACTACTCCATGTAATGCAGTGGGAGAGACCAAAAAAAAAAAAAAAAAAAAAAAAAAAAAATACAGACTCTTTCCAAGGTTAGATAATACTGCATATCAATTAGAATGAGCAGTAGTAGGATACATAACCAAAATAGACAGCCAAGTGGACACTTGATCTAATGTTTAAGCTTTCCTTGAGAGCTACTGCTCTGCTGCTTAAGAGAAGAAAGATCTCTCCTGTGAAAAGAGACTTATCTATACTTCAAGGATGTATAAAGCCATGTAATTAGAGCCAGGGAAGTGGTTCATACAGGGGAATAAAAGCAGAGACTTGCAAAAAGCCCAGCATCTACTTCCTGAATGTTTTCTCCCGGAACTTGAAAGGGGAGAATGAACCCTCAGATGAGGCTGGCAAAGTAGCAGCCAGCACACTGTTGTTCCTGAGACTTCTTGTCTCCCCCAGCCAACTCTGCTGCCATTTTTTCCCTCTCTGGGCTATATTCCAGATCGGTGTGAAAAAAGAAGGAAATGTGTTCTATTAAAAGAAAATAACACACACCTGCTTTCTTGTTCAAAGACTTCCTAGAACCTGTACTTCCAGTTCTGAATTCTTAGGAATGGATCATCGCATGCTCTTAATTAGTGGCTTGGTAAGAAGCCATTCAATTGACTTCCAGGCTGGGGGTGTGGTTCAGCTGGTGGAGTGCTTTCCCAGCATGCCTGAAGTCCTGACTTACAGCCCCAGCACTACATCAATTGGGCATGATGGTAGACACCTGTGATTTCAGCACTGGCAAGAAGAGGCAACAAGACCAGGGGTTCCAGGACATTCTAGGCTAAATAGGGAGTTCGACACCAAGGTGAGATCCATGAGATCTATCTAAAATACATAGTAATAAAGCAGAGGTTATTACATTTGTAAATTATTGGCTGATATGGAGCCAATGGTCTCAAGTGACCTGGTACAGTTTATTCTTGTCCTAACTGCAGGTCGCATACAGGTCCTCTTGCCTCCGAATACCACAGGGATGACATTCAGAAAGCCAGGAAGATGCTGTGCTCACAGCATTCGGTGTCGCATTGGGAGAGCTGAGCTCAGGAAATTAATATCTTATGAAAAGTGTGCTATTGTGGTGATACACTATTTATAATTTACTATGGCTTGCCTGACGGTTTAGAATGCAAAGCTAGCCATAAGCCATAGAGGTCAGACAATGATGAGACACACCTTTAATCTCAACAGCCATACTAGCAAGCCGTAGAGGCAGATAGTGGTGGCACACACCTTTAATCCCAAGACTCAGGACTGGCAGATGGATCTTTCTGAGTTCAAGGCCACCCTGGCCTACACAAGAGTGGAGAGTAACAGAGCTCATGCCTTTGATCCCAGCACTTGGGATCACATGCTTCTATTCCCAGCACTAGGGAGGTGGCATGGGAGTGATAAGGCTGCAGGAAGAAAGGAATAAAAGGAGGAGGAGACAGGGACTCAGAACTTTTGCCTCTGAGGATTCGTGGAGACAGGATTGCCATTTCGGTTTGGTAGAGGTAAGGTCCACTGGCTTCTCTGATCGTCAGTGTAAAGCTTGAACTCCAATATCAGACTCTGTATTTTTACTTTTTTGTGTTCCATCTTATGATTTATAAGTGAAAACGTTCCTCACAGACAGATGGATTTGAGAATTTTGTCCCCAACTGCCCATGCTGTTTTAGGAGTCCATGGCTTCTTTTAGGATATGAGGGCAGAGGCAATGGCTTGCAGGAGGGTCAACACTGAGGGTTCATAGTCTGCATTGATATGGCCACCTCTGCTTCCTATGGACCATGCCTTTCCCATCATGATGCACTGGATTCCCCCAGAACTTGAACCAAAATAAATTCTGCTTTTCCCTTTTAGTTGCTTCTCGCCAGCTACTAAATCATAGGGAGGAGCAAGGAATTAACACACATGCAAGACGCAAGCCAATGCAACAGAAAGACGTTTAGGTAAGTATTGCCTAGAAAGGTAAGCAAATCTCCCCAGAGGAAAGCACAGTTCCAGCACTTTATTATATTAAGATGGCTCCTTGTTCTTGTTGTTACTGCTGCTGTCCTCCTCCTCCTCCTTTATCTTCTTCTCCCCAGTTTTCTGAGACAGGATTTCTCTGTATTGCCCTGGCTGTCTTATAACTCACTCTGTAGACCAGGGTGGCCTCAAACTCAGAGATCTGCTGGTCTCTGACTCCCAAGTGCCGGGATGGAAGGTGTGTCCCACTGCCCAGCAAGGATGTCCTCTTATACAAACCTATTTAACTGTGTGTGCCTTTTCTCAGAGCTGACTATGTAGGAATATGAGGGACCTGGGGAGGATCATGTTCTGAAAGGAAAAGCTTATTTGTAAGTTTCCAAATCCTTTTACACACTAAGACATTTTATTTTTCTTGTTATCTGATGTGTTCAATTAGAGCTTCTTGAATATCTTTCATAAATATATCAATGTCATTGCAAAGTACAAGGGCATGGGGTCAGAAAGTGTTAAAGTCAGTGGATTAACTAGTCCTATAAGGATAAATAGTTAAGATATCTGAGCCCCACTGTTTTCATATGTGATATGGAGAAAATGACACAACTTGACTGACAATAAGAATCTGAAATAATCAGGGATACACCAATGGAAAGTCTATGTGCTCAAAAGGACATGTTAGTTACCCTAATATATTCTTGGTCCCCAAATATGATCATTTGGTTTTCATTTGTTTGTTCGTGTCCCTATTTCTGTTGCTGTGAGAACACACTCTGGAAAAGACAGGGTTGATCTGGGGTCACAGTTGACAGTGATGGTCCCTTGTAGTGGGAGTCAATGTAACCGTTACTCACATGACATGTACAGCCAACACAGGACAGTGAATTTAGGATATTGTGCTCAGCCCACTCTGTTTTCTATCCAGTCCAAGACCCAAACCCAGGGAAGCACACTTCCCCCTTTCAATCTGGATCTTCTCACCTCAGCTAACATAACCAACAGAGCCCCACAGATGTGCCCAGAGCCAGCCTGATTCTAGATTGCACCAAGCCCACAATTAGAAGTAATCTTTGCTGTTACTAAATATCTTAATTTCCTCGGAGTGATTTCAAATAAATGCGCTTTTCAGATCTCCCAAATATTTTTCTAAGATGAACTTTTGGGAAAAAACTAGCCTAACAGTTGATCCTTAAAACAAGTCAAACCGACTTGTTCCATTTCTCTCTTGGAAATGAATCTTACTTGTTAGAATGATGTGAAATGTCCTCGTCCCAGAATGAAATTAAAAATATAACTTTGGCAAATCATGTGCCATTTTCCTAAGTCAAATGACTATATTCACTTGGTCTCCAGGGCAGCAAATAATGTCAGAATATCTTACAGTTCCTAGGGAAGAAAGACAAGAGAGAGGAGATTGAGAAACTGGTGAAGACTGGGAGGGGGGAAGTACAGTAAGGGAGGAAAAGGAAAGAGAAGCAAAGAGAGGAAAGGGAAGATGAGAGAAGAAGAAAAAGGAAAGAATGGGGAAAAGGGAGAGAAGAAAGGGGGATGGAGAGGGGAAAGGAGAGGACTAGCCAGCGCTCATAGGACATACGAACTTAAATGCCCTTGCAGACAAAGGGCCAGCAAAGACCTGGCTTAACTGGCAACTCTCCTCGCTGTACTATCTTGCTCTCTAATGCAGAGATGCACACATTGACCAAGCACAGCTTGGGGAGGAAAGGCTTCATTCACCTAAACATCCTCATCACCTAAGGAAGCCAGGCAGGAACAGAAATAGAGCAGAAACCAGGAGACAGGAGCTGAAGCAGAAGCCACGGCAGTGAGCTGCTCACTGGCTTGTTCTCCATGGCTTGCTCAGCCTGCTCTCTTCTGCCATCAAGAACCACCTGCTCAGGGGTGAGAAAGCTGGGTCCTTGCACATCAGTCATTAACTAAAAAAATGTCCCTCGGATTTGCCTGCAGGCCAATCGAATGGAGACATTTTCTCAATTAATATTTTCAATTGATTTCTTTAGTTGTACTAGACAAGTTTAGCTTGGGTCAAGCTGACAAAAATCTTACAGCGTATTCGCTCAGTTCAATCTTAGCACAAATTCTAGAGTGTGCAATAAACAAACCTACTTCTGCCACTTCAAAACAAGGGACCCAGCCTTCTGTACATTTCCACTGATCAAACACTGGATGTGCTACTTTTAAGGAGTCCTCCTATGCCAGCAGGTATATCTGAAGAGTTTGCGGAAGCTATGGCCCGCCCTATCCCACACTCTGTTTTAAACCGATGAAGGAGTAACACATGCACTTTCTTGTGACAGGTGTCTGGTGGACCATAAAGGGAATCTTCTACATAGCAAGACTTAGTACAATGACTTTGGGAAATCGGGGCTTATGGAAATGATACAGTTAGGAGAGCATACAGTACAGATGGCGAGAAGTGGGGAGATTCGGGACATCAGAGAGACCACATATATGAAAGCTCAACTATCAGATGCCTTTCCGTTGGTATTTTCCTGTCATCTAATTCCAAATACTCTTTGCCGCTTTCCAAATTCTCCATCTGCTTCAGTTTCCGGAAATCTCTGAGTGCCTAGCCACTTTGCCTGGCACGTTGACTCATTTGGTTTCATGCTTTCTTGGCTGTCCCTTGCAGGTGTTTGTCTGGAGCTGTAGACCTCAAATCTCTCATTTCAAACTCTCGGTCTCAGTTTGTTCCCTGGGTCCCTGACATACTGCTGCTTAAACACTTGTAAATCTTCTGCAATCTGCCTTTCTGGATCAGAATACCGGTCTTGTCCCCTCCAACTTTTGGCTGTGAAGTAGGCAAGGCAAAGCTCCTTTCAAACTTGGACCCAAATAATTTGGTACCGAATCTTGATACAGACTAAAAATCTCAGAAACAGGCAGCCAGATGGAGAGATAAAACTAAAAAGTTTCTTTGATTGCTTTGGAAGGTTTACAATCTTCTCTCTGAGACTATTTATTGCAGAAACAAAAACATACCAAGTTCTGTCAGAAAGTCAAGAATGCATTGTAGCCTGGTTACTGTCGTGGAAACCCTTCTTATAATATGATTGATTCCATCTGATAACACAACCGGAGACATCTAAAGATACCATTGGTCCTATGTTTAGAGATTGCAAATTAATGAGCCACATTAAAATAGTTCATATCTTCATATTTTTTTAAGTATGCCATTCCCATTTTAATCAGAAAATTTTAATGTCTCTCCTTTGGGGCAAGTGAAATCACCTCTGACAATGTCCCAAAGCGTGTCTGGCACTTCAGTATAGAAGAATATGATCCAATATTGTGCTGTCTTAGGATACAAAAAAGCACATAAAGTTGAGGCTTAGACTCCCCTGGTCTGGAGTTAGACAAAAGGTCTAACCAGGGAGTGGTTTGGGAGATGGGAAGGGTGTGGGTTTGAGTTCTTGTTGGCAGAGGTAGTTGTTCATGGATGAACCCTGAAGTGTGGAGGGTAGTTCAAAGCCTCAGGCTGGGCAGCAACTGCTGTGGTGACCCCCATCTGCCCAGGTCAACAGTTCGCTGCTCTGAAACCACAGCTGGATTTCCCTCTGGGCTCCTTCCACAGAATCGCTAGCGTGGATGATATTCCTGATGATGTGAACACTGAAGTCTCCCCTGATCGTCCCAGGGGCTGCCTCGGTTGAGTCAGTGTGTCCTATCATGGTCCTTGAGATGCGGACCACATTGTGCCCTTCCCAGACCATGGCCACCACAGGCCCAGAGCTCACGTAGCTGATAAGGGCTGGGTAGAACGGCTTCCTCTGTAGGTCCCGGTAGTGCTCAGCAAGAATGCTCTCTGGTGCCTGCAACATCTTCATCCCCACCAGCTTGAAGCCCCCGCCTCTCAAAGCGTTCTATCACAGTCCCCACTAGCCTCCGCTGCACCCCATCTGGCTTCACAGCAACCCGGGTCTGCTCCTGTGGCCAGGAAGGCCCTCCGGATTTGGGGCGCACCAGCAGGCCTGGAATGCATGGCTCGCACAACAACGCCCTCAGCGTGGCGCGCTCAAAGAGGGAACCCATGGTGCCGCCAGGCGCGGCGCGGAACGCAGCGCACACTCATATCTTCATATTTTTATGCTTACTATGCAAGGTATCAACACCTGGAATCTTCACATTTTCTATTACATGAGATAACATGTGCCATAACTAAAATAAAGGTTTGATTATCCTTGGCAGTTCATTGACTTGATCACTTCCCAACACATTTTGTCTCCACCTCCACAGACTTGTGGGACACTGCTTTAAAAAGACAGCAATATATTTGTTGTCTTAAAAACAACTTTAAAAACTATTGAGATTTTGCCTTATAACTAAAAATATTACAGGACCACAAGCTGATATGAACATCTCTTTTTCCCTTAGGAAGGTTACAGAAATAAAAGGCAAAAGGTGAGGTGTAATTGTTGGGTTTGCATCTTTTTAAAATTTTGTTATTTAATTTCACAGTGAGACTAGGCATGCCCATCCTTCCTTCATGGAAATTTTCTGGCAACCTAAGTATAGGTAATGTGAAATTCATTGAGATTTCTTCTGCTTTCTGGTGCTATTAATCAAGGTTTTGCTGTAAAATAATTCATTTTTCATGAGTAGAGACATCTCTAAATTAGCCTTGTTTAAGAGGGTTGGATGGAAAATTTGAGCCATACATTTATTTGAAATACAATTAGAATAATGGAAACATCTATATCTTCATAGCATTAAATGCTGTAGAATGGACAATTAAAAGCTACCCCAGATTAATACTATTAAAATGTCATGAGCAATATAGGCCTTGCCATCTGATTTATTGTTCATCATGTCCATATAACCTACTCAGAAGCTGTATAATGAGGAGGGATGCTAAATTAACACAGCTATGAATTCTTAAGTAGAGAAGAAGAGAAAAAGATCCCTCAGCGTAGCCTGCTTCTAAGAATAAGGATTCCAATTATCTAAACTACAGTTCGTTGGAAAGAAAGCCCATGGAACTTGTCAATATGCGCAATGCTAATGTCAGCTGAAGACTAATGCCTTTAGGATAGGGTAGGAGGCAAGAATGTAAGGAGGTAACCATTCAGTATAATGTATATAATGTTAAAATATGTACATGGTTACATATGCTAAACGGGCCGCTGTTTCAAACATAAGATATGGAAATAATTAGACATGAAGCTGCAAAAATTGGCAAAAATGTCCTAAAATATTAACAATGACTCAAGAAGTATGCTTATGGAGGTACACAGGAAATGGTTGCATTGGCAATGCACTTTTATTGAAGGCCATGAAAACCTAAGTTAGAATCTCCAGTATACAAGTAAAGATCCAGGCTGGAAGGGCATTCTTGAAATCCTGAATCTGAGAGGTACAAGGCATATGGGTTACTGGGACTCTCTGCCCAGCTGATAGGGTGAGCTCAGGTTCAGTGATGGACTCTGCTGCAAAGAAAGTTATAAGGAGAGTAAGCAAGCATACACACACCACAGAGAGAGTGGAGGGAGAGGGAGACATAGAGAGAGAGAGCGAGCGAGAGAGAGAGAGAGAGCATGCAGACACTGGGACAGGGCTAAATTTTGAATCTTGTAACTAAGGAGGAGATTTCAAATTGCTAGGATAGCTGTTCTGCTTTCATTGTCTGGGAAAGTGGGTCTCTTTGGAGGGGAGTCACAGAACTGCTTATGTGTGTAGCTCAGATGAGAAACAATGACCATCAGCTATTGGCCAACCATAATCACACCAATGTAAGCACACTTTTTTTTTTTTTTAATATCAGGATCTCTCCAAATAGCATATAAATCAGAATCTGTCTTAAAGAAAGATCTGAGGCAGACTGTGAGAACTTTCATTGCCAAAAATTATTAAGATGTCATCTGGACAAGGACACACTGAAAGATGCTCTCTTGCTTATGTATGCATATTCTGGAGTATGTACATGTATACACAAAAACATATGTGTATGTGTGTGGAGGTCAGGGGATGACTCATTGTGATTCATCAGGAATTACTCATCATTTTTGGTTTGTTTGTTTGTTTAAACAGGGTGGATTAGCAAGACCTGGGGCTAGTGATTAGACTGTCTGCTTGCTTTCTCCACCTTCCATGTACTAAGTTTCAAAGTGTGGGCCACCTGGTTCCTTTGGAAAATGGGACTTGATCTACCTCAAGTGCTAACCATATAACCAAAAGATATTGCATCCTACCACAAGGATGTAGTATAGACAGAAACTGGAAAGAACTTGGATGAATGGAAAGAACTGACAAATGGGTAAAGAAAATGTGGTACCTTTACAATGGAGAATGACTCAGCTGCTAAAAAAAAAATGGCATTATGAAATTTGAAGGCAAAAGAATGAAAGTAGGGAAAACCATCCTGAGCAAGGCAACCCAGACCCAGGAAGACAAACATGGCATGTACTCACTCATGAGTGGATATTAGCTGTAAAGTACAAGACAAGCAGCCTACAATCCATAGACCCAGAGAGGCTAAATAACAAAGAGGGCTCTCTGGGATGAGCAAATAGAGTAGATTTTATGGGTGGACTGAGGGCAGGTGTGGATGTGACCAAGAGGGATCAGATAGGAAAGGGAAACATGGAGGGAGAGACAACTGGAATAAGGGCCCCATTTAGGGAGTGATGTGGAAATCTAGTACAGCAGAAACTTCCTGGAATCTATGAGAGTGACCCTAGGGAGACTCCTAGTAATGGAAGATAAGGAGCCTGAAACCTTCTATAATAGGCAAGGCTCCCGGTAATGCAACTGGGACACCAACACAGCCACAAAACCTTTGACCCACATTAGTCCCTCCTGCAAGTTGTGCCGGGGCAACGGTGGCTGAAAGCTCCTGAGAGTTACCAAGCAATGACTGATCGAGCTTGAGGCCCAAGCCACAAGAGGGAGCAGAGCCCATGCCAGACGCCGCCTGGATAGCCCAGAGACCCAGAGTATAATCAAACACAGCCCATGCCAGACACCGCCTGGATAGCCCCAGAGACCCAGAGTATAACCGAACTCAACTGACCAAAAACAAAAAAGAAAACAAGCAAAGAAGCCACTCCTAATGATATTAGGTTATACTCACAGATTGGTTCCTTGCCCAATCATCACCAGAGAGGCTTCCCGCAGCAGCTGATGGGAACAGGAGCTGAGATCCACACCCAAATTTTAGGCAGAGTTCAGGAAATTCTGCAGAATAGAGGGAGGAAGGATTGTAGGAGCCAGAGGGGCCAAGGGGACCACAAACAGAGCCATGAAATCAGCTGAGCAGATGTCATAGGGGCTCACAGAGACTGAAGCCATCACGGAGCCTGCGTGGGTCTGTGCTAAGTCCTCTATGTAATGCTGTGGTTGTTTAACTTTGGATGTTTGTGCAACTCCCAAAGTTGGAGTGGGGGTTGTCTCTGGCTCTTTCGCCTGCTTTTGGGACCTTTTTCTTCTTCCTTATTTGGCTTATCCCCCTTTGTTTTGAGGGTTTGTGCCTACACTTACTGCATCTTGTTCTTCTGTGTTTAGTTTACATCACTGGGAAGTCTCTTTAATGAAAGGAAACAGCAGGGTAGTAGATCCGGGGGAGAGGAAAAGTTGGGGGGGGGGAGGAATGAAGGGAGGGGAGGCTCATATCAGGATGTATTCTCCGAGGAAAGAGTACAAGAAAACATATTGTGCCACCACACTCAGCTTCTTATGTGAATGCTAAGTATCAAACTTGGATCCTCGTTCTCAAAAGACAAACATTTCACTGACTGAGAAATCTTCCTAGCTCTGTAGTTTCAACCACCGACAAAGAGCATCTCTGAAGCATTCAAGAGCAGCAAGGATCAAGGGATACATTGACAGTACTGGATACTTGAATATGTAAGTTTCTGTCACATGCCTGTTTCCATTTTTTGCTTCCATTCTTTGAAATTCCTGGTATCTGAACACCCCAGAGGTCAAATGCACCACAATTATATGAACACATTTCATTTATATTTACCTGTCTTTCTCTTTCTTCCATCATTGTCCCCCCCCCCATATTCAATGTTTCATGTGCTTTTGGCACCAAACCAAATACTTCATAACAATGCAAGTAAGCTCCTGAAACTCTTGCATCTTATATGAAAAAAAAAATACACCCAAAAACTATTACAGGAGGGATGGCAACAAAGCTCTCTTCAAAGTTTGGTGAAGAATAATGTTTTCTTTTTTTTCTGGGAATATAAATACATTATCTACTGGTGGTGAGAAGGCTCTGTTGGTAAAATGCTTGTTTCACAACTATAAGGATCTGAGCATGCCCATAGCGTCAGCAAGGGGCAGGTGTGAAGGAGACAGACAGATATCCATGAATCTCACAGACCATTCAGCTCAGCTCAGCCAATAAGGATCAGGCTTAGTAAAAGAGATACTGTCTCAAAACATAAAAAATATAGAGTGAGTAATGTTGACTAATGTCTACCTCTGTATCCCAAACACATTACACATATGTGCATGTGCACCTATGCACATATGTCTATAGCCATACAGAGGTTAGTATATACCATATGTACACACACACACACACACACGCACACACACACACACGGCAAGAAGAAATATTTGAACTGTTTCTTTAAGTAGATTTTCATTCAGGAAAGAATAAAGACAAAGGAGACAGCGTGGTCTTACCATATCACCTTGATTCTGCAGAGCCGTGAGCATGGAGGCAGTGGTTCACTGTTTCATTCCTAGTTACCACAGCTATTTGTTCTGCATACCCCACACTGACTTCTACTCACTCTTTGGAGTTACACACTGGCCTCTGTGAAGGGTGAAGCCCCTAGGGGTCACTCTGTTACCTTTATATTCTTCCTTTTGCAAAATAACTTATATGATTTAGTAAGATGACTAAAATTTAGCCACTGACTTAAAACTCAGCCACTCCCTTTGCTAGAATGTTTTTTTAAGCATACCCACGTGGCTATTCATTTTTGAAAGCCATGTTTTCTCTCATCATCTTGTTTCATAACTCCATGCAGGTCTGGCACTTAGCCACCGGCTACCTAGAATCTGGTTCATTGTTGCTAATTGCTTCATAATCATTTGTGCGAAAAATCAATGAGAGGACTGTCATTTCCATTCAAGGGAACAGATAGATACCTTGGCCTCAAACAGACCTTCCCGACCCAAGGTGTGCATTAGAATTGTCATGGGAGATTTCACAAACAAACCTGGGGCCAGACATCACCTTCAGAAATTTAAGTTTTATCGATTTTAGGTAGAGCCATGGCTTCATCGCCATTTGGATGCTCCACCAAGGTGGAGAATCGTTGACCAAAAGAAATAAAAGTAACCGTTCTCCACAAGAGGATGAGCTGTTTGCTCTCCTGGCTTTTGGGTTGGCAACGGCTGTCAGAGCAATTGAGTCAGTATGAATGAGAGGCAAAGAACTCGCTCCTGTTGTGTTTGGCACGGCCACCAGAAGGAGCAGCACATGGAAGTCTTTCATTTGGACACCTGTTAAGTCTTCTGTGTTGGCCAAGGTCTGGCACTGGCTAGTGGCAAGCAGGCGATTGCTCTGGCCAAGGTCTCTTGCCAGGCTCACCGACTCTCAGACTTCTTGCCGAGTCTCTGCCCTTTACCTGCTCACCATCTGGGAATGTCTCCTCCTTGCTCTATCCTGGTACCTACAATTGCCCTTTCTTCTGAGCCACACAAATCCATGACGCTCAGATGGGACCAAAGCAGGACGACGATTCCCCCATTTTGCAATTCTAACTACATATAGCACATGTAATTTAGGTTTATTCTTGTATGTGTGTGGTATACACATGGGTGCATGGTGATTCCTTGCCAACTATGCATGTGGTGAAGCCAAGGAAAGACGCTGCATGTGCAGTGCCCTGCTTCTCACCAAACCTGGTGCTAGGCTGTCAGCCAGCAAAGCCTAGAGACTCTCCTGCCTCTGCTCCCCTCCTGCAGAACTGCAGCTAGTCACATGCACAGGCCTGTTTGGAGTTTTGTAAAGCTGGTGGGATCTGAAATCAGCCCCTCATCCTAGAACAGAAAGCTCTCTTACTCATGAGCCATTTCTACACCTGCCTCACACATAATTTTTCATCTTAAGCTGATTACTCACACTAATGGTTTCCTGGGCATTTTACATATTACCTCCTTTACCTCTCCATATTAATCTCTTTTCAGCCTTTGGAAACATTGCCTTGCACCTCATTTAATTGTCATATTTGTGAGTTTGCCTAAGATTTCAAATCCTTCAGGAACAGGGGCAATGTATTTCACTATATTAAGTTGCAAGGCCATGGGATGAAGAAGAATGGGGAGGAGGGACAATTTCTAAGCAGAGTCCTCCTGGATATAATGGGGCATTTATTCCACACACACAAACAATCACTGGAGATTTGACTTCTTAGCCCTATTGAACAGAAATGAATCTGAGGCTCACGGGGGCAAACTTAGCAGCTTAAGGTGAGAGACAATTCATATCCGATTGTATCTCCAATTCTGTGTTTACATTGGTGGTCAAAGCTGGACTGCCTTTGCAGTGAGTTGGGTAGGCAGGCTTGAGCCTCCTCGCTTCCTTGTTTTGAGGTACAGCTACAGGAGCCAGGTGGATACACGCCCTTGCAGTCTGTTGGCCTACTGGGCGAATCGAGGAAGAAATGGGCAAGCCAGAAGCTGACAGGAGCACACATTCCCTGCCAGCTTCCAAGGCTTCCACCTGCCAGGAGAGAGGTGATAGTGGGGGGGGGGATGCTTGTACAGCTCAGAACTTTCTGGAAGTGGATGCTCACACGAATAAGTTCTAGGACTGCACACTTAAGAAGGCCGTGGCTGGACTGGAGGGATGGCTCAGTGGTTAGAAGCAATTTCTGTCTTGGAGAGGACCAGAACCTTATTCCCAACACATTTTTTTTTAATTAAAAAAATATTTTTTTTATTTTACATACCAGTCCCAGTTCCTCCTCCCTTCCCTTCTCTTACCAGCACTGCCTCATAACCTCCCCCTCATCAACTCCTCCAAAAGGGGTAAGGCCGTTTTCCTTGGGGAGTCAGTCAAGTCTAGCATACCCAGCTGAGGCAGGACCTAGTCGCTCCTCCCTTATCAAGGTATCATGGCTGAGCAAGGTATCCCACCATAGGGCGTGGGATCCAAAAAGCCAGTTCATGCCCCCGGGATAGGAGCCACTGCCAGACTCCCAACATTTTCATGGCCTCCCAATTACGAGGAAAGCCAGCTCCAGGGAATCTGCTGCCTGTTTTGGCCTTTGTGGGAACCGGCATATATGCGCACATACACATGAATGAAAATAAGATAACTTTTAACACTAAAGCTTTTTCTTTTTAAGGCCACTGTGAAATTTCACCCATGTCACATTCTCTAATACTGATTTTATCAGCCAAAGTACCCATTCTGCATTGTCTTATATACTGTATAATTACTGCTGAATTCAATTGGAGTAGCAGCCAGTGGTTTTCAGTGTATGCCCTCAGTCAGCAATATTGGGGACCTCCTATATAAGTGCTCACTTCTGGCCTCAACCCAGAACTACAGACTACAGGTTCTGGCCCCAAGACTCAGAAATATGCCAACTGTGTAAGAGTCCCAAGTACTTCTGACGTGGGCTGCCATTTCACAGTCAGCCAGAAGCTTCCTCCCATCAGAGCAATCTCAATGAAATCAGCTGAGATCCTGTTTAAAATTCCAACCTTATGCCCCACACTCAACCTAACTCTCACTCCCACTTTGTATTTTAGAAAAATCCATAAGGCATTGGTATGTACATTAAACACATTAAAGATTTTTAAATTCAATGTTTGAGAACCCCATACATGTATATGATGTATTGAGAATGTATTTTCTGTTACTCTCTTTTACTCTCCTCACTCCTACAGACTGCCTTTTTATTCATGATGTCTAAGTAAGTGGGTGTGTAGCCAATTTGCCTCCTACGTCCTTATAGTCATACCTTTAGACTTTCACTGCTACCCACCTTAGCTAGAGAAGCTGTATTTACTTGTTTGCTTCTCTATTGTACATTGAGCAATGGCAATACAGAGACTCATAACTGGTCGAAACACCAAAATAAGGGACTGTTACTGCTCAGCCCTTGATGGGAAATCTACATCACTAACCCAAACCCAAGATAAGGAAACATCCTGGAAATGGGGCAAAGAAATTGTAAAAGCTAGAGGGTGGAGAGAAGTCCTATAAATGTCTTTAGTAGCCACCTGACCAGGACCTAAACAGAAAAATAAATGAACACATCAAAGTTTTTAAAGTGCTGGTTCAGAGACAGCAATGTGAAAGTCAAATCCTAGGGCAGGGAGGAGCTGATAAGGTTTTAATAAGCTGAGCAGCCTGAGCAACACATGCCTGGGGAGTATGGCTGCATTGAGAACAGATATTGAAGTGTGGAGAGGGGTTGTTCTGTGGAAATCTCCAGGAGCCAGAAGCACCTGCTTCTACCCAGTCTGCTCTCATTAACCTCACTCCAGCTCACCAGTTAACTCCGTTGTGTTCAGGCACTTGCTGGGCCCAAGCTATCACCTGGGGTGGGTTGTATCTCATTCCATTACGCACAGTTTTCAGGGACAACTGAGATCTACATGAAATTCGTAACACAACTCCTTTTGAAATTCTTCCCACAGCAAGGCAGGCCTCCCTGGATGTCCACAGAAGGTCGTTTCTCAGTCCAAACATGTAGGCACCTAGGATCAATAAGGGTCAATGCAACGCTGAGCATTTAAACATGTGGCAGAGTGTGAATAAGTAGCTGAAGAATTTGTTAAAAGGCCAGGTGGCAACTGATAGCTCTGTAACCAGCAAGGTATCTTTGTATACATTTGGCATTTCACGGAACCTTCAGGCTTAGTTTGATTAGTTGTGAAAATTGTGGTGGGCCAGTGGGGAGAATCATGGTAATTGGTTTAGGTCATAGATAATCAGAAATGTCTCTCCCAGTTGGATGAAATCTATTAAAATTCCTTATTTAAATATCTTTGTCATTCTGCATTCTGCTCACATGCAGAGTGGCATGTCCCATTCTTGGTCTCTGAGGAAGAAAGCAGATATCTTTCATTGTTCTGCATTTATAGCTAATTACCATTTTCAAAAGGGGTGACTTACATATGATTCTATATACCCCAAACGCCGTCTCTCTGGATTCCAGTTTTAGCTCATTCAAGAATTTACATCTTTGTCTTAAAGAGATGGTTTGGTACATAAGAGAGCTTATTATGCAAGCATGAAAACTAAATTCAAATCCCTAGCACCCATAAAAAGAAGCCAGACATGGCTGCTTGTATCTGTAACTCTAACATTTGGAAGCAGATCCTGAGCAACCAGCATAGCCAAACTTCCAGATCACGGAGAGACCCTGTCTCATGAGAATACAGTGGAGAGTAATAGAAAAGACCCAAATATTCTTTTCAGGTCTTCAATTATACACACATGGGCATGGCCACTGGCATGCTTACATTCATGAAACACACACACACACACACACCTTCAAAATATTTCATTTAATTTGTTCCAACAAACTTGAAATCTTTCAAGTCTTACAAACTTGAAATCATAAATAAACACCCCCTGGCCTTATATCTGAAGCACTGCAGGGCTGCAGGGAGAAAATGCTTTATGAGCAGAGATGGCTGATATTTGATCCTTTGCTTTCAGGTGAGAACGCAGTAATGTCCCTTAACTGAAGAATGTCCCATGGTCCCCAAGAGACCTGGAATAGGACCAAACCCCAGCTACACAGTTTCTTTCCTGTGCTGGCATATCTGTGATGAGGTTAAACTTACAAGTTAGCCATTGAAGGGGATCTACAAGGCATATTAAACTAGACTGATTATAATAGTGGATTGTAAGAAAAGTTATGAAAATGCCTTACTCTTGAACCTTTGGTCTTTTTATTTAAAATCTGAATGCATATAGAATAATGTCACATGGGATTCTATTAACATGGGTAATAACTCATTTTATCCAAGACTAAAATTGCTGCATACTTTCTGTGAATTGCATCCACCCTATTTATGTGCTTTGGGGCTATGAACAAGTGAAGTAAGAATTCCTTGAACACAGAAACCACAATATCATAACCCTTATAGCTGAAATAGTTGCTAAATGCCAACAGGTAGCAGTAACCACAATATGAAAATTTCAGGGCATAAAACACCTTTAAATCCTAGGTAGAGCAGGCAGAGTAGACATAAGGTTGTAGCATGCTGTTCAAAGCCACATACAATTGAAAACTTACACAATATTTATTTTAGGATTTCTCCAAATATTGTTTGGAGTTTTCCTAGAACTTGAGTGACTGAAGTCACAGAAAGTCATAACATGGATTAAAAAACAGTAGTGAGGCTCAAGGGAATTTCCTAGGAGTCTACATGAAGGATCCCAGCTCAGTCTCCCAAGAATGGTAGATAAGTAGCCTGAAATGGCCATCTCCTGTGACAAGATTGTTGCCTGACCCAGGTGTCATTAGAGAGGTACCATCTATCAGCTGATGGAGGCAGATGCAGAGACCCACAGCCAAACATTAGGGGGAGTTTGGGAATCCTGTGGAAGAGGAAGATAAAGGAATACAGGACCCAGAGGGGTCAAGGACAGCATGGGAATGCTCACACAAGCAACTAACCTAGGCTCATGGGGGCTCACAGAGAAGGAGGGGCAACCAGGGAGCCTGTGTGGGACTGACCTGGGCCCTCTGCATATATGTTACTGTAATGTATCTTGGTCCTCTTATGGTACTCTCAACAGCAGGAACAGGGGCTGTCTCTGACTCTTTACTGGGATTTGGGACATCACTCCTCATACTGGGTCACCTTACCCAGCCTTGATAATGGGGAGGTTCTTAGGCTTACTACAACTTGATATGACATATTTTATTGATACTCAAAGGAGACCTGCCCTTTCCTGGATGAAGACTGAAGAGGAAGAGATTGGTAGTGGGAGAGGGGGGGAGTTGGGGAGGGCTACAAGGGGAGAATGAGGTGAGGTTGGGGCCAGGATATAAAATAGATTAATGATGATGATAATAATAATAATAACAATAACAATAACAGCACAACAGGGACCAATTGGACAGTTTAAATGGGTACCTCTGAGGAATGGAGGACATTAGCATCTCTGGCTGACATTGGCATCTAGCAGAACGGTTGTACCATTCACCTCTTCTCCCCTATAGTCTGGTTAATCTGGTCTGAGGTTAATAACCTCAAAATTCTGTTGCCATTGCCTGGATCATTTTTCTGTCTCTTTCTAGTCTTATCTTTTTGGTTTTCATCTTTTTTGGGGGGGGGGCTCCTTTGAATCTTCTAATGTGGATACTGGGAATCAGGACACAATCAGGCAATTTTTTTAAACCTGGAGGGTTCTTTTCCTCTTTAGTAAAAGTAGATTTTTCTCTTACATACTATATCTACTCTCCCGGTTCCTCTCCACCTCCCCTCTCATCTATACCCACTCCCTTTCTGTCGTTCATTAGGAAAGAACAGGCTTGTGTGAGATAATAATAAAATACAACAAAATAAAATAAAAAATGAGACAAAAACTAACAAATTGGAGTTGGACAAAACAAACCAGACAGAAAAGAAAGAACTTAAGAGAAGACACAAGAATCGTAGACTGTGGTTCACACAGTCAGGAATCCCCCCAAAAAAACGCTAACCTGGAAGTCATAACATATACACAGAAGGCCTTGTGCAAGCCCTGTGCAGGCCTTTTGAGTACATGTGAGCTTTGCTTATCTTGGTAGAGGGCCTTGTTTTCTTGGTGTTCTTCCTCCTCTCAGGCTCTCACATTAGTTCTAACTCCTCTTCTTCAGGGTTCACAGAGTTCTGAGGAAAGTGATTTGATGGAGAAAACCCATTTAGGGCGAATGACAAGTCTCCGCATATTGTCCTTCTGTGGGTCTCTGTATGTGTTCCCATCTGCTTAAGGAGGAAGCTTCTCTGATGATGGCTGAGCGAGGCACTGATCTACGAGTATAGCAGAATGTCATTAGGAGTCACTTTATAACTATGTATTTTTATTTTTGTTTTTGCTTTTTTTTTTTTTTTTTTTTTTTTTTTTTAGACAAGTAATACTTGGTTTTAACCTAGGTCCCTGGGCTATACAGTTTCTGGTTCCTTGTCATTCAGGAAGTGTCCTGTATGGGTTACATCTGTAGTGGACCTCAAATCAAATCTGGGTTACTCCCACAATACTTGTGTCACCCTTGACCTAGCAGATCTTGCAGACAGGGCACTGTTGTAGATTAAAGAGGTTGTAGCGGTCTTGGTGTTTATGTCCCTCTTTTGTAGTGCTTTACAGGCATTTTTGTCCACTCAGCCATTTCCCTGTCTCAAAGAAGCTAATTCTGGAATGATATAAAGCTAGAATCCGGAAGTTGACTTTCTTAATAAGCTTCCTTACCTTTCAAATTTATTTCAAACACTTTAGACTAAAATTAGAAAAACATCATGAACTGGATACAAAATATAGCAAAAGCAGGGAGGGAAAGAATTGAAAAGCTACAGATAATCTTAGCACAAAAGAACAATTCCAGAGAATACTTTATATTCTCTTTCTATATAACTGAACACACATACTATTTTTACCCAAATGCATTGTGCTGAGGACACTCTTTTGCTGTGAAAATATTTACCTCAGCGTTGTCCTGTAAAGTATCTACAGCAAATAACGACTGCTTGTGAGTCTCCATGTGTACATATGCTGTGGAATAACCCTTTTTTTACACTGAAGATTTGTCCCTCGGATTGGTTTAATAAAAAGCTGATTGGCTAGTAGCCAGGCAGGAAGTACAGGTGGAACAACCAAATTAACGATGCTGGGATGCAGAAGGATGGAGTCAGAGGAGTTATCTGGACACACAGAGAAAACAAGACATACGTGGCGACAGGTAAAGCCATGAGTCATGCGGCAATACATAGATTAATAGAAATGGATTAAATGAAGTTGTAAGAGCTAGCTCGTAATAAGCCTGAGCTATTGGCCAAGCATCTATAACTAATATTAAGCCTCTGTGCCAATTATTTGGAAACTGAGGGCATGACAGTTACATACGTGTTCATGTGTTTGTATACATGTATGAATACACACGCATGAAGGCCATAGGCCAGAACTAAGGGACTTCTTCTATTATTTTTCACCTTATTGTTATGTTTTAAACATTTATAATTTTTAAAAATCTGGATGTGTGTATTTATGTGAGTTTATTTGCACCACATGAGTGAGTGGAGGCCAAAAGAGGTCAGATCCTACTGAAACCAGACTTACAGGAAGCTGTGAGAATGGGACACGAGGCCAAAAGAGGTCAGATCCTACTGAAACCAGACTTACAGGAAGCTGTGAGAATGGGACACAGAATTTCAAGAGCAGAAACTGCTCTGAGCCTCTGAAACATCTATTGAGAAGATCCACCTTACTTTCTGAGGCATTGTCTCTCATTGAACCTGCAGCTCTTTGATTTAGATAAATTGGCAGGTTAGTGACCCCCACCCCACCTGTGATCGTCCCAGAATTCTCCTTTCCTGCACTAAGATTATAGACCTGCTTTCTCACACTCAGATCTTGTTTTAGAACTCAGTTTTAAGGGTTCAAACTTAGGTCCTCATGACTTTAGAGCACTCAGTTTAATTGACAAAGCCACATACTTACTTGGATAATGATTCCTTACAATCTTATTTGGAAAGAATATAAGGGTACCTCAGGGCCTAAACTGTAGCCGGGACAAATGTCCATATTTAAATATCTTTGCAAATCTAATACTCTTTCGTCAGTATTGATAAGCAATATAAGAGGTCTAAACATCACTGAACTGGTAGAAATAAAAGTTAAAGGTGTAGAGATGATAGAGTAAAGCAGCCGGTCAGGGTCTTAAAACAAAACAAAACAAAACATGATTGTAAGGCTAATATTTTTTCTTAAATTTGTGTCTGTGCATGCCATCTGTGATTTGCCTGTGCCTGTGGTGTTCAAATGTGTCTATGAGAGTGTATGAGATGCATATGTATATGATATGTGTGGAGTATGTGATCTCTGTGTATGTGGTGTGTATACTGTATACATATGTTATTCTGTCTGGTCTTTATGCATGTGTGAACATAGTATGATTTTGTATGATATGTAATGATATGTAGGGGAGGCTTGCATGAGAAAGCACATGTGGAAGTCAGAGGACAACTCTATGATCCAGTTTTCTCCTTACACATTTATGTGATTCTTTGGTATCAGACATAAGGTCACCTTTACCCACTGAGCCACCTTGACACTCTAAATAGTATAATGTTCAAAATGGAACATTCTGGAAGCTCAATGTGTCCATTTCTCTCCAGAACCACTAAGTATGAGACAGCCCAGAAGCAGTTTCTATTCTTGTATAGCAATACTTCTCACACTTTCTTGGCCAACGACCAGATTTTTGCTTGCTTCATTTTGATGCCCTTCCAATTTTTCATGGATATATACTTTTGTAAAATAGTATAAAAATGAATGCATAGAAAAAATAAAATAAAAATGATATATACTATACAAGCCTGTGTTTTTTATTACTAGATTCAAGAGTCATAAAATTTCTTTGACAAATTGCTATAAATATTTTAAAAGTGTGCTCTCAATCTCTCCACTCAATTTTTCAGGATGGGCCAGTAACTAACACTTTACAGCTCAGCGCTGGTGAACCATAATACGAGCAGTGCAGCTTTAGGGCACATTCTCTAATAAACGCAGCAGCTATAGAAGATAATCCAGCATTTTGGCAGAAACAAAGTTACTACAATACATAAAGACCACATGGGATAACATGCATATTCACCATACACACCACATACACAGAGGTCACATATGCATCACACATGCACACACGTGACGCATATATCACATTTACACCACACACACACACACACACACACACACAGAGAGAAACATCATAAACACAGACACCATATAAACTCTTCATACCTTCACATACACATACCAGACATACCATATAAGCATCACATGCACGCATCATACACACAATCACACATATAGTGCCATTCATACCGCACATACATTATATGCAGAGCGCACACCGCACATGATACACACCTTGTAGAAATGAAAACTGAGGACACCAGTAAGTTGGTGCAGCAAAGGAATGTGCTGGAAAAGTGAGAACAGGCATCCTGGTCTCCATAACTCAGGTAAGATCAGAATACACTTGGGAGCCCACCTACAGTCTCTTTATGCAGGTTGCAGAGCTAGAGGATCTCAAACAAACTGGCCAGCTACACTAAATGAATCAACAACTCGGCAATCACTGAGAAACACGTAGACAATATGTAAGATGAAAAGCCACCCATCAGATATGACACTTCATGCACACACATGTGCATGTACACCTACAAACATGTTCCCACATACCATTGAATGGTACACACACACACAAAAGTCATAATGAGTATTTTGGTAAGTGGCTGAAAGAATCAAGTGGTGTGTAGTGAAGAATAATGGTATTATAGACACAGGGTGCAGGACAGGACATGGCAGAGGACCGCAAAGATCCAGAGAAAAGAGTGCGGGCTGCATAGGAGCAATGTGAACATCTGGGGGGGGGGGATGCCACTCGTTTGTCTGAGAGTTTGTCCATCATGCACAAAGCCCTGGATTCCAGCAGCACCGCAGAAAACTGTGTGTATTGTTACATGCTGCAATCCCAGCACTGGGGGAGTGGAGAAGGAGGATTAGGAAGAATTAAGGGCAAGTTCAAGGCCAGCCTTGGATATCGAGACAAGGGGGAGGAGTGGAGACTCGTGAAGCCATTACATTTTCTGAAGTTATTATTTTCAGTTTAAAAATGATTTTCTCCTTCCATTCATTTATTAAAGTGTGTTCATCCAAGTACAGGATGTACACCCAGGAGAGGGTCAGAGCTTAGCAGGGCACACAGGACACAGATTCCAAAACTCAGGCCAAAGGAAGTAGGGGAAAATTCCATTGCTCTCAGCTTTGATCTGAAAACAAGGTTTTGTTTTAGCTTTAACTTTTTCAGTGCATGATGGCTAATGAAGAAACTCATAACTGGCCAGAGTGCCCATTATACAAACAGGGTTGAGAGCTTAGCAATGGATGGGCTGTCTCTCTCAACCGTCTACCATCCAGGGCTTAGGGAATCTCACAGTTGGGGAGGGGGGCTGGGAAGAATTCAAGAGCCAGTACGTGGAGAGGAGGGCTGTGGAATGCTGACTTCCGAACAAGGCAAGACGGTTGCACACATCAACTCACAGCACCTGTGGCTCCCTGCACGCAATACAGCCAGTAAGATGCCAGTGTGGATGGGTAGCGCCTCCAAGGCTCAACACCTGACAGGGAGAGCTGCTAAGGGAGGAGGGGTCACTCTTTTGGCTGTTAGTAGGTAGCTCAAACACCAGTGGATGCCCAGCACACAGCCATATGCATAGTGGTGGCACCCAACCTCTTTACTATCAAACAAATAACAAAAAACATCTAAATAAATGGAGAACACAGAGCAGATGGGGTGGGGAGTACTGGGGGGGACTGGTGGAAGTTAATGGTGGATAGATGTGATTGATGTACATTGTAGAAATGTCTGGAGATTTCAAAGAATAAAAAAAAATGGCAGTTTATTCAAATAAATAAATAAAATATTCTCTGTGTTTCCCCATCTCCAGAAATTTAAGACAGCACACACCTGGATGCTAACAGGTGTAAAGGCTGTGACAGGTGTGTCTCCTCCAACACAACCGGATTCAGGTGAGTGATGGGACATCCACACTGCAGGTGACTTTGCCATATTCCTACTGCACCATTCAGTGTTTCTGTCTAAAATCCCTCCAGCGGCCCTTACATAAAGACGTTCATACTTATCACACTTACAGAGGGTAAAATCTGATAAAAATGAAGACAGACCAAAGTCTTCCTAGCACTAGTGAAGGACACACTTTGTTATTCTTAAAGGAGCGTTGTCAGATGGCAGGCACCGCAAAGGACTGATGCTGTGTGATTGACATCTACAAGCAAAGGAGTGTGGGGGGGGGACCTTCACACTCCCTCCGCTTCTCTCCTACTTACTGATACATCCTTAATGAAAGAAAGAACACTCCTTTGCTTGTCACTTCACTTTTAGGATGACAGAGCATGACTGGCTGAACGATAGGATCAATTCTCACTAGAATATATGAACAAGTGTGTGTATCTAGGAAACTCACAGTACAGCCTAAGCTTCCAAAGCAATGTTTCACTTCACGTTTTGCTTTTTTAAAATTTTTGAACATTTATTTTGGTTCTCCCCCCACAGTGTGTGTGTGTGTGTGTGTGTGTGTGTGTGTGTGTGTGTGTGTGGTCACAGTCATGCATGCATGGGTCCATAGGCACACTCCTGCCTATGAAACCAGAACTGGACCGGATTCTCTATAGCTGTGGATACAGGTGTTTGTGCCTTGCCCCCCTTTTTGTGACCTGGTGCTGGAAACCAAACTGAAGTCCTTTATAAGTGCAGTATGCACTCTTAACTGCTGAAACGTCTCTCCAGCTTCTTGTTGTTTTTCTTTCCAGGCTTAAATGAGGTAGTGTGAGACTGCTGGAGGAAAGCAAAGGCTCCTCGCTGGTGGGATTGCTCTGCTAAATTTCTATTTCCTTTCATCACTAGAAGGTACCTAAAGGAGTTGGTTTCATTTCTTTAATTAGAATAGTAAACAGTTTCTCTGTGGGTTCCTTTGCAGTTGGCTCATTGAATGAAAGGAAGAAAAACGCTCAGGAGTTTTTTTTACTAGGATGATTATCAGGTCTTGCTCCAATATCTTCTGGAAGCCTCTGCTCCCCTCTTGAAATCAAATGTTCCAGAGACAACATGCCCAAGCTTCTCTCTCCCAAATGGTCATTGTGCCTGGCAGGATTCTGCAGCACGGGAGGTCACTTAACCAGTATCTGTGGAGGAGAGACGTTTCACCCTTCCTTTCTTTGGCTGATTTTTTTTTAACTCCTTTTATTCTTTTAATTGATTTGAAACAATTGATTTTTCTGCCCTGAGATCAGAGGAAGGCAAGAAAAATTAAGAGTGATAACGGGGTCAGAGCAAATGAATGAGTTAATTACATGCACTTGGATCCGCAGAAATGGACCTTGATTTGGGGAGGGGGCAAAGAGAGCTCTGCTCTTTGAACCACTGGGACATCTATTGAGCACAGGGTCACCATTCTTATGTTTCCATTGGCATTTTGTATTTGGAAAGAGAATTAAAGCAAGAGAATTAGAATGAGAGAAACGGAAAGTAGGAGCTGGTGAAATCGACTGATTTGCCCAAGTCTCTTGGGTTATTTTCCTGCTAGTATACATCAGGGGGTGTGCGTGAGGAAAGAGAGCGGGATAAAATGAAAAGGACTATGGTGATGATCCAAAGGTGATGATCCAAAAGTAGCTGAAAGATGCACAGGCAAGTACACCCCCAGGTTTTTCCTGTAAGAAGGTCACAGAAATTAAGAATGGGGGAATGGGTCCGAGAGAAAAGTACTTGTTATACAAGCACAAGAACCTGAGTTTGACACCCAACATGAGTGTGAAAATATGGGCATTGGCATGAAACTGTGTGCCTAGTTCTAGGGAGTTGGAGACAGGTGGTTCCCTGGGACTTGTTAGCTATCCAGCATAGACAAATTGGCTGGCTTCAGGCCAGTGAAAACCAAAGTGGATGGTATTCTGAAGAATAGCATCTGAGCTTAACCTCTGGCCTCCAACACATGAGCACATATATCCATGTGCAATTGCATACATAGCAATATGCACACACCACGTCTCTAAACAAAAATTCAAGCAAATCACAGATGCTATTTTAAATCAAGGTCTACAAGTCAATTTCCTTGAAAGGCTCTGGGGCAGAGGCGGATGGAGAAAGGGCTCAGGGGTTAAGAGTGTGGACTGTTCTTATTGCCTTATATGGAACCATCCAAGTTTGGTTCTCAGCACCCACACAAGAGGCTCACAATTGCCTCCAGCTCCCGAGGATCAGATACCCTCTTATGCCTCTTGTGGGCACTCACATTCACATGCGCATATGCACATAAATAAAGATAACAAAATAAACCTCTAACAATGACCAGTAGAATACAGAGGAAGCTGTAAGAAGCTGCAAGAAGGAAGAAATGGTTGCTTTCCTACAGGCATTCTCCAGGCTGCCCTCCACTGCCAGCTCCTGCCGCCTCCCACCCCCCAACTTAAACAGGGCCAGCCTTGCTAGATCTTCTGATATTTAAAAAGAACCTCATCACTGAATTTTTATTTAAAATATCCAAATGTCAAAATGTGCTGTCATGGAGTCATCTAAAGATAAAGTGTGAAAACAGGAATAAAAATTAATTCTCCCATTAAATCTCTTCCAGCATGTTTCATTTTGCCTCATGATGTTTTCTTATTTTTTTTTTAATTTCTGGACCTTTGTTTATGGGAAACTAAAAATTCTTGAAGAGCAGATAGCAGGCTGTGTATTTCTTCATATGCTGCTTGTATTCCCTGGCACAGACTAGAATCCAGCTTGATTAAATACTTATGTGCTTAAATCAAAATTATTTGGTGATATCACCAGAGAAACTAGGATACAACAAGGAACCTAAGAGATTCATACAAGGTCCCTTACAAAAGGGGAAAGGAACAAGATCTTCTGAGCATATGGGGGATGGGGGAGCAGTAAGTGGAGAGGGAACTAGGAGAAAGAGAAGGGGAGAAGAAGAAAGCATGTGGGACTAGGGAGATTGAGTCAGGGGAGGAATAGATGAGAGAAAAAAGAGAGAGAGAGAGCGATACCATAGGTTTGAAGACAAAACTAACTCTAGAGAAATGTCCAGAGACCTACAAGGATGACCCCAACTAACAATCTGAGCAGCAGTGGAAAGGCTACTTTAAATGCCCTTCCCTGATAATGAGATTGATGACTAACTTATCCACTATAATAGACCCCTCATCTAGTAGCTGATGGAAACAGAAGCAGATACCCACAGCTAAACACTCAGCCGAACTCCTGGGATCCAGTTGCAGAGAGGGCGAAATGATAAGGAAATGGAGTCAAGACCAGGCTACAGAAACCCACAGACACAGCTGACCTGAACAAGGAGGAGCTCATGGACCCCAGACTGATAGCTTGGAAACCAGCATTGTACCGACTCAGACCCCCTGAACGTGGGTGTCAGTTAGAAGGCCTGGGCAGTCTAAGGGACCTCTGTCAGTGGAACCAGGATGTATGAAAGGACTTTGGAAGCACATTCCCCATGGGGGGATACTCCCTTAGCCTAAAGGCAGGAGGGAGGGCCTAGACCCTACTGCAAATGACTTGATAGATTTTGATGATCCCTCCTGGAAGGCATCACCCTCCCTGTGGAGTGGGTAGCGAATGGGATGAAGGGGGTCCCAAGGGGCATGAGAGAGAAGGAGGGAGAGGAAACTGGGATAGATATGTAAAATAAGAAAAAATTATATAAATATATAATTTTCTGATGTATTCTCTTCACTACCCACTTCCAAATGGAGTAGAACAAAACCTCACATCACATGTATTTGTGAAGGTTGCTATCATAGTGGGGAGAAGAAATGCATCTTCCGGCTTTTAAAAGCTTCCTTTCTACAAAGCTGCCAGATAAAATCTTAAATGTCAGACACTGTTTGCAGCCCACTTTGAAAGTAAATAGCAAATTGGGTACAATAGCTAATTCCATTTCTAAACTGACTGGAATTGTTAGGGAGCATTATTGTTATTATTATTATTACTGATAATAATAAGTATTATAATAATGTGTGTGTGTATGTGTGTGTGTGTGTGTGTGTGTGTTTTGTGGTGGGGGAGTGTTGCATGCCTGATGTGAAATATGGAGAATGAGTTTCAGTGCAGTTCATCATGCCTTGTCCATCTTCTCTTTAAGTGGACTTGAAAGGGTCAAAAGCCCATAGTTGTCCACCTGTCTACATGTCAATCACTATTCTCAGCCTGCATAGATGTCCCTGTTTCAAGGTTGTTTGCCACTGCACATGACTCACTTCACTTAGCATTAGGTCCTTCATCCTGCCTATGTGGATGTCTCCACGTTAGTAAAGGTCAATCCTACTTCTATGGTCGTTATTCCTTCTAGTATCAAATCCAATATCTAGTCAATCATCTCTGATTCTGCTTCTTATTGCTGATTGTTGAACATGGTTTTAAAATCAATCTGTCTTTTTGTAACTTCTCCCTTCTCCAATAGTCTACTAGGATGCACTAGGTATTTTTAAAGCTGAAACTGTACTTTAATAACTCTGTTTTCAAATTGTCCCTGTGTTCCTGTAGTTAACAGAAATATGGATATATATATATATATATATATATGAATGTAAGTATACATACATATATGTTTCCAGTATCTAAGCATGTCCTTGAAAACTTGTGCTTTGCATTTCTCTAACACCTAGGTCTCCAAACAATTTTCACAAATATTTTGCAATATGACCTGATTCTATGTCATCAAATCTCTAAATCAGATATAGTATTCTGCATAAACCACCCTATGAACAAAAACAGGCCCACATTATTTACATATTTATTTTTAGTAACAAGGAAAACTTTATTTCATTTAAGTAAAATTACATTATTCTAACAAATAAAATAGGCACAAGGGTACTTTAAGAAAGTAACTCACTTTCCCAAACTCCACCTCTCTCTATGAACTTTTATAGTATGGCCTCTCTGAAGCCAGGGAGCTTAACTTGGGGCTTTATCCTTTCAATTATATTTTTTAGTCATTTATACATAAGCAAGCTTTGTATCCTTGCTTTATATCACAAGGTTTTTGCTAGCATCCTGTCCCTCCTCATCACCTAATGCGACCCTCTCTTGGTCTCCTTCCTAAATGTTATATTATACCCACACTTAACCACGTATCACCTACTTACACATCCACATGGAGACATTGTAAGCTAAGATCTGTACGTGATGAAGCCCGTGTTTTGTGAGTTTTCTCCTCAGGTTTTCAGACCCTGAACTTAGGCAACTGTTTTGCGAATAGATTCTTGGAAAGCAACTCAGTGGTTTCTTCAGCAAAGGTTCTGATGCTTTTGTAGGACTGCGGCCCACATTCTATTCGGCCCCTAATACTGCATCTTCAGAAATATGCTTCCTTTCTTAGTGTTATCATGTATGCTATTTGATTACTGGAATGGAAGTGTGGCTTAGACAAAAGTGTACCAGAGAGAAGTGTGCATCTGAAGAATGAGAGGAACTGCTGGACGATGGGTACAGAGATAAGGCTTCTCTACATCCTTACAGAGAAAGGGCAGGTGGATAGTTAAAGCTTTGTGACAAATGGATGACCCAAAGCTGTTTTGTGCCATTTTGCTGAAAACAAGTATTTAAGAAGAGACAGTGTGATTGAGTTAGGTTGGGTGACCTCTCACCCTGTGTCTTGAAACGAAAATTCTTGAATTTGACAGTCTCAGTAGAACAAGTTCTCCAAAAGGACGATCAAAGGCTGCCAACAACAGAATACAAATGAATGGCAGGCAGGTAAAATTGACATATGTCTACCGGGTTGTCATTTTAAGAGCATAGATTCTGTATTAGCATTTTCCCTGGGCTTTCGGCTATTTACACAATTAATCAAATGTACCAACTGGATGAATGATGACTTGTCTTGTTTAGACAAGTTAGAAACAGGTGCTAGGCTGCCCTGTAGACAAATATCTCAAAGAACCTTTTCTGGGATTGCTTTTATGCTGATAAGTAGCACTGGTGATATTTGCCTAATGCCCAGAATCTTTTCTATCATATCAACTACTTATCAAAATGCTGACTAAACGTCTTTGGTATTCTCATTGCTTGATCAAATCTACACCCTAAAACCGGGGAGAATTGGGAATGAGCTAGAGGGAGCATAGTTTTTCCTGAGCACTTGTTCTCTGCAAACTGTGGTTTTGCTTAAGATGAGACAGGACAGCCATGGTGAGATTACAGGTTCCTATAAGATTCTCTGGGCACCTCACCTTTTTGGAAGGATGAACAACAGACTGAGAAGTGGAGAGAGAGGGGAAGAGTGGAGTGATTCTAGGCAGTTACTACAGGGCCCATGCCTCTCCCCACCAGTGGTCGTGCATGTGGAGTTCAAGATCACTTGGCCATTGAAAAGGGCTTCAGACAACTAGGCCAATTAACTCTTATTCTTTTCGATCTTAACCCAACTCAAATTTTCTGTTTCAAAGTCCTACCCTCATTTTATGCATAATGTAAGCAAGGTTCAGAATATTGAATTACTCCAGAAATCCACAAGACCTATGCAATAAACTAGGCAGAGGTTCGAACACAAGCTCCTGGCCTAGGCCTCAGTTTCCAATTAATCCTCTATTGGCCAGTCTTGATTTCTTTTTCCACAAGAGGTAGGGAAATGGGTTATTAGTAATCCTACAAAGCATTAGAGATTTGGACAGGCTCCCATAACAATGAAGGGATAAGGTAAAGAAAAGAGATCCCAGCCTCTCTGCAAGCAACTAGCTTCTGAGAAGGACATCTAGCTAAAGCTGTAATTGAAGTTGTATTCTGTGCTGATGGTATATTGTTTCCTCTTACATTTGTTTCATTATAATTCTAGAAAAAGAAAATAAACTATCAGTGGACAAAAGAACCTGCATTGTATAATCCAGGAAATAGGCTAATGTGTCTTGGTGAAGGTCACATGCAGAGTTCTAGATCAGACTGAGAGTAGAGCACATGTGTCTGGATACATTTTATAGAGACCAGATTGTTATCTGCCCATCACCATGGAATCTACTTGATTCCAATCTTCTGAAATAAGGAAATACTGACCTCTGGATTTCCCAAGACAGGAATACAGATACAACCTATTGATTCTATCTCTCCACTGTATCTCCTTGAAATTTTATAGATTCCTGCTTCCATCAAGTTTTCTGTATATGCAGGACCTGGGAAATGCTGGAGGGAGGGATGTTTCTCTGTCAGGCAGATTTCTGTCTTATAGAGAAATGTTAACCTTTTCACAGGCCACTGCCTCCTCTTCAAAATGTGTAGTAAGCCTGAAAATGTCTGGACCACAGCAATGGAAGAAGTGCCTTCTTCAATGCTATCAAATTCCTTCTTCAATCAGATGCCCTTTGTCTAATGCAAAGAAAGATGAGTCATGGTAAGTATTTTTCTGTCAGATAAAAATTTACAAAGTTGAAGTAGAAAATTCAAGCAACAATGAGTATTTAATATAGTTTAAACACAAATCCTAATTATCACTATGAAGAGAAGTCAACAATACCTTTGCTTTATTTCTTGTTGGTGACAATTCTCACACATCTTAACCATGGCTAGGAAGATGGCTCAGTGGGTAAACTGCTTACACATAAACATAAGGATGTGAATTAAAATCCTCAGAATCCACAAGAAGTTGGAAAGGGTAATGAGACTTTAGCCCCATTGCCCTATGGCAAGTTGGGAAATAGGTACTGGATAGGTACAAGAATGTGAGGTAGCTAGATTCACCTGCACAGCTACAAACAGGAGCAGAGGACCTTGTCACAAACAAGATGAAAGCAAGCACAGATATAACAGTTTGTCCAATGATCACAATTCTCCAAATGAACACACACACACACACACACACACAGAGAGAGAGAGAGAGAGAGAGAGAGAGAGAGAGAGAGAGAGAGAATGTCTCTACAAGCTCTACAAGACATTTCTCTACAAGACTTATCATTTCTTTTCTATTTCCTATTTATTTGACATTGTATTGTTCCTGATAATGCTGTGTAATGCAACAATTATAAAAGGCTTAACATCCTGTACCTATATCTTCCAAAGTACAACATGCCTTTCTGGATGGAGAGAGAGAGGTGCCCAAGAAACTAAGGGAACTAGGAAATCTAAGGGCTCTCTAATGGCTACAAAGGATTCCAGAAAGCTTTCTATGTGATCAGAAAGAGAGGGAATGTACTATACTATTTAGGCTTTATTTTCTTACTTTGCATTGTGGTCCCCACTCTCTGCCTCATGCTCTCTCTCCCTTCTCTCCCTCCCTCTCCTCCTTCTTCTCTATCTTCTCCACTGTGGTGGAACACTGTGTCATTTCCATCTTTTTTTTTTTGTACCCCTTTTCTCTTGTGCATGAGCCATGCCCTGCTCCTATTATTTGGTGTGCCCCAGTGTACTGTCTCCTCACCCGAGAGATGTATTTTGAGTTCAGTTATGTATATAAAGGATCTTTTAGAGATCTTGGTAGATAGAAACTGGATGCAGGTGAAATAGTACCCGTAAGGACAATGACTAGATTGGGCAAGTTTGTTATAAGAAGGACACTTGGTCATGGGCTGAACACTTGAACACCATGCTATCAGTCACATCAACTGGAAAATGGGCTTCAAGATAAGAACAAAGCAAAAGAACACCACGGTTAGAGAAAGCAGCAGAGTAGTGATTCAGCTGGGGGAAGTGGAACCAGTCTTTATCCCTAGTGCATGAATGGGCTTTGGGAGCCTGTTCTCTATGGCAGGATGCTCTCTCAGCCTAGATACAGGGATGAGGGCCTAGGTCCTGCCCCAAATGATGCGACAGACTTTGATGATTCCCCATAGGAGGCCTCACCTTCCCTGAAGAGTGGGTGATGGGTGGATGGTGAGATAGTGGGTGGGAATGGGAGGCTGGAAAGGAGAAGGAACGGGGATTGGTATGTAAGATAATATTGTTTTTTAACTTAAAAAGTGATTTAAAAATAAAATAAAAATACATTCAATATAATTTCTTTAACTTACATAAAATATATTCATGTTATACTATTCATGTGTATTACATGCAATGTATCCAACTATTAACCTAAAACAATATTGTATAGTATTTCAATCCCATGTTAATAGACTTCAGAGGCAATATTTAACATATTTTTAAAAGGTAAAAAAATCAAATTAGCATGTTATTTAGGGGTAGAATGAAAAAGAAACAGGGAGTTGAAAGATATCTCAATGGTTTAGAACAGTTGCTGCTCTGTCAGAGGTCCAGCGTTTACGTCCCAGCACAAACATGGGGCAGTGCATAACTATTTGTAACTCAAGATTCAGGGGATATGACACCTTCTTCTGGACTTCACTGGTACCTGTGAGCATACGAGTACACACACACACACACACACACACACACACACACACACGATCTTGGTGTGGAATAATTAATTGTAAAAACTATCAACTGAGAGAAGTTTAACAAATAACAGTAACACAATATTAAGAAAAGCAGAGAACATTCTATGCAGGGTTAATAGTGCACAAAGTTATGAATTCCAAGAGGTTTGTGGCCAAACTTGGTCTGCAGGGAAGATGAGTGCATGAGAATGTTAAAAATTGACCTGGGTCATATATAACTGATGTTGTATATTTCTGGTGTTATATATGCATTCAACATGCTTTCAATGATTTGACTCCTTTTTAGATTTGCCAAGAAGTCAACCTTTGAAGCAAATTTAACAGGACGGGCTAAAAGGGTAAGGATACAGATAGGAATCTTTTGTGAGTTTGCTTAATAAAAAGAATGACGACGAAGAAAAGGATGATGATGATGATGATGACAATAACTGAGGGATGGTCAGTTTAAGATGCCAAGGCACAATTAATACCACAGACATGTCAAACCATGACAGTACCTTAGGAGTTTAAAAGCACACCATGGGAATAACCTCCACTGAAGTCATCTGAGAATAGCTAACAGTGTGTTGTGTTTACAATACTGTCTCTGTGGTCCTTGTTCATTTCTTTAATGTGCATAATGGTCTTATTATCAACTCTGTATCATGTAACCACATAACTAATGAAATAAGAATGATTTTTTCTTCTGGATTAAACTTTAATCAACCTTATCCACAGTGGTAAAACTACTTCTTTCTAAGGTCTCCATGCTTTTTGGGTGCAATTGGGTTTTCCATCTCCAGCATTTCTTTTGAATCTGTTTGGACAATTAGCTTGAATTTTATTTTACTATGCAATTATTCTGATAACAATTAGAAAAATCTGTAAAGGTTTTTTTTTCTTATTCAAAGAGTAATTTATAAACATTTCTGACCAAAGTACTTCAGACTAAGGCTATTGTTTCCTGAAGATCTATGTGCAATTGGCAAGAAACAGAAATTCAAACAATTTTGGAGAAAGTTCTGATGTTATTTTTTTTTTTAATGTCTGTGATCCATTTTAAGATATTTCTTTCTGGAAGATTATTCTTTTGTGCCCATACTTGCTTTTAAGAAGCCTGGGGCTATAGATAAGACAATACAGTGGATAAAGCCTACAGCAAGACGCCGTATGGGGGCACAACCCACATTTTGAAATGGGAATCACTGCAGTGGTTGCAATACCTGCCTAGGAACTACTCATCTCAAAATAGAGCCAGAGCTGGGAAAGACCGGAAAGCACAATCCTGGGCTTAACCTCTGGTTTTCCTAATATGGTAGGTCCTAATTGAGGCTGGAAAACTGGTGTTTGTTCTCTCTTCCTTTTCTATTGCTAATGGAATTTATTGATTTCTATCTGGTGCCTATTACAAAAGTTGTAAAAATGAATGTGGCACTAATGATATTTTGAAATTAGCATTTTTGTAAATGCCATATGATTCTCGATGCTTCCGGTTTGACAATAAAACTGTGAACTCATATTTTTTCTTCTGATGGACAGGGATTCGGTAGACTCAAGAAACTGCCAAGGGCCTTGTTCTATTCTAGCAAGTTTCCAGATTCACTGAACTCTTGGCAGGAAAACTGCCCCAAGCCTTGGTAAATACAAGTTATTTGTTCCCTCTGATCCCATGCAATCCCACCCATCCAATGTATGTCCTTTGATTCCATCCTTTTTCACGAATACCATATCTTCTCATCCCACAAATTCATAGTCATCCTGTCTCGTCTCTTTTCGTTTCCTTCCTATTGCTGTGGTAAAACACTCTTACAAAACACAATTTGTGAGAGGATGCAATTTTTCTGGCTTATATCCTGGTCACAATCCATCATTCATAAAAGTCAGAACAGGAACTCAATTCAGCAATCTGAAGGCAGGAGCTATGGAGGACTGAATTGTTGCCTTCAGCTATGGCTAGCTTTCTTACCATCTCATTCTTAGCAGGTTTTCTACCAGAGTTCAAGACAACCTGCTCAAGGAATGGTGTAACCCACAGTGGGCTCAACCCTCCTACACCAGTTAATAACAAAAAATAAATAAAACCTCACAGACATGCCCTCAGTCCAATCTTATCTAGAAGAAGACACCCTAATTGAGGCTGTCCCATCAGATGACTCTAGGCTGTGACAAGTTGATAATCAAGGCTAACCACCATATGAACTTAACCAATCTCATCCATCCCTTCCACTCATTCAAGCCCACCCAATCCCACTCCACCCATTGCACCCAATGGGGGAGGCAGCACAATACCCTTATATGAAACAATATCCACAAATGTTCATGTCTCCTGTGTAAACAGGATTAGAATTGGCATTTAAACTCTGTTTATTCTTTTATACACTTTAAGTAACTTGTAGATGATTCCTGGTATCTAATACAACATAAATGATCTACGTATGGTTGCTATAGTGTATTATTTGTGGCATAGTTCAATTTCCCCTACCTGTCTTTTGTTTACAACTGTTGCATGCTTTGAGGCAAAAACATTAAACAGTGGAATGTACAGTCAGACTCCAAAGACATGCATTGGTGCATTTTATCCAAGGTGTTTGCATTTTTGACTATAAACTCCAAACGTGTTACCTTCAAGATGGCTTACTCTCTGAAACTTTCCCTGGAGTCTTCATCTGACTCTATTCAGTAAGAGGTGCTGCCACCTTCTGACTCACAACTGGAAGTGTGTGTATTTAAAGCCTTGCTTTGGGTAGAATGCATCATGTGTTTCTTAAGTATTTATTTTAGCATTCTTTTCTCCCTGACTTCTCTTTCTCCCTTGGGCTTCTTCTTTCAAATGCTGCTTATTGTTTCCTGTGAGCACATTTCTATACGGAGCTCTTGTGCTCTAATCACAGCCCTCAGTCTTTCAGAAGCTCTGCCCCAGTTAAACCGCCCCTCTCTTCATGGGTCTAGAGCTATGAGCCAAAGAAAAATGCTTAAGATTGCAAAGTTTTCTGGTGAGTGGGTTGGTTCTCAAAGACTATTTCAAAAGAGGCTTCTAAAGCCCAGCACTCAGAGTCTTTGTGTGAAACTCATTTAGAAAGTTTCTTTGTGTTAGCTATCCCTTGTGCCTCTCAGACCCCCTTCTGTGTCCGTTAGAATACAGATCCCAATAATATGGAATGAAACAATGAATGTTCATTTCCTTTTTTATGGAGCAATACACTGTCAGAACCTGCTGCGTGTAGCCAGAAGGTAATCAAATCCATTCCTATGGTTTTACCCCATAGGGGAAAGCAGAAAGCTTGTTCAAGATCTTACCTATTCAAGCGAAAACAGCTGGAGCCCTCTTCAAGCCCAGGCCACTTCTCTGGACAGATCTGGCCTGCAGCAGTCTAAAGTCCACATCTGGATCATTTCAGTGGCCAGTGAAATGGAACTCCGTGATTAACCAAGTCTGGTTTAAATGCCAATCTCCATGACTAGGGTCAAGATGTCTGCCTAGGCAGGGGCAAGCCAGGTCTTCAGAATTAATGGAAGTTAAGCGTTTCAGCTGCTTTTCCTCCTGATCGACCAAATACCTGACAAGGAGCAACTTAAAGAGGAAATGTTTGTTTTCCAGGGAACAGAGTCCATCAGGGAAGAAGGCATAGCAGCAGCAGTGTGAAACAGGTGGCCGTTTCGAACCCACAGTCAGGAAGCAGAGCTGCATGCTGCTGCTATATTCCTTCTCACTCATCTCTCAACCTCAGCCCACGCATGAATGGTGCTGCTCATAGTGAGAGTGAGTTTTTTCCTCTACCTCACCTAACCCACGCAGGACACACTCGCACCCATTCTCTCGGTAATCCTAAACTCTCTATCAAGTTACAAGCCCGACTAACCGCCATCTTCCAGATTGCATGCTATTAGCCAAGATGTCCTTGAAGAACTATTATTTTTTTTTATTAAGACTTTTTCACACTGTAGCCTCAGACTTTCAAGAGGAAGGTGGAGGAGGAGGCAAGGACAGAACAAGAAAGATGAATTCCCATGATGACACTCGCCACGTCTCTGGTAGCATCAGCTAGATCTTGTTCACGGGCAAGTTCAGCTGTCTCTCAACTTCACCATCCGAAAGAGACTATTAGTCCTCCCTCTTATGATCAATGGTGATAGCTTAACGATGGGTTTGAAGGGACCCAACGATCACAGTGACATACAGGTAATAACACTCGATCAATAGTGACTCTCATGGTGATCAATATATTATTGGCATCATCAGCTTGGTGCGGCCTGAGAGGCTGACATGGTTGTCAATATGACCTTCTTAGTACAACCTCCATTCTGCATTTGTATGACTTTTTAAAAAGTACACAAACCCTGAAGCCCTGGTTGAATTTGTCGAAGCATGAGGGAACTATACCTTGGTTTTTGGAAGGGTGACTATGGGTTTTAAATCATCCACTAAGAACAAGTATCTTAAAAGTCTCCAAGGTAGTGCCAGCAGTGGCTGGTGGTTTGAATATGATGTTGCCATTGGAGGAGAACCTGCCACTCACCTAATCCCAAGGCTCTTTTTATTTTTAATCCTTTAAAAAAAAAAAAAAAAAAAGGCCTTCTGGATCATATATGGCATCCTGCCTTATTAACTAGAAACTAAATGAGCATTCCAGAAATTTAATTGAAAGTGATCCTCTGAATGCTAATAAGACCCTGGTCAGGAGGGAGATTGATGTTCCCAGCTGCAAACCCAGCCTTGAGGAAGGGTCTCTGAAGACCTTGTCACCAGAGCCGGGCTAAGCTTCTGTTTATCATTGCTACTTTTCTTGCAGGCTTGCTTCTAGATCTCCCAGGCACCCACCTGCTCCCTGAATTCCTGCTAAATCAATCTTCCCCATAGAGGCCACTGCCCCCTGGCTCCACAGAAAATCAAATACCATGCCGATAGTGTGCTCTTGTTACACAAATGGAAATGAAAAATCCTCTGGATGAGGTTTCAAAAGAATTAAAAGGATAGTGCTTAGAAAATGAGAGTCAGACATACTATATTTTTGCATGCAGAAAGCACAGAAAGACATACAAGCCTTTCCCTTTGAGAAACAATGTCTTTGTAAAACAAACAAACATGAGAGAGTACTGGGAGAGATAGATGACTGGACCCCTGGGGCATTAAAGGATCAATGTGTAAATCTAGTGTGGTGGAAATGCCCTGGAATCTACCAGGATGACCCTAGTGAATACGCCTACTAATAGGGTATACAGAGTCTGAAATGGCCATTTTGTGTAACCAGGAAAAGCTTCCAATGGTGGGGCTGGGACATCAACACAGACACAACCTTCCACCGACAGTTTGTCCTGGCTGCAGTACGTGCTGGGGTAATGGTGGCACACATCTTGTGGAAGTGGCCAGCCAGTGACTGGCCCAACTTGAGGCCCACACCAAAAAAGGGAACCCCATGCCTAACATTGCCTGGATGGCCAAGAACCAGAGGCTGGAAAATTCAGAGACTTGGGATAGACCCAAAAGCAGCTGGCCCCCAAACAAAACAAAGGGAAAGTATATGAAATGTTTCTTAATGACTCCGCAGTACTCATAAACCAGAGCTTAGCCCAATTGTCATCAGAGAGGCTCCCACCAGCAACTGATGTAAACAGATGCAGAGACCCACAGTCAAACATTATGTGGAGCTCTGGAAATCCTGAGGAAGAAAGGGAGAAGCCAGAGGGGTCAAGAACACCACATGAACACAGCTCACAGACATCAACTAAACAGAGCTCATGGGGCTCACAGAGACCGAAGCGACAAACACAGGGAATGCATGGGTCTGAGCTAGGTCCGGGCTAAAAACCCTTTCACAAGACTGATGTTCAATTCCCAGCACTGGCATGGTGGCTCACAGTTATCCATAACTCAGGGGGGATCTGAAACCCTCTTCTGACCTCTGTAGCACCAGGGATGCTACACTTGATATGCAGGGATGCACATATATGCAGACAAAGCATGAATGCACATTAGGTAAATATTTTATATATTAACATGTTTTATTATTTTATATTTTGAGGTTATAATATAACCACACCATTCCCCCCCCCAAACCTCCTAATACCCTTAAGAATGGTTGTGTCCTGGTGAGATTCCATTGGAGAAAACGTATTTTTTTGTTCGCAAGCACATATATATATATATATATATATATATATATATATATATATAGTGCCTGGATTAGGGACATGGTCTTGTGTCCACCTCTCTTAGCACTGGGACCCCATCTGGTGCACACTTGTGCAGGTACTGGGCATGCTACCAAGGCATCTGTGCGTTTATATGTGTGTCCATTGTGCTGTGTTTAGAAGGCTTGATTCCTTGGTGCCCTACACACCCTTTGACTTTTACACTTTTATGCTTCCTCTCCCACAGATGTCCCTAGGCTTCAAGGGGACAGATTTCATAGAGATGTTCCATTGAAGACTGAGTGTTCAAAGTCTCTCACTGTCTGCATAATGCCTGGCTCTGGCTTTCTTTATTTGTTCCCTTATACTACAGGAAGGATGCTTCTCTGATGATGGCTGGATAAGGCACTGACATGTTATGTCAATATGTCAATACGTGTCATCTTATTGCTATGTTATTCCTATGGTTTCCCTATAGGTCCCTGGCCTATCTAGTCTCAAGTTCTTGGCCATCTGAACAGTGTTGGGTATGGGTTCCATAAGTAAATTCTTTTTGCAAGAGACTGTTACTGGAAACAACCACCAATAAAAATGCAGGGTTGTAGAGCCCAGTCCTGACTGGTATATCTACAACCCAATTCCTGTATGTAAGGCTTGCCAATCATTGTGGAAGGGCAGGGTAGAAAGATTGAATGTTGGAGAAACAGGAAATTATCTGTGAGAGTTGGTCTCCTAAGAATGTCATAGAAACCATGCCAATAAATTCTCACCAACATGAGCTGAGCAAGAACAACAGTATGTATGTTAATGTATAGGGGAAAGCAACTCACAAAGCTGCAAACTTAGCCAAAGAGCTACAGAAAACAAAAGAATGTGGAGAGCAGGAGAAATAGTGTTCCCCAGGGAGGGACATACCATTGGTTATCAAACACGGCATGGAGAGTTCTGAAATCATAAACATGTAACATTATATGGACTGAGAAGGTGGCATGTATATATTTAGTGTGTGTGGGTGTGTGTGTATTACAATTTTAAAAGAGGCCATGCATTTAAATACTAGCAGGGAGGGAGTATGTTGACTGGAAAAGTTGGAAGCAGGAAAGAAAGGGAAAACAGAAATGAGGTAATTGTATTATGATCTCAAAAAAAACAAAAACAAAAACCGTTATTGTAAAAATAGACTCCATATGTGCATGACCACTCAAGCCTGATTTCCAGGTAACGACAGTGAGTCTTAGGCCCCTTTGGTGGAGGCTCATCTACAGAGTCAGACCCTTGGCCAAGGATATTAGAAGTGAGATTCACCACTGAATGACACAGAATAACAGGTCAAGGAGAGAAATTGCATAGCTCACAGATTTTTCCTCCTGCAGCTATGGGTCTGTGCACTCTCAAAAATTATGCTTTCAAATACTGGCAGAACAAGGGAAAAGTCTATTCAAACATTCCCAATGAAAAGGATAAAAGCTTGCACAAAGCCAAATTAGAAATTAAAATTGACCTCATTCCAAATGCTTAATTCAGAAATAGCAAGATCTCTTTCAGAAGTTGTCAGCGTTGACAACGACATCTTTTGTTTATGAGAACACACAGGGAGGGCCCCTGCTGCTTTTCAAAGTATCCTAGCCTTAGATCTTCTGGATAAGTAGGGCAGGCATTAGAAGGAACTTTAGAATGAGTATACACCCTGCTAGAGTCATTGGAAGCAATGGAGTACAACTTCTCTGTTTATACGTGAAAGAAAGTTGTGCATGGAAAAGCTTTACAACCTAATGCAGTCAGGATGGAACAGGTGATACTTGGCATTGTTTTGCTCAGAAATTCATGTTTCTGTTGTAGTCTAAGAAGTCTCCAGGTAGATGTTTTCTCAGACAGGACTTTGTCCGCATTTGTAGTTTCCATCCTATGACTTTAATACCTCAACTGTGTCTTTCAGATCAATGGGATTGTATAGAAGTTTGTTGACAAATTAACAGAGATCACCATGACATCCATTTATTATTTTTAGATCATACAGAAATGGTGGTATGTTCTGAGCAAGGGTCTTAGTCAATTAGTATTTCACATATTCATAAAACAGAGAGAGGGAGGCAGATAAGAGGGAACAGCAGTCAACCACCACACAAGTGGCTTACATCCCAGGCTTCCTGCTGGTGTAGCTTTGAATGTGACTTTTCAAAACACTCACTCTCCATTCTCCGAATGGTGGAACTTTTAGGTACAGTTCTGGAATCACTAAGAGCTAGAGCTAGAGGAAGTGGGTCACAGGATGTGGTGGAGGAGGCAAGCCTTAGGACCTTGTAGTCAGGCCCATCTTCCAGTTTGTTCTCTGTTTCCCCAAAGATATGAGCAAATAAAGAGTTCCAGTCGGCCACCCACAATTATACCTTCCTGCTATGATGGCCTACATCTCATCAAACTGTAAGTCTAAACAAACTCTTCCTCCCTGTGTTGATTAGCTTTAAGTGTACACTTGACATGATCTAGAATCACCAAGTAAAGAGACTTCCTGAGGAATTATCTAGATCAGGTTGGTTTGTAGACACCTCTTCCAGCAATTGCCTTGATTGCTACTAGAAGATCCAGTCCACTGTGGGTGGCACCATTCCTTAGGCAGGAAGTCATGAACAATATAAGGGAAGATGAAACTAGCTGAGAACAAGTAAGCAAACAAGGATGTATTTGTTTTTCCTTGAGTGTGGTTGTATTATTAGCAGTTTCTCGAATTCCTGTCTTGAGCTTCCTGACAAGATATGCTGTAACTTTACTTCTGGTCAGGTATTTGTTTTCATCTTGATATGCAGGACTTTGTTGTTTCCCCAAGGAAAGCATTATGTCCTCTGAGGAGTGGAGGGGGGGTTGTGAAGAGTGGGAGGTGGGTTGTGGAAGAAGGGGAGTAAGGGAGAACTGAATTGGTATGTAAAATTAAAAATCAATTAAAATAAGAGTAAAATTGAGACTGACAGAAAGAAATAAGCCATTCTTTTACAAACCTCAGTGAAAATAAAGAAATTAACAGTACCAAAATGATAATATATAACAATATTATTCCAATAAAATTTTGTTAATTAAAAAGAAAAAAACAAAGGGAAAGGAAAGACAACTGCCTAGCTGCCTAGCCTAATTGATATGAGAGAGGCTTCATCCAGCAAGTACTGGAAAACGGATGCAGACTAACTGCCAAATGTTGAGGTGGAGTTCCATCAATCCTGTAGGAGAGGGGGAGAAAGGTTTGTAGGAGTCTGCGGGGTCAAAGACACAACAAGAAAACTCACAGAATCAACCAAGCTGGCCTCAGAGGGGCTCACAGAGACTGAACTGACAACCACGGAGCTTGCATTGGACTAACCCAGGAAGACACTCTGCGTATATGTTGCAGTTGTATAGCTTTTGTCCCTCTTGAGGGGCTCCTAACAGTGGGAACAGGGGGCTGCCTCTGACTCTTTTACTGACTCCTGGGACCCTACCCCTCATACCGGGTCACCTTGCCCAGCCTTAGTACACGGGGGAGGGGCTTAGTCTCCTGCAACTTGATGTGCCACATGTTTTATTGATACTCACCGGGACCTGTTCTTTCCTAATCAGAAACAGAGGAGGAGTAGGAATGGGGGTTTGGGAACAGTGAGGAGGTACAGGGGGACTGGGAGAAGAAGAGGGAGGGAGGACCGGCCCTGGGATATAGAAAAATACATTTATTAAAATAAAATAATAGAACGCTGATTATAAGACTCTAAGGGATGTCCTATTTGCTTGTCCTTGTAGTCCCAAATTATTGAGATGGGTAGATTAGCCCTCATATTCCTGGGAATATTTTAGATACAAATTATTAAGAATTTAATGAATCCTATCAAATATTTTTAAAATTTTAAAAAGAAGGAATTATATATTCTAGCGGAATTAATTAATAAACCAATATGCTTAGAAACTAGAACCTGGAGCTTCTCCACTTGGTTAGAATGACTGGCTAGTAAGATCCCGGGGATCCTCCCATCTCCATCTCCCCAGCATACAGATTACAGCAGGTAAAAGCTGCCATGCCTAGGCTTCTCACATCAGTGTTGGGTATCAAATTCAGCACTACATGCTTATGCAGAACACATTACTTACTGAACCATCTGCCCAGCCCTACCCTTTTTAAATTTGTAGTAACAGTTCTAGCTGTCTTGGAACTCACTCTGTAGACTAGGTTGGCTGAACTCACAAAGATCTGCCTCTGCCACCACAACCCAGCCTTTCATTTTTGTTTTGCTTTGCTTTGTTTTCTCTCTGTATCTCTGAGCATCAGAGTTGTGAATTTCAAAACACCCTGTACTTACAGGATCAATGCCATATAATTAGGATCTCTTGGTCCACTGGTGGATTATTTGACCCCCATCTCTATGGAAACCCTATTGGTTCTGTTGGAAAGCAGAAAACACACAGAGACTATACCTCAACAGACATAAGGGCAGGACTATGAAAGCAGAACAGGCAGGTAATAGTATATTTCTGACATCTCTCATGCAAGGCCATCATGCACTAAATGTCAAGAGAGGCACTGGATTTGAAACTGACTGATGCTTCAACACCAAGCTGATAAAAATAATGCCTAAGGAATACTTAGCCAGAAATCTTGCTGTCTTTTCCACTGCATTAGCCTCTGCAGACACTCAGACAGCAGTCAGCCTCCAATCTAGCAACAGACACCTCAAGAAATTAAAATGTTTTCTTAAAGCTGGCTCCAGTTTTTAACGAAATCTTTGGAGAATATTCTTAATTGAATTAGTAACACAATGGAATAGTAAGAAAGAGTAACTAAACCAAAGGAAAATTGCACATTAATAGTTCTCAGGCTAAACTTGAGTTAGGGCTTTGGGGAGACATAAGTCAGGTTGGATGTGTTCTAGTGGGAACTCTGTCTGGGTTTAGTGCAATAATTAATTTTATATCTTTTATTTCAAAATCTGCATATGTGTAACAATGGCAATCCTGATAATAAAACTTCATCACAAAATATTCAGTGACATTATGTAGAACATTTAGCCTTTCTAGACCTCAGTTTCTATAACAGTAAATAAAATAAGAGTTGAATTAAATTACCTTGGAGGATCTTTCCAGTTATAAGATTCTGTGACTAGCTCACATTTTAAATTTAGCATATGATCGTCACTATCTCCTGATTACAACCTGAGGCAAAATCATTTTCTTCAACATTCATTTTAAATAGCATCCAAGAGTCCTTCACTAGATATTGTTTTGAACTAGACTGCCCAGTAGAAATTTATTGAATTCTATAAATAGTCTATATGTGTCTCAAGCAATAGCCCATAGCCATGTTCAACAGTTGAATACTAAATTGCATCTACTAGTATAACCAAGAATCTCAACTTTCAGTTTTCATATTGTTATATTTCATAGTCATATTTCACATAAACAGCCATATGTGAATAGTGAGTCACATAAAGTATGGTTGTAGGATTGTACTATGTGAATGGCAAAGAGCAATCAAAAGTTAATGATACATGATGAGACAAGAATTTGTAGTTGAAAATCACTGGCCTCTATCTTCATGTGTGACTGAATGGTTCCATTTCAGATTTTTGGTAACATTCCATTCTGGAACAATGTAGGTCTCTTCAGAAAAAAAAAAAATCAATAAAAGAGGAAGAGAGGTTTCTGTGCCAGTTTTGTTTAGCAGAACAGTAATGAGCACACCTAAGCAAATATACAAATATGTTGAAAAGAAGAAGAAAAAAAAAACTAACAATGGTTTATGTGAGGTTAACATTGATTTCAATTTAACAGGATCTAGAATCAACTAGGAGTCAAACTTCTGCCAATAACTCCAAGGGAGTTTCTATATTGGTTAACTGAGATCAGAAGGTCAATCCCAAATATGGGTAGCACCATTTCACAAGATGGTGTTTTGAGTTTGATAAAGAGGAGCAAGTAGGATGATGACAAGCATTCATTTCTCTCTGCTTCTTGATACCAGATAGAGTGTGACCAACTGCCCCACATTCCTTCTATCATGCTTTGGATAAGATACCTTTTATTGTGAGCCAAAAATAATGAACACTTTCTTCCTTAAGTTTCACTTGTCATGTATTTTGTCACAACAATGAGTCATCAACCAATACACTCTCTTACTCTATACCCTATCAGAAGACTGCAATATTCATCTAAGATTCTTTTTGCAAAAGCCAAACAATTCACATGCAGAGGATTTAAAACTCACTGGTAGTTTACTCAGTTAAAAAATTGGAGCTATTAAATCTCCAGTTCCAGCTTTGTCATTGATATGTTTCCTACTCTGAATTCCAGTTTGGTGTAAAATTCACCATGCACTGAACAATAGTTGTAGGAAAACAATCTGGATAGCAGTTATCTGCTATCTGACTCAGTTATGATGTATATTCCTCCAATATGCCCAATGGCAATATTGCAACAGTGACAACTTCTCTTCATGCAGAATCCAAAAATTGTGTAGGTTTTCAATTATGGGGTTTTACAGATTTCTGGAGATTATTTCCCATTAATCCCAAAATGCTGAGTTGTTAACTTTCCATCCTCTTTTGAAGGAATGGTGGAAATGAGTGATTCTGGGAATTCATCTCCCTTTCCAATTTGGCTGAGATCACACTTGTGTTCCAGCAAATTTCACTATGTAGCTGATTCAGGGACGAAATCTGAAACTAAGTTAGTCTTACAAGACTATCATCAAATGCTTAAGACAAGCAGATGTGCTGCTCCTGGGAGATCAGAGATAATCTTCTATGATGCATGGATCAGCCATAACACTATCTTTGAGAATTTGAAGCACTCATCTGAAGGATTCAACATTGTCTACTGTCTAGAACTGGCAGGACTTTCACATGGTCTGCTGTTTAGTCCAAACATAATAACATTTTATTATAAATTAGTCTCTTAATAGACTACTTTCATAGAAAACTTAATGGAAATTCATATTTTCTTTAAAATGTTAAGCTAGAATGGTTTAGAGGAAATTGTACTATGTTAATATTGGATAAACATTCAGAACTGAGTTTACTAAGATGGGAAGGGTACCGATGGTTGCCATGGTTGTTGTAATTTAAAAATGGCACATGAGAGAAAGACAGCATGTGACAGAGCTCAAGTGAAGGAGTATTTTTATTAAGGTAAAGGGAAGGGGGAAAGGAGAGTGGGAGAGAGAGACTGACCTCTGGAGACAGGAGCAGCAGAAGACAAAAGAGAGGCAGAGAAGGGGGTGGAGAAAGAGAAACAGAAGCAGAGGGGTAGGGGGTAGTAGGGCCCCTTTAAAAGGGAACACAGTGAATGTGCACAGGAGTACTCTTAGTGGTTGCAGCTGAGGAACTATCCTGTCAGAACCCCAAGGACAGGCCAGTAGAGATGCCTGAATACTAATAGTCATCTTCTGGTTTTCAATTATCAGCAATTTGTTTTGAAATCTATACATGTCTTACATTTGGAGAAATACATTATTTCATTATTTTGGGAAAATATAAACATATTGGTTCAACTATAAAATGGGGTTACTGATACTAATTACCATTCTTCATCAAAGAGTAAATTCTGCACTTCTACTATCTCATTATTGGAGGCCATATGATTTATTCATTTAACTCATGTTATAAATATGGAAGATAAGCTAGAAACATAATCAGCATCTTAGTTACTTTTCTCTTTCTGTTTTAAGACACCATGACCAAGGAAAATTATAAAGGGAGAGTTTACTTGGGGTTTACAGTTTTAGATGATTAGAGTCCATGCATCTCATGACAGAGAGCATCTAAGAAAGGCATAATGCTGAAGCAATAAATAAGAGTAAAAGATTTTAGCTTTTTAAAAAGATTGTATTAATTTATTGTATATGAAGTGTTTTTATTCCTCCATGACAGAGGAGGGCACCAGATCTCATTATAGATGGTTGTGAGCCACCACGTGTTTGTTAGGGATTGAACTCAAGACTTCTGGATGAGCAGCCATTGCTCTTAACCTATGAGGCATCTCTCCAGACCAAGAACTCACATCTCAGGACACAACCATGAGGCAGACAGAGGGAGATCCAGAATGCCCTAAGTCTTTGGCAAACTCAAAGCTGACCCCCCCCCCCCAGTGGCATGTCTCCTCTAACAAGACCACACCTCCTAATCCTTCTCAAACAATTTTATCAACTGGAGACCAAGTATTCAAATATATCAGGTATGGGTGCTGTTCTCATTCAGTCTGCTACAATGAGGTTCATAGTTCTTTGAGTTGATTGTGAAACTGAATCATGCTGCCATGTTCTGATGCAGCAAGAAGGTTCTCTGAAGATGCAGTCCCAAGTTCTCTGACTTCTTCCCAGCCCCACAGACTTGACCTACATAAAGGTGACTAGTCTTAGTAAATCATGCAGACTTAGTTTCATTTTAGAAAAACAACAAAATGACTATGAATCTTAAGTCCTTGTGTTTGAAAGCCAAGGGTTTTTTTATTCAGAATCTTGCTAATGGACTAGAGAGATGGCTTAGTGGATGAGTGTTACCACTCTTGTAGAAGAGTTGGGTTCAGTTTCCAGAACTTACATGGTGGTTCACAGCTACCTGCATTTCTGCATTCCTGAAATCCAGTGCTCTCTTCTGGCTTCCTTGAGCTTCTGAATGTATGTAGTGCATCTGGAGCCATACAAGCACATATACATGCACTAGAAATAGTAAACAAATATGTCTTTGAAAACAAATCTTGCAAATATCAACACACAATTTTAATGTGCTCTTTAACTCCAGTATGAAAATATCAAACATTTATTCTATTTCTTTGATAGCCTCTTAGTATCTTCAGTAGTTTTCTCTGCTTGTCATTTATATTTATTATCTTCCTGAAAATGCTTTATAGTAGAGTAGTCATTCAAATTCAACCAATGTTTGGATACTTAGTAGTAAGTATAATAATAAATAAGTTATAATAATAAATAAACGACATGAGTATTAGGTACTTTCTTATTTCTCTGATATAATACCCAGAAAAGAACAATTGTTTTAGAGGAAAAGGTTTGCTTCTTTGTGCAATTGTTATTTTTTGTTTGTTTGTTTTGATTTGTTTGGGCTCATAGTTCTAGAGGGCAAACAGTCCATTATGCAGTGATGGCATGACAAGAAGACCACAAGGCCAGCCAAACACATTTCATGGGCATAGGGAGGCAGAGAGGGAGAACAGGAAATGGCCTCTGGCTATACAGCATCAAAGACTGCCTGCAAGTGATGTCTTCCAGCCCAACACCATCTCCTACAGGGTTCAAAACATTCCTAAACAGCATAACCAGCTAGAAACCAGAAGTGCAGACCCATGCACCTATGGGAAACATTTCACATTCAAGTGTTAACAATGTGTGAATATTTACTTATGTTTAAGTCATCATTTAATAAACAAACCAGCCAATTTCTGTATGTAGGGGAAGGATACATCTCAGTGATCATATTTTGCTTCTAAGTACTAGGCTGAAAAAATTTACTAAACTAATTAAAAATGATCATTGGCTATATCATGTTGATATAGTCTTTAATAATCTATTTTAATAATGAAACAGTCAACTTAAATTTTGTTATTAGCATGAACATCCTTGTTACTAAGACATTCAGTATAAGACAATGGTGTCCAGTTTTTCATATTTTTTAGGTTACTTGTAGTTCATGGTTTTAGAAATTCTTGCTGGCACAATAAAATATTTGTCTTTCATAGGACATTTGAAATTATTTCAAGGAAATGTGAAAAGGAGTCTTCAACACATAAATATTGAATATTTTTTCATTTTTTTTTAGCTAAGAAGGATGACCCTTCCCAATTGAGCATCTTCAATGAATAAAACATTAATTTTCTTCCCACTGACAACCTGGCCATTATGTGATTACATATCATTCAAAACAAAGTTGAAGAACATTATTTATATCAATATAAAGTAAATTACTCATAATTTTCCACAAGAGGACATTTTTTATTTCAGCTGTTACCTTTATTTTGGTATTAAATTGCAGTCTTAATTTCAAGTGTTCTCAGTGTCTCTTGGCAAAGAGCCCACTTCTTGCTTGTGGATTATAACAGATTTACCAGCTCATAACAGTTATTTGATCAAAACCTTACATGGTTTATTTACTATAGCCGAAAAAAGGCAAATGTTGGAATAATTACTGCAAATTAACGTATTCATGATTTTTAAATTGAATGGAATATTTGAGTTTTATCTTTCTTAGAGGGGTATTACCATTATGTAACAAAATCAGTATTTATTTTTTTCTCTTCATTCTTTCTTTCTGGCACTTTTTGTACCCTTCTTTTTTCCCACTCCTCCATCTTTTGCCCTTCCTTCTTTTCATTTTTCCTTCCCCCCATTCTCTCTTTTCTTTACTAACGATTAATGGCATCATAGAATGTACTAAACATTGATATTTCAACCATCCCCCCACCAAATACTAGTCCCTTAGTAGATTACCTTTGAAACAAGAGACACAATTATACTCAGGGTGTTAAGTAATAGAGTTTTCATAGTGCAAACATCAAATATTACAAATGTCTTCAAGAAAGGTATCAAAGGCCAAGTATACATGAGCTTTTCGGCAAACACAGCACAGCTCAAGAACTCACCTGAGTAGACAAGGTCCTCAACCCTTTCTGTCTTAAGGATGTTGAGACTTCTCATACAATCGTCAGGATGACCAAGCAACTAGTATCTCCCTCATTCTGTCTGTTCTTGTTACTTCTCCAACTGTCACAAAAGCTGTAGACTCACCTTGCATCTCATGAAATCTGACAAGCAATTGGTTATCTATTAATCTTATCAAGATTAGAAATGTGAAATGCTGCTTTTAAATAATTTGATTATTTTAGGAAGTAGATTTTTTTTTTCTTAAGTTCATCACTTTTCCCTATTGCTTATCACATCATTAAGGGGACACATTTACATGTTTGTCATACTTGTACATTTTATATTAAAAATTTACAGGACATTCTATATCAGCATACCACATTACACACACACACACACACACACACACACTTTTTAGGACTCAAATTTATACGTTCATTTGTTGAGCTTATTTTATTCTAATTGTGTGCATGTGATTTATGCATGTACACTTGGAGGCCAAAGGATGGCACTGGGTGTCTTTAGTTATTATTCACATTATTTTTGAGGTACGGTCGTCTCATCATCCGGGAACTCACTGATTCACCTAGGCTAGCTGTTCAGTGAGTTTCAAGGATCCATCAATCTCTGCTTCCTCCATGCTGGGATGACACAGCATGGCCACTGTTCCTGGCTAGATTTTAACTAGGTATTTGAGATTCAAACTCAGGGCCTTACACTTGAATAGAAAACGCTTTTCCAACTGAGCCATCTCACTACTCTGAGTGCCTAATATTTTTTTCTTTAATACTCATACTTACCACATTTATTTCTGTAAATAGTAGCACTTCACCTATGTTTGTTGAGTGAAAGATGACAGGTTGAATGGCTTTATCTTGAATTATACATCAACAGAAGCTTTGAGGCTGGAAGCAAGCTGACCTAGATATTTTTGCATTATTTAGTCTGTGTAAAGTATAACCAAAAACTTAGTGAGGTATCTGATGATTAAGGTGAGACAATTATAGGAATGCTTCTAGTTCCAAAAGAGACATTAAGTGAAAACAATTTTTACATGTTTATGTGCTATCTACAAGACATTTTTTCTGCACATATCACCAGTTTTTAAATAATTTAACCTTTGACATAGCCATTTTAATTACATGAATTTATTGTAGGAAAATAAGCAGAAGCTCAAGGAATATGTAATTTCATTGCCAAATTACTTATAATTATAAAGAATTGAAAGTATTCAAGGCTTTAATTTAAATCTTATTGTGCTATGGTCATTCTAGTACACGGTATAGTTTTTTTTTTTAATAACATCTGTTTAAATGAATGGCATAAATATCTCAATGACAGTTTCAATTAAAATTCTTAGTGAGTATACAATAGAATAGGGAATTATTTACAAGTGTATGTATAAACAGAAAAGTATATTTCAGATGTGGTAGGATACTGTTATAACCCTCAGCCTCAGGAAACTGAGGCAGGAGGACTTCTACAAAACACAGCTCAATTTGAGCTACATAATGTGGTCCCAGCCATTTGGTCTACTGCGTGAGACCCTGTATTAATACTCCAAAATCTACTAATCAATCTAACTATGATAATTTAAACTGTATTACAATGAGTGATTTTAGTATAGGTTTATAGCTGAAACATGTCTGAAATAGTTCAAAATTTGTACAAAAAAATTACACAAAGATTTCTACAATTGATAAACTGACATGCAAATTACCTATTTTTCAAATGTTCTATTATTGTAATGAGATATGACTGATGTTTCAGATTTTACTCTTTCAATCCATGTGTCCTTAAGAACATAACTCTTACTCCTGAGGAAATATTGCAGGCTTTGAAATTAAATTAGTAGTCCTAAACTGGATATATAACTGTCTGCTCCCACCTCATGAGAAATATGAGAATGTCACCTTAGTTATTTGCCATCCATATGTTCTCATATGAATATTAGAAATATAATATCAGCTTTGTAGATATTTCATAATACATTAAAAACCAATAGATCAGACCAGTATAAAGTCAATATGAAATAAATATCAAATAATGATGAATATAACTTATTTTGGTTCTTCTTCAAATTTAAGTGAGAAATTCCCTTTTTATTTTGTTTTTTTATTTATTATTTTACATGTCGATCCCAGTTCCCTCTCCCTCCCTCCCTTCCTCTCTCCCTCCCTCCCTCCCTCCCTCTTACCCTCTCTGCCCTCTCACATGTACCCTAACAACCCTTCCCTCCCATCCCTCCACCCCAATCCATATGTAGGGGAATGCCATCCAGTTGGGGTCATGTAGATCTGACAGGTCATGTGAAGTAGGGACTAGGACTTCTCTCCTGTCTCTTGGTTAGGATACAAGGTGTATTCTAAGAGATTCATATAAAGTCCCTCACAGAACCGGGAAGGGACAAGTCCGCCAGAGCACAGGGGAAGTGCGGGGGGCAGTGAATGGAGAGAGAAGTAGGAGAAAGTGAGGAGGAGGAGAGGAAAACGTGCAATTAGGAAGATTGAGTCAGGTTAGGAATAGAAGACAGGAAAGAGAGAGAGAGAGAGAGAGAGTGAGTGAGAGAGACAGAGAAAGAGAACATAAAAGAGGGAGCCAATATTGGTTTGAAGAGAAAACTGAACCCAAAGAAAGGTCTAGAGACCTATAAGACTGCCGCCAACTAACAATTTGAGCAACCATGGAAAGGCTACCATAAATGCCCTTCCTGGATAGTGAGATCAACAACTAACTTATCCATGGAACCCTCATCTAATACCTGTTAGAAACAGGAGCAAACACCCATACCTAAACACTGAGTCGAACTAGAACCCAGATGCAGATGGAGAGGACAAGACCAGACTACAGAAACACATAGAGACAGCTTACCTGAACAAGGAGGATCTAAAGGGCCACCAGACTGATAGCTGGGAAGCCAGCACGGGACTTACTCAGGCCCCCCTTAATATGGGTCTCAGCCAGAAGGACTGAGCAGTCTAAGGGACCTCAGACAGTAGAGCCAAGACGTATCCCTGGTGCACAAAAGGACCTTGTGAACACATCCCCCATGGAGGGATAACTGCCTTAACCTAGAAATCCCCTTTTTAAAAAGAAAATGCTGTAGGTCATTGAAAGTGTGGATTGGATGCTTCTGCATGAAGTAGAGAATAAACTCTTTGTAAATTAAATATTCCCTCCACACTGCTATATGTTCTGAGCTTCAGTTTTAGAGCAAAACAAGACACTATTATCCAAAATTATTCTATAAGAGAAAACTACTTTTAAAATGCATGCATATCTAGGAGACAGCATTTCATAGCATTTCTCCTGAGCCACTGACTCTTATAGTCTTCCTGCTTCCTCTCCTAGGGTGTTCCTTGAGTCATGGACAGTGATTATAGATATTATGTGGTCCCATGATCTGCACAAGATCAGCCAATGAAGACATCAGAAGAGATGAAGTAGGGACTCCAAAGTCTTCATCCCAAGCATAGTAGCTATTGGCAGGTGATGGATACTGTTGCAATCATTGAGATGTGGCTAATAGTAGCTTTCTCATTACCCAGTGAATGGCCTCAAATCTAAGTACATGGTCAATATTAATTTGACTCACAAGGTTAACAGTAAATAATGGTTAAAAAGTAGAACCTCAAATTAGGCAGGGAAGGGACTGGGGGGAATCATGAGTTGTGCGGAGATAGTTTAGATAGACATTATGAAACTACATACACAGTATACTTATATAAAATTTACAAATAATAAAGTATAATATTATTTTGAAACAATGTCTGTTTGTGTGTTTTACCAAAATGTAAACAGTTTAACAGCAAAATCAATACTTTCTGAGACTTATTTTTAATTGTGTGTATGAATTATGCCTTTGCATGGATTTGTACACACAATTCAATGTCTTGTGAAGGCCAGAAGAGTCATTAGACCCTTTAAACCAGAGACACTTGTGGCTGTGAGATACTCAAGATGTATTCTAGAAACAGAACTCAGGTCTTCTCCAAAAGGAGTGTGTGTTTTACTTACTTTCATATTGCTGAAAGAAAACTTCATGGCCGGGGCAGCGTATAAAACAAGGCATGTAATTTAGCTTGTGATTTCAAAGTATTAGGCACCACAGGGTAAAGGAAGAGCTGAGAGTTCCCTCTACAACCATGAGGCAGATAGCTCTGTGAATCTTTTGAAAGCTCAATGCCCACCCTCAGGAAAACACCTCCCCCAACAAAGGCCACACCCCCTAATCCTTCCCAAACAGTTCTGTCAACTAGGGACCAAGTATTCAAACAAATGTGCCTATGAGAAGCATTCTCATTTAATTCAACACAAGCATAAAGTTCTCCTAACCACTGAACAATCTTTCCAGTCCCAAGTTTAGTTCTTATGTTAATGAACATTACATAGTTCTTGTTGCTTACCAAAACCATAGAGTTCTGATCAGTTGGGGACACTGGTAGTATTTAGTCCTCAACAACAGTCGCAGGCTGTATTGTGAGCTGCCACAAAGGAAAAGAACCTGAAAGGAAAAGAACCTGAGATGCAGAAACTTTCCCAAGACTACATGCCTAATAAAGGTGAATGTTGAAGCTATATTCCCAATTTCTCAGCTATCCTAAATATTCAGTAATATTCTGCATCTTTGTTGAGTCTTGATTCAAAGATATTGCTGAAGCTTTTACTAGATTCCTAAAGAAATATTTGTGAGGGCTGGGGAAACAGCTCCTTTGGTAAAGGGCTTACCCTCAAAGCGTAAGGATCTGAGTCCTAGAAAAAAAGTGGAACCTGAAAGTACCTGCTTGTAATCCCAGAACTGGAGATATAGGGACAGAGAAACTCTGGAGCTCACTGGCCAGCCAACCTATCCTACATGATGAATTCCAGAACCATGAGAGGCCCTGCCTCAAAAATATAAGGTTAGAGTTGGATGAACAGCTCAATGGTTAAGTGCCTCCCATGTAAGTTCAGATCACTAGAAGTAAAGTAAATGCCCAATGTGTATGTGACAGCATGACATACCATGTTTAATATGCCACCACAGAAGACAACATAGGAGATCCCATAGTGACCTGGCTAGTAAGATTAGTTTACCATGAGCTTTAGTATTGATTGAGAGACTATTACTTAATGAGTAATACAACAGCTGGATTGATGATGATTCCCTACATTAACCTCAGGCCTCTACATGGAGGCAAACATCTTCAAATACACACACACACACACACACACACACACACACACACACACACACACACCAATAAATCATTACGTGTCTGCAATGGATATACTCAGGCCAACCAAAAAATTACAAGCTCCCTGGGGAAAGGAGCCCTAGCTCCTAGCTGTATTCCCAGAATATCATGGAGAAGGCACTAAAATACTGATGGGAAAATAAAGTGAATGGATTGCTTTGGTTTGACTTTAATCTCTTCAAATTCTGCTTCCCTGTGAGGGAAATGCATGAAGCCTAACAGGATAAATTTGAAACCTAAGTAACTGTTCAATCCTTTGTTGTCTCTGTATGCTATAGATAGTAGAAATGTTTTTTGTTTTCCTTACTTGAACAAAAAGTAAAACATTGGCCATGACATTGGAGTCTCCTCCTTCAGAAGTTATTTCTCTATAATTTGCGTCAATTATAGTTTTAGTCTCTGCTAAGCAGCCATGAACTTTCTTCTTTCGCCTTTATTAGGCCATCTTGTCTGATCTCATGAAGAAACTCTGAACTGTTCTGTATAGCACAGGTATCATCATAAATGTTCTAGAATGCTCTGTCTGAGTTATGAAAAGTAACCCTCTGGTGAACAAGCAAACCATTCTTTCACAGAGCTCAAGAAGCATGTTCATATAAAACTACATGGAAAATATTTTCATCTTTAGATGTGGACCTAGTTAGTTTTTACTGTCAACTTGACATAGCCTCGTGTTAACTGAGAAGAGTTGTCCTAGTCTGCTCTATCACTATGATAAAAACACCATGACAAAATCAATTTGGAGAGAAAGGGTTTGTCTTACAAGTTTGGATCACAGTCCATCATGAAAGGAAGTCAGGGTAGGAACTCAAGGTAAAAACCTGGAAGCAGAAGCTGGACAAAGGACCACAGCTTTACACCCATGGCTTCCTCAGCCCAATTTGTTGTGTTACCCAGGACCAGTTTTCCAGGGCTGGCACTGCGCAAAGGGGGATGAGTCTTCCCAGCTCTATCAGTAGTCAAGAAAAGACCACACAAGCTTGCTTGCAGGCTAATCTGATGGAGGTATTTTCTGAGGTTCCTTCTTCCCAGATAACTCTAGATTGTGTAAAGTTGACAAAAACTAATCGGGACAAGGATAACTCAGATTTTCCTATGAGCATGCTTGTGGGGAAATGTCTTGATTGTTCAGTGCTATAGAACAGCCTTCTGTGCACTGTACTATTAAATGGGCAGTTGGATCACAGCTGTATAAGATAGCTAACCAGTAAATAGCATTTCTGGATGGTTTCTGCTTCAAGTTCCTGCTAAAGTTTTGCCTCTATTTCTGTCAGTGATGGACTTGAGTTGGAAGTGTGAGCCAAATAACACATTTCCACCCCTAAGTTGCTTTTGATCATAGTGTCTCCTCACAGCAATAGAATATAAACCAAAGAGATACACACTGTCATTGTTATTATTAATATTCAGACATCTGTACTGGCCTGTGCTTGGGGTTCTGACAGGATATGCCCTCAGCTGCAGAGACTAAGAGCAAGAAAAGAGATACCTTAATAGAGTGAGCCATTATAGGTTTAAAGAGTATTCGGGGCCTAGGGAATGTCCAGAGATCCATAAGGATGAATCCAACCAAGAATCTAAGCAATAATGGAGAGGCTACCTTAAATGGCCTTCCCCTATAATGGTATTGATGACTGCCTTAAATGCTGTCCTAGAGTCTTCATCCAGTAGCTGATGGAAGCAGAATTAGAGATCCACAGCTAAACACTTAGCATATTTCCTAGAATCCAGTTGTAGAGAGGGAAGATGAGCAAAGGTGTCAAGACCAGGAGAAAACCACAGAAACTGCTGACCTGAGCAAGTGGGAGCTCATGGACTCCAGACTGACAGCTGGGAAACCAGCATAGGACAGAACCTTGGCCCTTGAATGTGGCTGTCAGTTAGGAGGCCTGGGCAGTCTACGGGGCCCCTGCCAGTGGAACCAGTATTTTATTCCTAGTGCCGAGTGAACTTTGGGAGCCCATCCCCATGGAGGGATGCTCTCTCAGTCTAGATACATGAGGGAGCCTAGGCTCTGCCCCAAATGGTGTGACAGACTTTGATGGTCCCCATGGAAGGCCTCACATTCTCTGGGGAGTGGATGGGGGTTGGCACTCGGGGGACATAGGAGGATGGAAGGGAGAGGGAACTGGGATTGATCAGTTAAATAAGATTGTTTCTAATCTAAATAAAAACTTCATAAAAATAAATAAAAGAGTACCACCTGTGCACATTCACTACATTCCCCTTTAAAAGGTCCTGCCCCTTCCCATCTTTCTTTCTTTCCTTCTTTCTTTCTTTCTTTCTTTCTTTCTTTCTTTCTTTCTTTCTTTCTTTCTCTCTGTTTCTTTGCCTGTCTCTCTGTTTCTTCCCCCTCCCCACCCCCTGCCTCTGTCTTCTCTTGTTCCTGTCCCCAGAGGCTGGTCTCCCTTCATCCCTCCCCTCTTTTCCCATTTACTTTCCCCCAATTAAAAACAAACAAACAAACAAACAAAAAACGCTCCACACAAGTTCTATGGCACAACATCTTACTGTCTGTCATGCACCACTTTTTAAAATAAAAGCAGTTATGACTACTCAACTTTTGTAGTAGATATTTGGTAATATGTTATAAGTAAAGGAGTGAGCATAGTTACATGCTAATAAAACTGCATTTACATAGTGCAATGCTGTACTTGGTTCCCATATCTAGTTGCTTGATAACCTTTTTCTATGTCTGTCTCAGGATACCCTGCTAACTCTAAATATGAAAGAAAGGGTAAGATTGGGGGGGAGAGAGAGAGAGAGAGCAAGAGCAGAATTATTGAAGAAAACCTCTATTATTTGAAAAACCCCAAGAGGGTGGCCTCCTGAGAATAGGTCGGCAATTTTATTTGTCTATGCAAATTTGATATTATGGTTTGTTTTGCATCTCATTCTGGCTTCATGAAATCCTTTTCTACCACATTGGATTCTCAATTTCCCCTTAAAGCTCTCATTCTCCTAAACTTTAGAAGATAATCAGCAAGATTTCCTGATTAAAGGTAATGGGATTGTAGGGATCCATTTGCAAAGATAAAATGAGACAAAATAATCTTATTAGGACCTCTTCCCATCATCTAGATATTATCTGCAACTCACCAATTATGAAATTTGAATTTCTTGCTTCATCAATCAACCGTATTTCATTTCTTACAACATCCTTTTAGACTAGGAATGAAATTAAATCTACTTTCTTAAGGCAAAAAGTGGACAGGTATCTAGAAAATATCTTGGCTAAGAAATAAAAGCTCAGGCATCTGAAAAACACCATGCAATTAACATGTGAAGTGTATTTAAATGAACATTACCGCCTACTTCTGCCTTAAAGGATATTTATGTTGAGTCAGAAAAGCTGAAACCAGTACTTGCATTTAAATAGAGGAAATTTAAGGTCAAAACTTTTGCATAGGTCATTGATATGTTGCCAAGCTAAAAATGAATCAGGTGTGTATACTATATGTCATTCATGTGTCATTAGCGTTAACTTTAAACTTGCATTACATTTAATTGGGGGTCAAGTGTACATGTGGAGGTTAGAAGATAACTTATGGAAGTCAGTTCTCTTGTTCCCCAATGTGGGCTTCCAGAGACCAACTCAGGTGGTCAGGCTTGGTGGCAACTAACCTTACCCACTGGGCCATTTTGCTGGCTCAGTGCCAATTCTGATTAGAAGCAACATTTGCCACTATCTGCACATGTTTTTAGCTAATGCTAAATGATATTTTTAATGCCACGCAGTGAGATTCAAGTCAGCAACAATGGAGATTCAAACATGGTGAAGAAAACAAGTGATCAGGGAGGAAGGCTTGATTTTTCACACACCCCTCCCCCCCAGTCATTAAGCAGGCCTCTTCTCCATGCAGAATGTTTTCTTTAATCCACAGACCCCTGTGGGCCATCACATCCTGATGTAGGGAAATTTCACTGCTGTCTTACTTTTATTTGTAAATAAATGCTCCTACATCAATTCAAATATCCCCATTCGGGGGAATCACTTAAAATACAGCGCCTTCTGACCAGAATTAAACTGTGTCTATAGAAGCAGCTCTTGAATCAGCTGAACATTCACTAATGGCCATTTGCAGACCTATAGTGGGTAAGCCAGCAAGCACAACTTCCTGAATCCTGCTGACTGTGATATGAGCTGGCTCAGAAGTCATAATTATTAATATTAGGGTAATATTATTGTGTACTTCAAGGGATCCCTAAATCCAATGCTTAGTTTCCCTGTGACAGGCAGAAAGGGGTGACATGGACAGCCAGAGATGCAAAGGTGAGTTGGGGTTTGATAACGTGGCTATATGCAAAGTACCCCAAGGATTCCCCCAAACCACAATCCACCAGAAGAGGGATGTGGAACACAGGCTCCTTTAGCTTCTCCAGGGTAATGAAGCCGCCAGTGATGTGATATTTTTTATCTTTTAGTTCTGTCTTTGGAACAGGAAGAATAAACATTTGTATTATTTCAAATAACCCGCCTGGTGGTGATTCACTTCAGTAGCCTAAGGAGGTCATATAAAGTCCTACTGTTTGTCTTCTTCCCTCCCCTAGGTAATGTAGCACATAGGCTTCTGTAATTCTAAGTCAAATCGTGACCTGTGTGCAGACCCTATCCCACTCTGTACCAGGACCAACGCACATGTCCAGTCGTATATGTCACTGACTTAGAATTCTTACAGGACTTTGAGATGGTAGCTGAAACTTTTGGGTTCTCTGGGAGGCTGAACAACATTTTATAATAACCTACAGAGGTAACATGAACAACTATATAAGCCTTTAGAACAGAGACACTCGCTCTCCTCCGCACCCCTGGGGGGGATTCTCACAGGGAGTCTTGAAGATAAGGCCTTTTAATGCTATGAGAGAAGGTAGAGCCGGAGGGTGGAGCTGTCACACATGGGGACTCTTGGGAAGTGGAGACAGAGCCTTGTCTCCTCCCATAGAAATTAATTTGGTTGTGCAAGTCGAGACCCTCACTAAAGGACCACCCCTAAGAATGTGGGTTCGCTGTAAGCAAATGTGGTTTTCTTTCCTAGAAAGCCTGTCCCAGTACAGTCTCACTGAGCTTCCACAAAGAGCATGAGGTGAAGCAGCCTCTACCCACCGAGTCCTGGTTCTCAAGAATACAGCTCTGTCCTGTCCTTCTCTCCTGTCTTGTTCTTTCAGATGTAGGTGAGAGCCTAAGCATGCTTTCCCTGGAACTTTAGGCTTCCTAATCTCCTTCCCCTCCATAAAGCTGATCTCAAATAGCACAGCTTTTTGCCCTCCTCTTCACCCTCTTCTTCCCTAGGGCAATTGCAAGACTCACAGGTTTTACTTGTAAGTCTAATACAATGCTCTTCAGTTTCCAGGTGAGTCTGTTCTTAAAGTTTAGGCTTTCCATTAATAAGACTAAACCCCAAGAGGGGGCTCCAATTTCCCCAGTACCACATGGTCACTCTGCTGGGAGTCCCCTGTATTTGTACTAATACTTATTTCCTTTCTCTTAGTTGTCTACCTGGAAGAGTTAATTCCTGCACAGCTATGTGCAATCGAACGCATTTAAGCAAAAATGGCAGACATATCAACTTCCACCTGAAGCACACTAGAAGCTTCATAACCAGGCAAAAGTTATCTTACAGTATTTTCTCACGCGCCGCTGAAAGCATCCTAGCTGAGATGCTCTGTTTTCTCTCACCTATATTCGCTGTTTTTCCTTTCCTCACTTACAAACTTAAGAATTGTTAAGATTCAAAACGTCAGAACTTTATTCACACTAATTAGTTTCCATTGTCTTTTCACCGAAGTTCCTCTTTATAAACATAGCAAGACACCTTGGTGCTTTTTATCCGCTGTTGCGGACTAATGATGATATTATTATTGAAATCATGCAAGAGTCATTTTTACAAATTATGCTTTGCTTATGAGAAACTAAGATCTGGCAAAGTCACTTCTATGTACATGGTATGTGTCTCTTCTGGTATTCTCACAAAGGTTTGAAAGGATGAGATATTCTTTCTCTCTCTCTTCACATTGTACTAACAGGATGCAACTCCATTTGCCCATTGCGGTTCTATCATTTGCATGAGGTTACTTGAACTCCTGTCAGAAAATGCCACCTGTTGGTTAGCTTAAGCAACAGAAATTAATTTTTTTCAAAGAGTTGTTGGTAGTGAGTTGGGATTCTGGGGAGGGACTGTAACTGGTTGTCCTGGTTAGTGTCATCATATGCTCTTCCATCTGTGTATTCATGCACAGTGGTGTTTCTTCATATACTCAGAAGGGCACTAGTCCTGGCTAAGTATCAGTGGTTAAGAGTACTTGTTGCACTTGCAGAAGACTTGACCTTAGGGCCCAGGACCCGTATCAGCTGGATCTGGATCTCAACCACCTGTAACTCTAGCTCCATGGGGATCCAACAATATTCTGACCCCCCACTGGTATTTGTGTGCATGTACACACACACACACACACACACACACACACACACACATACACACACACATACACACACACACCCTTAGAAAGTTACCAGTCCTATTGCAACAGCACCCCATGTTATGACCTTATGTAATCTTAGTTAACTCAATAGTGGCCCTATCTCCAAGTGAAATCATGCTGGAGGCTAGGGCTACAACATAACGACACAGAGCTATTCAGTTAATGACATCCTTGGTGTGAACTTTCTTTGTTCACCCTGTAGTGTATTATGCGTTTGAAATCTGAAAAATACACATGTACAACATTGCCTAACTTGGAAGGGAGCTTATTAAAGTATGTTTGCAAATGTGTACCATTAGCATTGACAGGGCAGCATCCTTAGTGATTTCTTTACAGCCCGGGTTGTCAAAATCTGGCAGATCATTAAAATCCATCAAGATCCAATTTTGGCATAGCCAGTCCTTATCTGGTTTGTGTGTTCTGGTGCACTTCACCTTTGCTAATGAGATATCTGGACGTGCATACTGACCATAGCAACATAAGCTACTGCCTGCGTCATTCCATCAAAGTGCCTTACCCACGCTGCTCTAGTCAGGTTCAAGTTTCCAAGCCCAAGTTCCTGCTCCGTCTGCCTGCTTCCGCGCTCCTCTCCATTGCGCACTTAGGCTAAGACCGGCTTTCACCCACAGTCTTTCTTGTCCTACCCCAGGCCATGCAGTCCCCCTGCTCTTCACCTGCACTACCCCTGTCACAAGCGTATCAGTCACCAGCACTGTCACAGCTCTTTGACTTAATCCCCTCTTTATCTGCTTTGTGATAACAAGCATGGATTCTTCTCTCAGATACTCCATTCTGAATGTCAAAGCCTTCCTAATTCTCATCGCGTCATAAAATAAAAACAAAAACTAGCTTTGCCCTCTGCCCTCATGGGCCCCAGCACAGCGTAGAGAGAGAAATTAGAAATAGAAAAGTGAATAGCTCTGCTCTGCTAATAGCTTCAGACTAAACACGGAACACCCAAATTCCGTCTTTGGCATGTATGTGGCCGCCACCTCCATCTTTCATTGCCAGGGTCTTTCTCAGTGCCTGATGACCAGACATCACGCCATCTCAGACCACTGTCTAAGTCAGTCTTGTCTCTTGATATTCAGAAGAATGAAGATCGATAATGGAAAATGCTTGTATTAACCCAGCATCTAAGCAAGCTGCTTTCCTCATTTAAACATTTCTAACTATGGAGGCAGACAAATATGTTTTATTAACCCTATTGTCTGGAGGACTTTAGATTCGGGTGTATTTATTGTGCTTGTAACAGTCGTCAGCATTTCCATGTCTCATGGACATCAGGCTCGATTTTGGGTGAACCTTAACAATGAATGAAAATTGATTAAAGCCACACACAGTAAATTATTTTTCCTCCCAAAGATAGCTAACAATTTTCTGAATAAACTTGACCTTTTCACTTTCGTTCCGTTTTAATATAAAGGTAAAACGGAAATCACATTCAAACAAGTCTATCAATTCACTTGGGAGAGTCTACAAACAGATTTTATGTTGGTGAAAATAAAAAGTAATTTACCACCTTTATTAAGATGTCTTGCTAAATCCCAGCAGGTTTAGCAGCATTGATAGTCTATTTACTGTTTTTCTAAGGTTTGAAAATCTCCCTGAAATCATTTTTTTTTCCTTGGAATACAAATCATAGTTCTTAAGGAGAAGTAGATTAGGATGAGATATGTCTGTTTATGGGAAGAGCAAGCCCACATCTATGTACACAGGGATTTGGATTGATGAACTTGAGTGAAAACTATGAATGCTGTTTATTTTTAAAATATTTTCTTTTTTACTTTTGGGACAGTGCCTTATGTAGGCTGGCCTCAAACTCCTGAAGTCCCTGTGTACCAGAGGATGGCATTGGCTGTATGATTCTACCACCTCTATCTTCAAACTGCTGGGATATGTGGTTCTAGGGATGAACCTGGGGATTCAGGCAGCCTAGGTGAGCACTCAGCTAGTGAATCCACATCCAATGCCTCGTTATTTCATACCATTAAATGTTTCATGGTTATAGTAATTATGGTTTTAACAATGTAGGCCCCTGTGCTTTATTCTCTCTGCAGTTCAACACAATTTTCACAGTGCACCGATATTTACCCCAAAAATGACCCATTTTTTAAAATTAGCATAATGATGTCACTGCCTAGAAAGGTTATATCAGTTAATACCTTTTGCGTATCTCTGAAATGCAATAGGACATGACGTGTGCATGAGTTATTTAACTAGCAAGTACAGAGGCATCGGAACTATAAACAGCTATATAATGTCAACAATGGAGAGACTGAGGGCAAGCCTGTGAGGTAAGTAATGGGGAGTTGAAGAAAAGGCTATAGGATAAGCCATGAGAAGGATGATTCAGTAGCGTGCTCTGCCCTATCTGGCCACAGAGTGAACTGAGAAAGTGATTTTGAATTCTGAGTACACAATGAGGAACGACAAGTTTGAACCTCAAAGCAACCAACAGCCCAGCCATGCCTCCTATCCTCTGTGGTCCCCTGCCTGTGTAATGACTCATGACCTTTTCTGCTTTATAACTAATCTACCATAAACTTAAGAGTACCTTTCAACTGACAGTGAACCTCTTGTCAACTTGACTTTTTATCACACATTTGGTTCCCTCTCCGATCAACTCTGCAATCTAACACTATTCAGTTCATCAATGACACAGCAGATTTTCCAGGTCTGGACAGGGTAGACCCAGTAGGATGCTTTGGGAGGTGCTTGTCTCCACAGTAGTTAGAACTCAGGGCTTCTCTACAAACAAAACAACACATCGATGTTGATCTAAAACAGGTAACAATGGGAAATGGGACAAGTTACTCCAGAGCCTGCCTAGAAGGACAGGCGGGTTTCTTACTTGTTTATTCTTTCTAAGATTTACTTTTACTTTTATTTATGTTATTTATGGTGTGTGTGTGTGTGTGTGTGTGTGTGTGTGTATAGTGTATGCCATGTGTTTGCAGTATCCACAAAAGCCAGTAGAGGGCATTGGATTCCCTGGAGCTGGTGGTTTTGAGTAATCTCACATGGTTCTGGAAAACAATTTGGGTCTTTGAAAGGGCAGCAAGTGGTCTTAACCACAGGATCATCTTCCCAGAAAAAAAAAAATCATTTTCGTAATACTATACTAGGAAGTTTCTGCCTTACCAAAACTTACATATTTAAAACTAAGCGATAATGTGGCAAGGATCTACATCCATCCATGCTTGCTTTTTAAGTATTTCATTTGATCCTTGAAGTTCTGTAAGAAGTTGATGTGATTGTGTGATTTTTATTGCAAACAAGAATGCTTAGGAATTGTGTTAGTGACTTGTCTCATACTGCAACAACAACGACGACGATGACAATAATAATAATAACAACAACATTACATAATAAAAATTAAATGCCACTAAAGGGAGCAAAATAGCTCATTCTGTGGCACAGTTTGAGGCTACAGTTCATCATGCCAAAGAAGGTGCAAAGCTTGAGGCAGCTGGTCACACTGAACCCCATTCTGAAAGCTGAGAGCGATGATTACCCAGCTGGACTTCTCCTTTTTATTTGCTCCATAACCCCAGCCTGCAGGACTGTGCTGGCACATTGAGGAGAGGTGTTAGTACCCGGATGAACCCAACCTAAGCCTCACTCACTAGCATGTCCAGATGTTTGTTTCCATAGCGATTCAAAATCCCATCAATTCAGCAATCTACAAATCAAATTTAGCCATCTAAAGACAAATCAACAGTAAAACGCCATCATTCGAATCTATGTGTGACAGACACAGCCACAGGCATTCTCTTCCTTGACAGTGTGGTATTTTTGCATGGCTCTTACTGATTTCTCTGCAGACATGTATTGCTGACCTCTTCCACTTTGAATTCTCTCTCTCTCTCTCAGAGAGTTTAGGATGGATGGCTTGACATATCTCTCTCTTTCTCTCTCTCTCTCTCTCTCTCTTTCTTTTTTTAGTACCTTTTATTTCATTCTTAGCCAGGCAATCACCAAATAAGTTGACTGAATGTTTTCATATTACATCTACTTTTCTAAATGATAAGCGACATGCAGTGATAAAATAACATCCCAGGGGACATTTTCACATCTTACTTGCTGTTTCTTCTTTAAAATTTCCATCGTTAAAAGCTCCAAATGGCCATAGGCTGTGGATATAATAGCTCCTGCAGCAAATAAAAGAGCTGTCTTTATGGATGGAAGGTGTGAAAAGGAATATTACATTGGTCTTTTCAGCTACCCTCCCCAAGAACACAGCAGTGTGTTCAGACAAATGAGGCCGGTAGTGAATAAATCGGTCCTTGAAATTTGTGTGAGAATTTTCCATACAGGAATTTGAGATCATTTTGGAGGCAGATCTTAATTGAGTCTGTCTTTTCTCCTAATTTTTCATTTGGATACATTTAGGCACAGAGGAGATAATGAACTTGGCAGAGAATCTGAGTAAGACATTGATGAAAATGCATTCTCACTGTCAGATGCCTACTTAAGTGCTTCCAGCCTGTATTTCTCAGACGAAAACACAACCATACCATTCCACTTGGGTTTCACGGTTCACTGAGCAGTTGCAATAACACACTTTAAATACCTATCAAATGTCATAAAATGTCATTTAGTATTGTCCTCGATATGTAAATGGAAATGAAAACTGATAAAGTTCACGTATATTTTGTACTGGTTCAATACTTTAAGTTATTCAACAAATATATAGTCTACTGTAGCAATATGGTCATATTAAACAAGTGTGTGCTACACTGTGTCAAGAGAAAGTGGTCATATTAAAAAGGGATTCTTTTAATGAGGCTCTAAACAATCTCTCCAGCTGCATCACAGCCTAGGTGGATAATAAAAATTGCCTTTGAACAGAGCACTCTAAATTTTTACAAGGCTCCAATTCTCCTGTGCAATTATGGAATTTGAAATGTAATTCTCCCCGGAACCATAAAAGAATTAGACCAGAGAAACACTGTTAAGAATAAAGCAAGATAAAAAGTAACTGCTTCAAAGAACCTTTTTATTTTTCTATTTCTTGGTGTCGTGTTGTATTCCCAGTTATCGAGTTGTTATGGGAAAGACAATGAGAAAATCCTCTCAGACAATGGAACTCTGATACAAGGTTGACTCTCAGGGATATTTGTTCTGTTGATAATAGTATATTGGTGCACTGCCAGCAGTTGTCTGTTAAATATACAAACAATTCTCAGACAAATGGGGAATCAGCCAATGAGCAATGGTCAGCAGAGTATTTACTGTGAACTCAACACTACATCAGTCACAATGAAAGGTAGAAACTGTAGAAACAATGCCATACACCTGCTCCAGGGATGTTTCTCCTGTGAACAGAGAAAGGCTAATTCCAATTTAAATTCTACCTCAATTCACCTGGTCGTAGGGTTCGCCTATTTCATGATCTTTCAAATCCACCCAACCTATCCCTCCCTGGTCCCAGGGCATCTGCTACTAGATCTATAAAGAAAATGATCTCATCTTACAAGATAATCGGGTATGACAAAGAAATATCTGTCGGGTAAACACATGAACAAATTCTACTGGAGAATTCTAATACATTAATCTTGCCCTAATTTATGAGTCTAATGTTTTCCCTGCTGCAAAATACTTCCCCTGAAAATGTGGGTATATGATTTTTTTTTTTTTTTACTATTTCTGAGATTGTTTTAAACACAATTCTGTTTCAATTTTAAGATTCATTTTATTTTTAATTATGTGTATATTTGTTTATCTGTATGTATATGTTAATGAAGTGCCCCCAGAGTCCAGAAAACAAAATTGATTCTCCTGGAGCTGGAATTAGAGTTGGGTTTAAGGCACCCAATACAGGTGCTGGGAAGTGAACTCTAGTCCTCTGGAAGAGAAACAAATGCTCTTAACCATGGGCTACTCTTCAGCCCTCTGTTCCAATAATTAGTCCTATATGTAATTATGACTATTTTGCTTCAATAATTGTAAGACAAATGATAAGAGTCCAATTGTAATGTATAGCATTCTATATAAAAATGTTAAAATACAGGAGGTGTGAATCTTAGAATCAATGAAAGAAAACTCTTTAAGAACTTAAATTATGCTTGACCTCGAGCTGTGTTTTTGTATTCACTAATTCTGTTATTCTTCTAATGGACTAAAGTTCTGTGATGAATGTCCTTTGTTTCTCCCATTTTAAAAACTGGTAAGCTAAGTTCAAGTAAAGCAGGTAACTTTGATAAAGTTAACTCGACTGTAGAAGGTGATGCCAGGATTCACAGCTTTGTCTTCCTCCAGGGTCTGAAATATTCATGGTATTGCTCACTGGGCTCAGCACTGAGAGGAAACCAGAAAAGAAGTGTTTTGTCCCCATTCCTGAATACATTTCCTTAGCTCCATGACACACAGACATGTATGCAAACAAACATTGCATTTTTTGAAATCATGCAATGGATGCTTTGAAAGATGTTGCTGACTAAGCATTTTAATTATTGTTCATGTAAATTATAAAATACCTTCTGGAAAAGAAGATGAGGACACTTCGAGGACTCTAATAAACCTGAGGGCAAGCCCAGATGAGGACCACACACCAATAAGATCTGTTTTTGATGCACTGGAAGGAGGCATGTTGTCCGTTTTAAGGAAGGGCAGATGCCTGTCCCTTTCAGGCCCTCTCACACCAAATATGTTACATAAATATTTTACATTTTAAGATGCAAGAAGAAAATAAGTCTACCCGAGTACTGAGATATAAATAATACAAACAGTTCAGGTTTCAAGATGTTGTAAGGAAATTGAACAAAGGAAAATGTTGAAATCAACATCCTGGGTGGGATAGAAAAATTATTTTACTTTCCTTGCTTAACCTTATTAGGTGGAGATATGATCTGACCTATGACATTGGGAAAGAATGTATCAAAATCATTTCTATCCTTTTAAATGGATGAATTTCCTTCATTCCTTTGTTCACAAGCATACACACATATACAGAAATATATATGCATAAAATGATATACAGGCCTGTGCACACATATACAAACATATGAATACAAATACATACATGTATGCATATACACAGATTTACACATGCACATATAAACTCATACATACATATGTACTTAAATATATATATGCACTCACATATGAATTATATACATATATATGCATACATACAAACACACACAAGCAGTGTATGTATGTATGCATTGTTACAAAAACTCCTTTCCAGCGGAGATGTAAACCATATCAACAATTCCCTAAACTTACAATGATAAATTTAGGAACAATTCCAAAGAACTTATTGGTCTTCCTTATAAAATATAGATCAAGGCTCACTTATAGTAATGTGGGCACTCCTCCCCAGTAGCCAATAATTTTACCCAGCAAGGATGAGGGCTTCTTTCTAGCCACATAGATAGAGCATCCCACCCTGGCCAATATACTTCAGCCTCTCTCTAAGCCTATGTTCAATTAAGACAGAATTGCATACAGCATTTACTAGGGAATGGCTGGATATTCAGCCCGCCCCCCCCCAGAAGGTATACAGACAGTCAACAATCCCAGATGTCATGATCTCTTGCAAGTGGGTACAGCTGAACACTCCAAGCTGATGCTGATGGTTGCTTGCCTCAGTCACTCACAACATATTCATACAAATATAACAAAAATATACATGCTTACAAACATATACACACAAGTATATATGTGCACACACATACACATACAAATGCACACACACATGCATACGCGTGCACACACACACACACACACCTACCTGCAGGAACATACACACAGAGGTACACACATACTTCCCCCTTCAGATGAATATTATCTATGCCACAGTGCCTACCTTCTGCAAAAACAGATTAGGTGAAGTTCATTTCCTATCCCTTGTATTCTCTGCATCACTACACCATAATAAGATGAGGGCACCCTTGTCCCTTACTCTCCTCCAAAGCTGGCCTGTAACACATTTTGTCAATGTCTAGTCTTCCACAATGTGGATTTTGGCTAGGTATAATTAAATCACTTAAATAAAACAAAAGCACTTCAGGACGATAACAATGTAATAAATTATTCTTTTAAATTATTTGACCGAGGCTAATAGTAAGAAACCATCCTTTGTATAATTCAACATGTTTTGCTCATTGTAGACACTATGATTCCTGAAATGGTTAGTATAGATGGTCAGCTTGATAACTGCCAAGCAAACAAACCTGTAGGTATTTCTCTGAAAGAGTTTTGAGATTGGGTTAACTGATGTAGGAAGATGCACCCCGATTATAGGCACATCACTTCAGGGTCTGGGACCTGAACTGAGTAAGCTGAGCAAAATCATCAATCTCTTTACTTCCTGTCTGTGAATGCATTGTGACCAGTGACTCACATTCCTGCGCCATGTCATTCTACCTTTCTTATATTGCTTTTGTTGAGCATTTGGTCACCACAGTGAGGAAATTACCCTTTATTAAATTCACCCCACATACAACTAGCTTTAGGCAGAGTTCCCTTATCCCTCTCCCTAAGACACACAATTGTTTATCTTTTTCTACCACAGCTTATTACCCTAGATTCACTGTTCGTCACCTGGGCTGTGGATTCCTCACTTGCAGAGCCTAGACTTTATGGCAGGAACACAGATCACACAGCACTCTAGATCTCTGTACCTATTCAATTATTAAAATTAGTGATTCTAAAGAAGAAAGGCAATGCTCTGTTTTCTGGAATAAGCTAGTGTCAGTACCCCAAGTGGGCCATTTTAGCACAGGGTTGGTGGTTTTATATTTTCTTTAACATAACTTAGCTTTCTCCATCTTTCTTGGACTAATTCACTGCTGCCTAAATCATTGGACAAGGCAAGAAAACAGAACCTACTGTAGTTCTCAGGTATAACTAGGAGAAAATTGTAGCGTAGATCATGGGACTATGTGACTTTCTTTTTTTTTTTGTTTTTTTCTTTTTCCACTCCAACAAATACACCCCCCATTCTCCTGTGCACTCTTCTTCCTCTGTCCTGAGAAACCAGCAGGAGCAAGTAGAGTCAAGGACATCACAAGGAAACCCACAAACCCAACTAATCTAGTCTCACAGGGGCTCACAGAGACTGAACCAACAACTAGGGAACCTGTGTGGGTCTGACATAGACACACTACATGTATGTTGCAATTGTGGAACTTGGTCCTCTTGTGGGACTCCTACCAGTGGGTTCAGGGGCTGTCTGACTTGTTGCCTGCTTTTGGGACCCTTTCCTCCTACTGGATTACCTTTTCCATCCTTAATAGGAGAGGAGAATCTTCGTCTGCCTGCAACTTGATATACTGTGCCTGGTTGATATCCATGGGAGGCATGTGGATCTTGTAATGTAGCACATCTACCTAACTTACTGAGCACTGAACCCACCCTCTTTGTCACTGGGTCAGTCACTGTTAGATTTCACTTCTTAATTTAAGTGTCATTTTTCCCTGATGAAATCTCAGATCCTTTTGTTTCTTGCTTGTATGAGGGTCTTGGAATTTTCCCAGGTACCTCTCACATGACCAGCTATCTCAGCATAATGTTTACTCAATTTGTCCTATCCAATCTGTCCCACCTACTTAGTTATAAGACATTAGAATCCAAAAACTGTGTTCTTAATATTTCTATCTTAAGCCTCTGTCAAAGAAACAAACAAATAAAATATAGACAATAAATGATTCTTGGTAGATGATTAATGAGGTGAGTGAATTAACATACAGCCTAAAACTAGTTGTTACATCAAACAAAATAGAAAAACACAGTATATCCCTCCCCTTCAATGGCTTCAAAGGAGCACAAAAATCTTACAAACAGCATAGCTTAAGATACTCTATAAGGGCTAAAGAAAACTCTAGAGAGAAGCTCCACCTTGGACAGAATTAGAAGAACACTTTGAATTATTAAATAAAGAAAGGTTTTGGTTGAACATCGTTATGACAGATTGGAATTAGAGAGAGAAAGATTTTCTGGGATGATGGAAGACTGTGCACTCCAGGTGAGGTATAGGTATAGGAATGTTCTTTGAAGACCATTTGGAGGGAAATAGCAGAATCCTGAGACGAGGAAGAACCCAGGGGAAAAAAAAAAAAAAGGAAGTGCTACCCTAGGCTCCCTGTTATCACTGCTTGACATATGCCTTATCAGAAAGAGATTATAGTTGCTTCAACTGAAAAGCCTCTCAAGGGTTCCTGCTGGGTCCACGGTAGTTGCTAATCCTTTCTTAGCATCAAATTTAAGGCTCTGAGGCACAGGCTAAGTTGAAACATTTTAAGCAAGTCTTATAGGAATGGATCAAACCTATAGACTATTGTTAAATACAGAATCTGGAGACTGGAAATATGGCTCAGCAGAAATAGTCACCACTCATCCATGGGACAGGAGTTTGGTTCTCAGCACCTACTATGGTCCAGTCACAGCCATACTCTCTTCTATTTGCTCCAGGTACCTGCACTTAGTTGCATGCACCACAAACAGAAACACATGCATAAAAGAGAATTTGCCAGAGCTAGATCCAGACTTAAGGATTGCAACTGAACATAAACGACAGTTTAGTTTTTAAGTGAGGAAGACCAGCCCAACTAAAAATAGTCAAACTAGGCTGTCAGCTTGACCTTGAAGTAATTGTATCATGAAAAGCACGCATTCAAATGAATTGAATAGAATAGAAGTTCATCCTGATCTCTCCCCCTCTCCCTCCCTCTTTGTGTGTGTGTGTGTGTGTGTGTGTGTGTGTGTGTGTGTGTGTGTGTGTGTGTGTGTATGTGTATGTGTATGGGTGTATGGGTGTGTGGATGTATGCTTACCCACATGGGGAGACCAGAGGTCAATCTCTGCTGCTATTCTTTGAGTCAAACCTACTTTGTTTGTTTGGGGATTTTTATTGTTTATATTACATTTTATGTCTTTTTGTACAGCTAGTAAGTCTTGGGCTCACATGGAAGGAAGGGATCCAGCAGCTCAGGTTCCTTCCTGCTAGTTTTCACTAAATGTGCTTCTCTGAATGAGCAGTCTTGTATTTCAGTTGAGTCCAGGTACCTTTCTTGTTGGCTTCCTTGGTTTTTGATTACTTCCCTTCACGTAGTTCAGGAATCTGTTTTAGAGCTTGGAGTGTTTGATGTGTTCAGTGTGTACATTAATTCTCTTGGTAGAATTTTGCTCTTAACTTGCTTGCCTACAACTATGCCAACAGCATGCTGAGTGACACCATAAACATTTTAGTTCTGCCATGGTAACATTTACAGTGCATTTCTTTAATAACAGTGCCCATTCTCCTCATGCCTGCCTCACCCATGTTATAGATTGATTTGTATATGGTCAAAAGCACAACTCAATATTATCCCAAATACCTAGAGAACATATGGCAGGAGCATTTCCTCCTTCCCTTTGTGTCTGACATTTTGCAGAATAACTGGAGGACATCTAAGTGATGGGGATTCTTACTAACTTTGAACTCACCAGGTGTAGTAGGATGTCTAGACAATGAGCCAGGAAACACTTGTCTTGTTTCCTTGGAACTAAAACTATAAAGCTTGTCTTTGTTTTTAAATGTGGTGTCTGGGAACCAACACCTTCTTGTGGACCACAGTATCATTGTATTACTTAGGAGATAGTTAAGAATCTGGTAACAACCACAACAACTTCAGTAGCTCTCTGTGGGCTCCTTTAGGGAGAGACTTCAGAGTTATTCAAGCACTATACCAACTTGCCTAAGAATGAAATGGTGCTTAGTCAAAACTAGACTAACATACCTGAATCAAATATGCCTGCCTGGACATTTCATTACAGACAAGAGGACAAGCCCCATGCCTTCACTTGCAAAAATGGACAAGCACTTTCTATGTTCAAACCTGGTTCCACTGTGAAATGAATGAGCCAGTGTCTGAGGCAAGCCAGGCTCCTTCGGCGAGATGGGATAGAAAGAACAGAAGCCCAGTTGGAGCCTGAGCTAAACCAAAGAAATGCTGGGTGTTTGATGTCTCCAAGTACTGTCAAGATCCTTGGCATTCAGAGACCCTTAGCAAAGTATTAAAGACCCCGCTGCCCTGGAGCTTCTATTGTGAATCAGGTCCAGAGAAGAGAAAATCGCTTTCATGCTAAACTCATCTTGGTTTCCCCTTTCGGTCTCTCCCTTTTTTTTTTTTTTTTTTTTTTTTTTTTTGCATTTCTCTCTTTCCTGAAAGGCTTGCTCTGAACGCTGTGAACACTCTGGGAGCCCGTGACAAGGACAACTGCACAGTGAAGTGACAGTTGAGGGAAACCAACTCCTTGAACTGCTTTTGACTAGAAAGTGGTCAGAGAGCCAAACACAAAGTTCCTCAGAGATAGGGCTACGTAAATTTGGCGCCAGGCATCCAATGTGGGGTTATCTATCTTAGGAGTGAAACCAACAAAATCCAGTCCAACCAGCCAATAATCTAAGAAAAATCTTGTATGTCTGGAATATGGGGAATGGTTTCATAAAGACAGATTTTGCAAAAATAATGGAAGGTACAAGTGAATATTTTTATTTTTAACATTTATTTTTCTTTCAGATTACTGTATATTTAAGTGTTTATGCATCTAGGCATGAGGGTGCAGTTGAGTGCAGAGGCCGAAAGAGGGCATCAAATCTCCTAGAACTGGAGTTACAGGAACATGTGATCTGCCTGATATGAAAGTTGGCACTCAAACCCAGATCCTCTGAAAAGCAGTGTGCACTCTTAACCACAGAGTCATCTTTCCAGAACCCATATTCATATTTTAATATTATGACATTTATTAAATTTTCATATTCTTCAGTCTCCTCAAAAGAGGATTTTATCAGGGATGCTAAAGCCCTTGGATATCTTGACACAAGTTAAGGAGATAACACTTTTATTTTTAAAAATGAGAGCACACTACAGAGGCAGCTCCATGGGTAAAGTACTTACTACAAGGACCTAAGTTTGAATCTCCAAAACTCACATAAAGAAGGGTACAGCAGGGCACAGAGAAGCAATCCCACCACACCTGTAGGGAATCTGGAGGCAGAGATAGGAGAATGCCACACAGCTTTTGTGTTCGAGAGCCTTGGATATACAGCAGAAAAACGAGGAGGAAGGTAAGGACCATCACAAAAGCTGTCTTCTGACCTCCACGCATACACGATGGTACACTCATGTCTGCACACATGTACACACACACACACACACACACACACACACACACACTAATAAAAAGAATTTTTCTAACATCAAGGTTTTATCCAGTGCTACCCAGAAGCCTTATCTCTATAGCATGACGATATCAAATCACACTCTGTGCTAACCCTCAGGTGCACACCTCTAGCTGTGGGCTTCTGTGCAACACAACAAAACGTGCTTTGTAACAAATGACTATCTGGAGACATGGTAAATTGGAAATGTTACTGAATTTTAAATGAAAGAGTAAAATATAGGGCAAGTTAGAATAGTGTAAAACCATCGAATCTCAGTTGAGTGGCTCTCTTAAGCAGATGTTTTAATTGGAGTTTGAATTCTAAACAAGGTTCTTGGCCTTCATCTTTATTTTTTGTACAAGTTTATATGGATGGATGTGTGGCAACCAGTGGTTTACCCCCGTCACTGTCATTTTTTTTTTAGTGATATCCACCTTGTATTTTTTGTTGTTGTTGTTTAATAAAGGGTCTCTTAGTAACTTAGAACATGCTCAGTTGTCTAGATTGCCTGGCCAGAAATCCCCTTGAATCCTTCTGTTTCCACATCTTTGGTACTGGGGTTATACACACACAGCACCTCCACCAGCTCTCTGTGCTCCAGGTTCAAATAGCTTTGGATACACAGCAGTGGGTGGATATTCTTCCTAGAGCCATCTTCCCAGCCAGCACTCAGTCTACAATCTTTGACAATGACATTGATTTGACTAGACAGGACACTTGAGTCTTAGCCTTTAGGAGATAGGAGAGGTCAAAACCAAAAAATAAATAAAAAAAAAAAAAAAAAAAAAAAAAAAAAAAACAAGAGCCCACAGAATGGTTCAATTGGTCAAAGTTTGGTCGAAGAGCTTGCTTTCAAGCCAGGCAGCATGAGTTAAATCAACTGGGAACCAGAAAAGAGTGGAAGGAGAGAACTGAGCCAACATGGCTGCCATTTGACCTTACATATGGACTTTAAAAAAGTTGTTTTACTATTTTTCTGATAAAAAAAAAAAATAAGGGTGACAGAGCCTAGATCTGAAAATGGTGCCTCGGAGAGATAGCTCAAAGGTTAAGAACAATTCTTAAGTTTTGTGCATGGCAAGATATATGGATCTATCTGCACTCTTCTAAACACCAGCATCCAGTGTTGCCAGCACCATTTATTGAAGATGCTTTCTTTTTTCCATTGTATAAATTTAGTGTCCTTGTCAAAAATCAGGTGTTCATAGGTGTGTGGGTTAATATCACGATTTTCTATTCGATTCCATTGCTCTACCTTTCTAGTTTTGTTCCAATACCAATCTGTTTTCAGGACTATAGCCCTATAATAGAGTTTGAAGTCACGGATGATGATGTCCCTGGAAGTTCCTTATATGTCCAGCCACACTGAACATCTTAGAAGAGAAAGTAGGGGGCACCATTGCAGAAACTGGTGCAGGAGACCATTGGTACAGGAGACCACTTCTTGAACATATCATCAGTAGCACAGACACTGAGATAGACAATTAAATGGGAACTGCTGAAACTGAGACGCTTCTGTAAGACAAAGGACACAGTCAACAAGACAAAACGGCAGTCCGCAGAATGGAAAAAGGTATTCACCAACTCCACAGTTGACAGAGGGCTGAATCCCAAAATATACAAAGAACCCAAGAAACTAGTTACCAAAACACCAAATGATCCAATTAAAAAGTAGAGTACAGAATTAAACAGAAAATTCTCAATGGAGGAATCTGAAATGGATGAAAGACACTTACGAAACTGTTCAATATCCTTAGCCATCAGGGAAATGCAAATCAAAACAGCTCCGAGATACCATCTTATTCCTGTCAGAATGGCTAAAATAAAAAACACCAAAGACAGATTATGCTGGAGAGGATGTGGAGAAAGGGGAATACTCTTCCACTGCTAGTGGGAGTACAAACTCAAATAGCCACTTTGGAAATCAGTATGGTGGTTCCTCAGGAAATGGGAGTTGATCTACCTCAAGATCCAGTGATTCCACTCTTAGGAATATATCCAAAACATACACAATTATACAACAAGGTCATCTGTTCAGGTATGTTCATAGCAGCATTATTTGTAATAGTCAGAAACTAGAAGCAACCTAGATGCCCCTCAACTGAAGAGTGGATGGAGAAAATGTGGTACATTTACACAATGGAGTACTACTCAGCAGAAAAACACAATGGAATCCTGAAATTCACAGGAAAATGGATGGAACTAGAAGAAACCATCCTGAGTGAGGTAATCCAGTCACAGAAAGACAAACAGTGTATGTACTCATTCATATATGGATTTTAGACACAGAGCAAAGGATTGCTGCCAGAAAAGCTAGGAAACAAGGACCCTAAGAGAGATATATGTCCACTTTTTCTGGTCTCTGTGGATACTGCACACAGAGTGTACAACCTCCATCTTCTCACCCAACTTATTAATAAATAACTGTTAAATTAAAATACACAGAGCACTAATTGTTCCTCATGATAGCAATGTAAGAGGAAAAGAAATAAAAACAGATTTTCTTCGTGTAAAGCAAAATTAAAACTAGATTAGAACAATGCTCAGTCTATTCTGGTCTGCTCTGTGATCTGCTCTGAAGATTTTGCTCCACTGCCCAGGTGTCCCCTGCTGTTCCATAATGGAGTCACTCCACACAAAAAATCCATTTGTCGTGAAGACGTTACCTTGAGGAAACTTGCAGTGATCAGATGTACAATTATAATGAGCATCTCTAAATGTTCCTACCTGGGAAACAAATACATTACTTTGGTCTTCATAATATAATTAATTCTTTTTCAATGAGAGAATCAAGCCTGGGCATACAGCTTATGTTATGGCATACCATCCAGTACTCAACTCTCCACTCTAAAATACAAGTAAAAGCAGACAAAAAGGGGAAGACATCACATATCCACAAGGCAAAACATTGGAGTTAGGATGTTAGACATGGATATAGAGTTGCATAGTGTCTACTACTTGCCAGACTCTTGTTGTAGAAAAAGAAAACAAACAAACGAACAAACACAACAAAATTGGAATCACAGGTAAAACAGGAAAAAATCTGAGGACCTAAAATTGACGCTAAGAACTCATGTGAAAAGTCAGGTATAGTGGAGTGCACTCAGTGTTGGGGCAGTAGAGACAGTACTTTCCTTGGAGCTTACTAGCTGTCGGTCTTAGCCTAATTAATGAACACTATGCCAGTGAGATAAGCCAGCCTCAGGGAGGAAGGACTAGAAGAAAGGAAGGGAGGGAGGAAGGAAGGAAAAAAGGAAGGAAGGGGGAGGGATGGAGGGAAGGGAAGGAAGACAGCAATATAATATCACAAAGAACAACATTCATGCACTTGCATACACTCTAAAATTGCATACGGATACATATGTGGGTACACACGATATAAAAAGTTAAGTTTAATCTAGACCTGATAAATAGGTTGAATTGAAATAATTTTCTTTAAAAGTAACTGTGATGATCCAAATACAGAGAAGCAGCAGATAAATTAAGATAAGTATAATATGGGAAGAAACAAAGTTATAAAATCTGAAATCAAGGAGTAGTTACCGCTTATGGGTAAATTCACTGTATGAGATAAAATTCACCACCATAGAAATTTATTTAAACATGCTTTGGGGGCACGTTTTCCTAAGGCATAATTCATATTTTTAGTTTAATGTCAATTTAGTGGATTGAATGATTCTTGAATGTCTTATGATAAAAATCTAGAAAAAAAGAAAATTAGTTGTTAAAGATGTAAAGTGTTACATTTTCTGAAAGACTATGCTTACTGGGTCATTTGTAATTTTTACTCATAGATAAGCAATGTACTTCATGGCACCTACATAAATATTTGACATGTGATTGTTTTCAACTAGCTATGCCATAATGATTGAACAGACATGAAGCTAGTTCACACAGAGAAACTAAAACCACATATTATTTTCAAAAAATTTGTTACATTATGGCCTATTCATGCGTGCATTTATTATGCTTTGATGATGTTTATCCTTTATTATTCTCATTTGTTCTCTACTTCCCTGTTTCTTAAAAACGAAAGACAGGCTTAGGATTAATCTCAGTTGGTAGAGTGCTTGCTTAGCATGCCCGGAGCCCTGAGATCCATCCCCAACATCACATGGTGGTACATGCTTGTCTTCTCAGCATACAGGTGGAGACAGGATGATCAGGAGTTCAAGGCTACCCTTACTACACAGTGAGTTTGGTGCTAACCTGGTCTACATAAGACCCTGTCTCAAAAACAGAAAAGGATGTAAAAGGAAGGGAAAGAAAAGAAAAGAAAAGGGGAAATATAAAAAAGAAAGGAGTCAGAATATAAAAATCACACTCTGAGTCCAAACATGCCATGTGGAACAAGAATGCAACACCAACAGACAGGCTAACATGGGAGGGGGAAATCTCACAAGGCCCCATGTATAAACAAAGAGCTACAGGCAACTACCAAATGTTGAGCATGTGAGAAGAAATGCTCTTCCCCAGGGATGAGCCCCTTCACTTGTTATACAATACCAATTGGCCCTACAAACATATACTCATAAACACATAAGTAACTATATAGACTGACTGAGCAAGCTGTATTTACATATATATGCATATAAACATACACTCACACACACACACCCACACACACACACACACACACACACACACACCTGAATTTAAGAGGGAGTAAAATGTGTTGTGGAAGAATAAGAGGGAGCAAAGGGACAGGGTAGTGATGTAGATATATATATATATATATATATATATATATATATATTAGATATATATATATATATATATATATCTTCAAAAATTATATATATATATATATATGTATATATATATATATATATATTTGAGTGATAAGAGAACTTCATTATTATAATCTGTTCTGGAAGCTAATGAAATATAGGCCCCAGACTTGTCAACACTGCACTAAGGTGGTTTTGACAATAAACACACAGGTGATCAGGAAAGTGAGGAATGAAGTCTGAGGCTAAGAGCAATGAAGGCAGGTTTGAGGAGTTTCCCAGAGGGGATGTTAGCTGCAGAAGCATCCTGCTTTATTAAAACGCGCATTTGGCACTCTTCCTCATTTGAAACGGAGATTCAATCCGTAACATTTTCAGCCTGAACACTGTTACAAGACACAGAAATTTTCTACAAATAAATAAACCCCAAGAGACAAGTCCACAAAATGCCAAGCACTCACATGCCCACAGGTGTGTTCTAGATAGGTTTTTGCAAACTAATTCCCATCAACTATATCCTATTATAATGTCCTTCAGGACATACCTAGTCTTTGAAAAGTCTCAGGGAACCATGTTGTGAACGGCAGGACTTTTCTTTGCATCTTGCACTTATCAAAATATTTGAATATATTGAGCTTATTTAGCTGCAGGTTATCTACAGTCTTCTTTGCATAAGAAGTAATATAATAGAAAGATGTTACTGTATCAGTTCTTGATTGCTCTCTCAGGCTGGGGAATGGACAGATGTGGTTAAATAGCACTTACTGCTCTTCCAGGGAACCTGAGTTCTGTTTCTTGCACACATTTTGAGCTGCTCAAAACTGTTTGTAACTCCACCTCCAGGGAACCGACACATTCTTCTGTCTTTCATGGATATCTGTCTGCATGTGGGAATGCTTTTGCACAGCCATATGCATACGGACCCATAGATAGAAATCAAATGTTTAAACATTTCCTGTCCAAACCATTACATAAAGTTCCCTGGCCACGAATCTACCGTCTATAAGTGTTATGAGAGACGTGGAATCCTTTCCCTCTCATTTTAAAGAGGGCTAAGCTAAGTGTCTGTTAGGCCAGAGATGGAGAGATTTTGACATAGGTAAGTTTAGAATTTTAAGTTGATTTCTGTAGCAAGTTTTAGTGTATCTGTTTGACATTCTATCACCGCTTTTGGCAATAGAAGAAAGCCATGGTTATTAGGATTCTTCAATGTGCCTGGCATAGGTAGGATGTTGTGAAATATTATTTTAACCAGGCAAAGATGTGTTACTTTTTTTTTTAACCTCTGTGGAATATTACTTTGATTATGTGAAAGGGCATTGCATTTGTTTCTGCTGCCTTCTTTAGTCATATGTCATATAAAGGCATGTGATATTTGTTCGTACTGCATGGATTATGTAAAGATGTGCTGCACTTGTTTCACCTTGCCTGTGTAAGGTACCTGATTGGTCTAATAAAAAACTGAATGACCAATAGCTATGCAGGAGAGGGATAGGCAAGGCTGGCAGGCAGAGAATAAATGGGAGGACATCTAAGCTCAGAGAGAGAAGAAGATGATGGGGACACATCATGTGCCAGACATGGATATAGCAGGAAAGAAAGATATATAAAAATGAAAGAAAGGTCAAAGTCCAGAGCAAAATTAGATGAAGAGAAATAGGTTAAGTTATAAGAGCTTGCAAGACCGTCACCTTCCCTCATGATCTCATCCCGCATCCACAATCTACTGCGCCCAGTTTCCCTAGGAGACCTTATCTTTTTCCGCTTCCTAGGACGATCCATGTGTCCCTCTTATGGCCCTCTTTGTTACCTAGCTTCTCTAGGGCTGTGGATTGTAGCCTGGTTATTCTTTGCTTTACATCTAGTATCCACTTATGAATGAGTACATGCCATGTTTGTCTTTCTGGCTCTGCATTACCACACTCAGAATGCATATAATCTGAGTGTAGGGGCATCTAGATTGTTGAGCAAGTTGAGCAAGTGTCTTTGTGGTATGATTAGGCATTTTGGGTAAATGCCTAAAAGTTGTATTGCTGGGTCTTGAAATAAATTGATTCCCAATTTTCTGAGAAACCATCATACTGATTTCCAAGGGGGCTATACAAGTTTGTGGGGACTGAACAAGTTTGCACTCCCAATGCAGTGGAGGAGTTTTCTCCTTATTCCACATGTCCTCCAGCATAAGCTGTCATCAGTGGTTTTGATCATAGCCATTCTGACAGGTATAAGACAATATTGCAGAATTGTTTTGATTTGCATTTCCCCGATGACTAAGGATGTTGAGCAATTCCTTTCAGCCATTTGAGAATCTTCTGCTGTGAATTATCTGTTTAGATCTGTACCCTATTTTTTAATTGGATTGTTTGATATTTTGAAGTCTTATTTGTTGAGGGAACAGGGTGACCCACTTGGGGGAAGAATAAACAGGGGAGCAATGAGATACCTTAATAGAGGGAGACATTGTGAGGTTGGGGAGAAAACCTCATGCTAGGAAATTCCAAGGATTCCACAAGGATGACCCCAGCTAAGACTCCTACCAGTAGTTGTGATGGGGCATGAAGTAGCCTTCTCCTGTGAATCAAATTGGTGACTACCCTGATTGTTATCATAGATCCTTCATCCAGTGCCTGAGGGAAGCAGATGCAGAGATTCATAGTCAAGCACAGGGCCCAGCTCTAGGAATCCAGTAGAAGAGAGGGAGAAGGGATAGTATGAGCAACAGGGGTCAGGATCATGAGGGGAAACTCGGTGACAGCAGACCTGGGCTCATGGGAGCTCATGTACTCTGGACCTGGGGGGACTGCATGTGGGTAAACAGTTATGTGGCTTAATCTGTTTTGGGCTCCTGGCAGTAGGACCAGGATCTATCCCTAGAGCATGAGCTGTCTTTTTGGATCCCATTCCCTATGGTAGGATGCCTTGCCCAAACTTGATGTGGGGGGGGGAGGGGCTTGGTACTGCTCATCTTGATGTTGTTTACTCCCAGACTTTGTTTACTCCCCATGGGAAGCCTAGTCCTTTCTGAGGTGTGGATGAGGGTTCTGGTTGGGGAAGGTGAGGGAACTGTAGTTGGTATTTAAAATGAAGAGAAATTTTAAAATAAGAATAATAAAGTTAAATTAAAATAAAATAAGAGCTAGCAAGAAATGAGGCTAAGCTAAGGCTATGCATGCATAACTAATAATAAGTCTTACTGTCATGATTTGGGAACTGGTTGGTGGCCCAAAAAAATGCTTGGTGCAGTAGGCTATTGGGGAGTAGACGGTTTATTTTAATCTTCATAGACACTTAATGAACTGCTGTCTTTTACAATTTGAAGATAAGGAAACAGAAGCCCAAAGTGTTTATAAAAATCACCTAAGAACATACAGCTAGTAGGTTGTCAGGTATTTGATTCGAAATCCTTATAAGTTCTTCAATGCCTGGTTTCTTCCTGAAGCACAGTGGAGGTTTCTTTTCATCTCTTTAAGAATGTAACTGAGCACCTGCAAGGTTGCTCTCACCCTGGGTTGCTTCCATGCCAGCATTTTCTAATATTTAAGTCTAAATAAATACACCAGCGTAAGTAGAAGCCCAGCAAAGACAATTGAAAAGGTTCACAATGGAGACGAAGCCTCTCAGAGAACAGTGACTCTGGCATCATACTGGGGAGGGAGGAATAATTACATACAGTATTTTGGTTCTCCCTGGAAGTGTTCTCTGCATTCAAAGCCAAGATTGATTTTTGCATTACAACAGACAGCAACGCCACCTCTTTGTGTACCTCACTCTCTTCACCGTGCAAATAAAATTTCAAGAATTCATTCAAGTCGTTCTCTGACAAAGTGCTTTGAGACAACTACAAGGGTGCCATCAGACCTTTTCTGAGACGCTTGTTCCAAGATCCGAGTCTGCCATTAGGATTGCCAATGCGATACAGAAAGTCTGTATTTTAGAGAAAATGAAGATTTCTGGTTGATGAAGGACACAGTAAGAAATATCTCACTTACAAATGGGGACTGTGTTAGTAGAGAAGCATCCAAGTGGCTGTTAATGAATGAAAATGGGGGAATAGCGTTTTAAGTGACCTCTTTGTCAAGAAATGTCAATTTCTTTATGAACATTGTCACCATTATGTCAACTAAAAGCAGCAACAATGGAAATGGCTAGGGAGAATGGATACCTCCTGCCCGACAGTACAGGGAAGATATAAGTTTGGATCCCGAGAAGCCATGTAAAGAGCTAGGTATGGTGGTGTGTGCTCACAGACCCAGCAATGACATAATGAGAGGCAGAGACAGTTGGGCCCTGGGAGGCACACTTACCAGCCATCCTAGCCTGCTTTGTAAGTTACAGAGGTTGACTCAAACAAAAGCAGAAGATACCTGGGGTAGTATGTTCAAATGTAAACAAATGTGCACATATGGACACAGCCACCACAACCAACATGTCTACAGACACACACACACACACACACACACACACACACACACACACAGAGAGAGAGAGAGAGAGAGAGAGAGAGAGAGAGAATATATAAAATATTCTTTAAAGTAGTGAAGGAAAGGAAATTGAAATTTCACTATTATCTAGAAGAAAGTGTTTATTAGTGATATTTAATCAAACATTATTCTGTGCCTACTTCTTAGTTTTTTACCCTAGGATGTATTGTGTTTATCAAGTACTAAACATTGTTATAAACAGAGTGTAGGAGATAATTTTGCTTTTAAAAGATGTTGCCCTCAAGAGCATGGAGCTACTAGAGAATTCTACAAGAAGTAAGTATGATTCATAATCAGAATTAAAATTAGGGGAGGAGGAAAATAAAAGGGTGATTTAGGAGAATACATGTTAAGGAATACTCTTTTCTCTTTTCTGTTGCTATGATAAAATATTCTAATAAAAAGAGACAGTAATTATGGTGGCTTGAATAAAAATGGCCCACATTGGTTGATATATTTGGATGGTCACCAGGAAAAGGCACTACTTGAGAGGACATAGGAGGTATGGACTTGTTGGTGTAAGGGTGGCCTTACTGAAGCAGATGTGACCTTATTGGAGGAAGCATATCACTGGGGATGGGCTTTTTTGTTTGGTTTTGTTTTAAAATTCCAACTCAGTCCCAGAGTCTTTCTCTCTTCCTGCTGTCTGTGGATCTGGATGTAGAACTGTAAGCTACTTCTCCAGCACCATATCTACAACAAGACACCAAGTTACCCACCATGATGAAAATGGACTAAACCTCTGGAACCATACATAGCAAGCCCCAGTTAAATGCTTTCTTGTATAGTAGTTTCCAGGGTCTTGGTGTCTATTTACAGCAATAGAACCCTGGCTAAGATGGTGATGTAAGGGGGTTTATTTCAGCATAAATTTCCTGATTGCATTGCATCATAGCAGATAAGTCACAGAGGCTGGAGTTTGAAGTCACTGGTCACATCATACCCAAAAGCAGAGAGAAATAAATGCATGCATGCTGCCACTTGCAGTGGACTGGGTCTTCCAATGTCAATAACTTAATTAAGATAATTCCTTACACACACAACCACAGACTAACGTAACATGGGTAGTTCTTTCTTGGGACTCTCTTCTTAGTCAATTCTAGACTGTCAAGTTAACCATCCAAACTTGGGTCAACTCAATTATCCTTTATGGGTCACATAAAGGAAACTAGGATTAAGAAAATTCCTAATTTCCTACAGTTAGAAGGAAATCTCTTTTTAAATATATTTAAATCATTTTTGGAGAATTTCATGTAATGTATCTTGAACCCATACCCCCACCATTCCATTCAGATCTATCCCTCATCACTTACCTTGCAATATTGTGTCTTTTTCTTTTAATAACACAACAAGTACAATTGATGCTGCCCGTATATTTCTTAGTGTAGACATTAGAGTATGGGTAATTTCTTGGGGCCACACCCTTTAAAAAAAACTGACTTATCCTCCTCTGGAAGTCATCAATTGTTAAGGGTACTCAGTCACAATGCAAAATCGATATCTCCCCCCAGCATCACACCCAAGGCCCAGGAGTCATTAAGCTCCAAGATTGTAAGAGTCAGAGTCAGTGAGGACCTGAGCAAAACTGGATCCTCTGCACATATTGGGACTGTTGTACTCAGGAACTTACAGCAACTGTAAACTGCCTGCACAAAATCTGCATGAAATCAAGCCAACATGGAAGAGGAAGGGCTTACGATCTACCACCCCTAAGGAGAAGAAAGAAAGAAAGAGAGAAAGGAAGGAAGGAAGACCCTTTATATAAATATAGAAATGGAGAAAATATTCAAGGAAATAACAACAAAAACAGTAAAACAAAAAAATACTCAAGTTTTTTGCAGAAGTGACCAAATCTACAAAGAGCAAGGCAAACACAGGCTCTCCATGCATTCATGGCTTTATCATCAATTAGAAGTGAGACACCAGTGAAATATGTCTGCTTTTATCTTCACAGCTACTACTTGAAACTAAAAAAGACATTTCCCCTCATTGTAATTAAGCCATTTGTTTAATGCCTGCTCCCAGGCACAAGTGATTAGAAACCAAAATGATTACTGAGTGCAGCAAAAACCTAATCAATATAACCTGATTCATTTATCATGCTGTGCTATATTACAAATGTTAAAATACAAGTAATGAAACACTCCACATCTTTTCCTTTACGAAGCATTCACTTTATAAATCACATGTAAAAAATATTGGTGGTTGGGTGGGTCTTTTCTAAAATGCTGCTTTATCTTCCTCACATAAAGAACGGTGTCCTCATGAATCTCAATCAGGAGAGAGTTATTGCAGCGATCATCAGATTAAATGTGCTTTCATTTGTTCTAAAATAAAAACAGATTCATTCCAACAGGATAGATCACAAGTGCATCAAATGCATTCCAAACTGCTATCTGTGGTTGAAACGGAAATACGTTTTAACTGTATCGATTCTCCAAGAAGACAATCATTGCCCCCATTATTTAGCAGCTGTTAATGGCAGGCAAATTTTTACAGGATTATTAGGTTCTTCATTTGTAAAATATGGATGACAATAATTCAGCAGGGGTACTGGGAAGATGGCTCAGTGTGTAAGAGCACTTGCTGTCTAACTATGAGGACCCAAGTTAATAATCACAGCACTTGTGTAAAAAGCCAGGTGTAGTTACTCACATTCCTATGACCCCAGTGCTAAAAGGAGCAGAGGCAGAGAAAGATGACTGCAAAACTTGTTCCAGATTATGTGAGAGACGCTGCCTCAAAGGAGTAAGGTGGAAAGTGATAGGTCAGAACATCTGATATCCTTCACATATGCACATGCACATACCACACACATGGAGTCCAGTAATTCTTTTCAATAGTTCATTATTTGTGGAGTGCAATAATCTATGAATGAGTAACTATACCAAAACCCAACACATAGTAGGGAATCAATAAGTTAGTGATATTTTTTCCTTTAGAGAAGACATTGTGACATCCATTTCAGCATCTGTTAATTGGTCTTCTACTTTCTCCATTTCCCAAAAATAGAGATGGGGATTCTAATTTCATTTTCCTTATAAAAAGTTCAGATTTGTAGCTAGAAATATAGATCAGCAAGTCACTTGTTGTTCAGGCATGAAGACCTGTGCTTACTCCCTAGAATCAATGCAAAACGGCAGGTGTAGACATACATCTCTAACTCCAGTACTTTGGAGCCAAAGGCAGGAAGATCACACAAGGCTTTCTAGCTGCTAAACTAGCCCCAGTATCATGAAGAGGTCCTATGTCAAAATGATAAGATGGAGAGTGACAGAGCCAGATACCCAATATCTTCCTGGAATGTATACATGTGCATATATAGTTGTTCCCAGATACATATATACAATATAAATCTAGAACACACAATACAACCATAATCACAGTCTAAATGTTTTCAGTACAAATATCTAAAGCATATAGGGGAAGTGTTACTAAAAAGTGTAATGACAACAACTCTTACCGATAGCCACAGTTTCCAACCTTGCCTAGATGGTTATCATCTAATTAATGTGTGTGAATTGTGATGAAGTTCAAACTTTCATCAACAAGCCAGAACTCCAGTGAAGTGAGTTTGATAAAACCATGATTTCCATTTTAGTTATAGAAAGTCCTTAATAAATAGTAACTCACTTGCTGATAAAAGTGACTACATTTAAAAGCTTCAATACATGACGGGTCTTATAAATATTTCCTACTTAAGTTGTTGATTAGCAGCATCCAAGTGATTCTCCAGTGTAGGATGTTTCCAATGTCTTTTGTAGTCTTCCAGAGGTTGAAAGTAAGTCTGTGTTGCTGAAAATACTATGAGCTTTGGACATAGCAGTATAAGGCCTAGAGCTATGACCTGAAAGTCTTTTCCCTGAGCATTAATATCCACAGAACTGCAACATGCTTTGCAAGTAGGGATGTAACCAATATCCCTACTTAGCTATAATATCTATTAATCATGATGACTAGACCTGTATGATACTGTTAAAGGTGACATAGCAGCATGGCTATCTTGGTGGCAATCAAAAGTTCTCTAAATGTGCTTAAGGCCCTCTCAATAGGAATGAAATCATGTATGCCCCTAGTCAACTAACAAGGGCTAAGGATGTAATGTTGAAGGGACCAGCCCCCTGCTTTAGCAGCCATGATCGGTGCAGAAAAGACTCAACATTTGCTTGCCTAACCTTGCCCCTACTCCAGTTACTAGGAGGTCAGATAACCTCCTCATGGCAAGGAACCAATCAGAAGTTAGCTGGTGGGGCTGTTCTTTAAGGCTCTGGGTGTACAGTGTCATAACTTCGACATGCAGAGCATAGCAACTGTCCTGGGAGGTCCTACAGGCTATAGCAACCAGTTGACCAATCAACACAGGACAGGTCGTTCAAGCCCAGAAGTGCATCAATCTTGAGGCTGTTCATACCCCTAGACACTCCCCTTGTACTGTCCAATAAGTTTCCTGCCTTGCAATCCCTCAGGGATCCTTCTCCAGCCATCTGCTAGGACGAATGGATGGACAAAGGGCCCAAGTTAATGCAGTTAGCTCACTGATCAACAATGGAAGACTCTTTCCTTTTGCATCAGAATGGCTCTCTTGGTGATTTGGGGGTTCATGATTTGGGCACAACATTGTATCTTGGAGGAGAGCCTACAGCTGTCACTTTGCTAGAGCAACACACATGCTAACTGCATTCTATGTACTTATGTACACAGACAAGTGTAGCTCTCACTGAAATTGCTTCTCTTTGCAGTGCACAGAGACCATTACAGAAAAAGAACTGGTCAAAATACAGCAACAACTAATCTTGGGATGTTCACCCTTATTATGTAAATCTAAAACACAACTCTCATACCTAAGACTCAGAAAACTTCATAGGAAGGGCATTGGGTGGGAAGATTGTAGGAACAAAAGGACTAGGAAATAGGTGCTGAGATTGTGTCCTATAGAAATGGCAGGAAATCTTCACTTATGATACCATAACAGTATGTTTCCACCTGAACAAGGTCTGAACAAGAACAACAGTGGACATGCTAATGTGGAAGGGGGAAATTTCAAGAGGTCCTATCCTATGTAAAGAGACAGAGGCAATTAATGACTGCTGGGAGAGGAAGAATTAATCTTCCCTAGGGACCTGACTCCTAATTGGTTAGCCAGTATCAAGCCCAGAAATCATATACATACAAACAATACAAACAGCACAAAACTTACTCAGCAAGTTAGGCATACATACAAACATACATACATACATACACACACACATATATACATACTTACACATATTTACGAGTCATACGTGATCCTCCCAAGAATGAAATGCCTATAGTTCAGATCCAGGGCTTGTGGCCATTAAGGTCAAGAGTTCAGTTAATAAATAAAGAGATATCAGAATGGTACAGTATAATGAGAAAAGAGTAAGACATCAGGACATTCCCTTTTGGGAGTGTTATGGGGGGAATAAGCATATATAGTAAGACTAAGAAACTGTAATATAATGTCTGGTCCCCAGAAGAAGTCCTTTTCCCAAGGTGAGGCATTTGGATAACGGCCTCCATTCCTTTAGGAGCTTGAGGAAAGTTCTGGTTTGCTAAAAGGGAGACATTCTTATCTCTGGTGAGAGGAAATTGTGGTCTTTCATTGACATATGACTGGGGACTGTTGTCAAGGTCAGTGCTAGATTCCTCAACCTTTGATCTCATGCCATACCCCAGTTCACTTGCCCCCTTTTCTCCTGTTTAGTCCTATGTACAACTACTGAGTACAAAATGTATATTCTTTTTAAAAATTAAACATTGGTGGCAGCCATCCTGATTCATCCTTAGATAATGTTCATGCTTTACTTTCCCCCCCCCCAACTTTCTGACTCCACACATCCTCATTGGGACCTGAACCCCTGATTAAGCAGGACTTCAGTACCCTGTGTCAAAAAAATAAGACAGGGTGTGAAAGGGAGAGATATGACCTCTATCTTTGGCCTCCACATAAAAATATGCATCCATATCTACAGATTGCACATATAAACACACATAGAAAAATTTTAAGATTAAAAAGAATTGAATCATATATGTGTGTCTATGCGTGAGTATATATGCATGAGTGCATTTGTCTGCAGAAACCAGAAGAGGGCATCAGATCCCATTAAGCTAGAGTCATGAGCATTTGTGAACCACTTAATATGGGTGCTGGGAGATGAACTCCAGTCCTCTGCAAGATCAGCAATCACTCTTAACTACTGAGCCATATATTCCTCTCCCCACCCCAACAGTTAAACAGAAGACAACTTACAGGATGTTGTATGTCAAGAAAATTAAGGAGCACACTGAGAACAAGAGTGTTGAACATCTATCTGTTACCCCTATACTCATGAGATACAATGCTTGAATCTCAGTACTAAGCTATAAGCAGATGGCTAAGGATGCTCTAAACAGCAGGTAGTAGAACTAGGAAACATGATGGGTGCCAAAGGACTTAGTTACATGGAGGAGGCCTCTCACCACATTTTTGACATAACCATTAGGAGCAGCCTAGCATCAGAATTAAATGTCACCAGGACAGAATTGCATGTAGAGAAAGGTACTCAATATTCTTCAAGAAGCATAACTGGTATTTCTTTTATAGGGCATTAAACAACAGCACTGATAAATTATTTGCAGAAAGCTGCTATAAATTGCACTGTGTAACATATGCAGTTCCAAGAATCAGACAGTCTCCCACGAACTTTCATGATAATTTCTTTGCCAGAAGGAAAAAAATATACAGAAAATGTAACAAGAAAGGTCATCTGGGAAAGATACGGGTTCCCTCTAGCTTACAAATTGAGTCTTCCAGAAAGCAATCAGTAGCACGTCCTCCCCATTCCTTGTCTCATATTTCATCTGTTATCTCCTGGAGCTGGGATTGAGTTTGTGATTTCAAATTTCACAGATGGAACATAATCAGAAAATGTTGACATAAATATGTAACCACTGATTACCAGTGTACACAATTCACTCACACAGAGACGCTTCTCTTAATTTATTGACCAAATATTTCTATGTAAGGAGAGTTTGAAGAAAAGAGAGGAGAGAGAGAGAGAGAGAGATTGTAAAATTATGAAAATTAGATTTGAAACGAGCTCAATCAATAAAGTGCTTTCTGCACAAACACCAAGACCTGAGTTCAGATCCACTGAAGCCACAGAATAGAAATGTATACCTTTAACATCAGAGCTGCAAGTTAGGAGTAAGAGCTATGCAGATCTTTGGAGCTAATGGCCAACCAGTTTAGCTTGAGAGAGCCTGTCTTTTAAAAAGCAAGATGGAAGGTTCTAAATGAGAAAGACTGAGCATTGATCTCATAAACCCACACAGGTGCACACATACACACAAGTACATATACACGCATGCAACATACACATATACAACAGTATGATAATTATGCTTTTATTGCATTTGTTTTTCTTACAGGTGCTCTGTTTGGTGTATCTTATATGATGAGGTAGAAAAGAAGGAATGTGAGGCTGTATGAAGTTAAATTGAAAATACCCTATAGTCTTGCAATTGATCTAGCATAGGGCCCTAGCGTTAACAATTTTTAAAAGTTCCTGGCTTTCAAAATTTGATGTGCAGCTAGGGTTAAAAGCCATGGAGAGAACCTATAAAATGATTCTTCCCAACTCTGTTTACTACATATTTACTCTCTGAAGGTTTCATTCATGTATACAATATCTTTCGATGTTATCACCCCTCTCATAACTCTCCTTGAACTCCCCCACTGTGCCAATTTTCAAATTTTTTCTTCTCTCTCTTTTTAAATGCTTTACTGCATCCAATTAGTGTTGGCCATATGTGCATTTGTGTGAGTCCAGCCACTAGAACATGGATGATCTATCAATAGCTGAATTCCCAACCAAAAGTGGCTGACCACTGACCAGAAGCATTCAATTGCCAGTGACTTCAGACCCGGAGGTGGAGCCTTCTGAGCCTTCTTCATGCATGCTGAAATTTTAACTGGTTCGATCTTGGGTAGATCTTGTGCAGGTAACTGAAGGTGCTAGGTGTGGAAGATTCCTTTCCACCATAGCTGTGATTGGTTTAATAAAGAGGCTGACAGACCAAAAATACCTGGACAGGACTAGTTTAGGTGGGAGAGCCAGACTAAAGACACTGGGAAGAGGGCAGAATCAGAGGAGAGGAGTAAGTAGCAAATAGACACAGAGAGAAGCAAGATAGACATGACATACTGAGAAATGGTACCAAGCCATGTGGCAAAGCATAGACAAAAATGTGAATTAATTGAAAATATAAGTTAGCTAGTAACAAGCCTGAGCTATTGACAGAGCATTTATATTTAATATTAATCCTCCATGTGGTTACTTGGGAGCAGCTTGCAGGACAGAAATTTCCACCAATAGCTGAGTGTTTACGAGTTTAACAGTCATGCTATATCCTAAATACAGACAAGTTTTGAGACTTTTATATCTCGTTCCCCATCATCTGCCTCTTGCATTAGGAGACATTCCTAATTCTTTATAAAAAAAACCTCAGCTTTTATTCCTCAGACACCATCCATCTTCATTATTGAGACAGGATCTGTCAAGGATCGGGGACTTGCCAAGAAAGCCAAGCTGGTTGACTAGTGAACCTCAGGGATCTACCTGTCTCTCTCTCTCATTTTTATTTTATTTTATTTGTAACCAGCACTACAACTGGAATATTTTGAATAGATACAAAACATGTAAATGAGTTCTTCATTTGCTTTACCAACTGAGCCAACTCCCCAGCCTTATTACCACCATTTTCAACACATGCATACACATTCACATCAGCAACCGAACAAGTTATTTTGACAACAAAGGATGCAAATGTCTTTCATTAACTATGCCTAACTAACTGGTTGTAAAAACCCAAGTTTGCATTAGGTCATGATAATAATGTATGCATATGTTACCTTATTTAACTCCATGAATTTACTAATGGAGACTGAAATGAATTATTATTTAATTATTATTATTAATTTGTGTTATTTCCAATATGTACTGTTTGTTCACTTGGTATTGAATATCTCCTAGTGATTTGATGATAATTGTTTAAAAGCCTGGTTTTTGATTAAAACAAAAACTGTTCGTGCCAGCTTTGTGGTATAAAATGCTACCACCATGATGATGCTACCAAAGATCTTGTATGTTTCCTGAAAATATCATAGTTAACTCAGCAAGACTCAGTCAAATCTATTGCTCTCTGAACATTAGACAATGTGGTAGATATTAAAGGAGAAAGGAAACCAATGTGATTCCCACCTTTAAAGAATACAGGGGTAGGCTGGCAACATGACCTAGCATGAATATGTGCTTGTAGCCAAGTCGAATGACCTGAATTCAATCTCTACCTACCGCACGGTGGAAGGTGAGAAGCCACCTCCACAAACTGTCCTCTATGACATGGACTGTAGCACTCACACACCCACACTCACCCCTCCCAAGCACCCACCCACTCACCCACACATGGACACACATATACACCAAGAAATAAATCAATAAGAATTTAAGCAAATACAAGGATAAGTTAAAATAAAAGAATAGCCACTCCCAGGGATGTTAAGTCACTAAGTACGCACAGACACAAACCTCTGAGTACCAACAGTGTATATTACAGCAATATTCACAATTGCTATGTTATAGAACCAAGTTAGATGACAACCTTGGGAAAAGAGAATGTGATGTATATGCACTGGAGAATTTCTCTCACTCACAACCAAGAATCAAGCTGTGTTGTTTGCAGGAAAATGGCTGCAGCTGGAGATGACCATACTAGGCAATTTAAGCCAGCTTCAGACAAGTAGATACCACGTTTACTCTTGTGTGTGTTTCTTAGATTCTTATATAGACACATAAAATCATGTCTGTATTCATGAAATGAAGTAGAAATAAAACTGTGAAAGGTACAAAGGTGATGGGAAGGGAAGGGGGGCAGGAAAATGGAGAATATGAGCCATTGAGGTTTATGCTCCTATATCACAATTAAAAAATTAAAGTTGATTTTCATAATTTCATATTTTTTTGTTTTTTGTTTTTTGTTTTTTTTTGAGACAAGGTTTTTCTATATTGTTTTGGAGCCTAGCCTGGAACTCACTCTGTGGACCAGGCTGGCCTGGAACTCATAGAGATCCACCTGCCTCTGCCTCCCAAATGAGTACTTGGATTAAAGAAATGTGGTACCACCGCCTGGCTCATAATTTCATTTTTATGAGACCATTTACAATCCATTTTCCAATTCAAAGATCCACAATTACAATTTGCCTTCCAGGTTTTGCCAGAATAGAATTGCCAATCAAATCTGCTTTGAGGCATTTCTTCTCTCCTATGTCCAGTGGAAAATCTGTCTTCTGGGTTGTTCATGTTGGATGTTCTCCACCATGTGGCTGGATGATGACTCAGAATACAACCCAATGGTGGGAACTCCCTAGGCTTCCTCTGATAATTACTATAATCACACCATCGTGATTCTCCAAGTTGATGTGTTTGTCTGCAACACATCAAGAAAATTATTTACTTCTGGGATGATGAATGACTCCCCAGCACAATTCCGACAGATACGATGATGCCAGCTCATGGTAGACACATAATTTTTCACTGTAACATAAACACAACCTGTTCCTTGTGTTCTGTTTGGTGGCATGTGCAGATGTTATACTTAAAAAAAAAAAATGACACTTTTCAAGTCCTGATGGACATCAAGTTGGGGGTTTTGATGTGGAAAATACCCGTGTTAATGAAGAAGGTAACTCATGTCTGTTTTCTTCTTGAGATAAACCACATTCAAAATTGTATAAAGTAGTCATTTTAGCAAGGAAAGGCAATGTTGGCAGTTTGAAGGGAACCTAAATGATAAATTACTAAATAAATTTAAATACGTCATTTTAGGCACTGGAGTTGACATGTTATCTTGTACATGTAGGAAGCAGTAAGGAGGAAAGTGCTGAAGAAAGTTGTTCTATGTGAAATTTGCTGTTCCGGATTAGTGTCTTCAGCCCAGTCCTGTCATTCTGAGATGAGCAGCAGAGCTTTTGCAGAGCAGTGGAACACCTCCACCGACATAAAGCCACCTCACTCGCCCTTTACACAAGCCGTTGGAGGAGCAACAGATTTATTATCAAGCCTCTAGGAACATACATACATGCTATTCTCATAGGCTTCTCTGACTCCCGCAAGCTCTCACATGGCCTCCAAACACTTACCATTGCCAGGGTACATCCGCACATATATAAACATAAAATAAATAAAAGGCAAACTTTACATATTAAAAAAAAAAACCACTTTGAAGATGAGTTTACTAAAAATCATAGCTGTCGTCAGAGTTGTTCCAGATGCCTCTAAGTGTAAGCTATGGGCATCAGTGTGCCAAGTGCTACAAGACACTATCAAAGCCCTGATATTACAAATTCATGAGTATTTTACAACACTTATAAAGAAAGAAACAAATGGAGGCTGAAAATTGAGCTCAGGGGTTAAGAGCACGCTTAGCTCTACCAGAGTGCTCGAGTTCAGTTCCCAGCACCCATGCCAGGTGGTTCTCAACCATCTGTAACTCCACCAGATCTGATAGTTGGCCTCTCTGGGCACCTGAACTCACAGGCACATACCCACACACAGCCACACATGCACACACATGACTTAAACTCTTTCTTTTTAATGAAACAAATGATAGAAGACAAAGGAGAACAGGAAGATGTGTATGTGATCCAGTTACCTGGCAAGTATGGAGAATCAAGTCCAATTCCCAAAATCTATGTGGAAAACTGAAGATAGCAGTGTACATACTGTCTTTAACCTGGTAATGCTGAGGTAGGGGGTAGAGACAGGCAGACCCTCAGAAGCTTACTGGCTAGCTAGCATAGACTACTTGGCAATAAGACCAATGAGACACCTTCCCTCAAACAAAATGTGAGGTTCCTGAGAAATGTGAGGTTGTCTTCTTTAATCTACATGGATTCACATAAATATTCATCCATATGCCAGAACAGCCAAGATCACATAAACAAGTGTATCCAAAAAGAAAGAATGAAAGTAAAAAGAAAAATATGTAACTTTGACACAACCTATTTGAGCTAATTACCAATTTAAAACAATATTATGTACATTTTAGAAACCACGATTATTTAAGTGCGGCCTATGTTCTAGATGACTAGATGACTACATGTATGTACACACACACACACACACACACACAGAGAGAGAGAGAGAGAGAGAGAGAGAGAGAGAGAGAGAGAGAGAGAGAGAGAGAGAACTTTTCTCTATCCTCCCCCCACCAAAAAAAACTTTAGTTTGGCAGGAGCAATTTGCAATTATACAGTTTAACCTTAGTTTGTTTCCTGTGTTTCCTGTTTCCTGTGTTTGGATTGTCCTCATCTAGCAAAAGGGCAAGATTTCATTATGAACTTAGAGTTATAAATAAAATAACAAAACAAAATTCTTAGGTTGTATGTTGTTTCAATTTATACATCAATTTGAATAGCCTAAAGGATTCTGGGATTGCTGGTTAAGCATCATTCTTAGTTGTGTTAGAGAGGTTTTCCAGTAGAGAGATTAGCATTTGAATCACTTCATAGAGCAAAGAAGATGTACTCATAACATTGGGAGTGACATCATCCAACCATCTGATCCTTAACCAAGAAGCAGAGGGGTGGAGGCAGGGTAAATTCTCCCTCTTTTCTATGGCTGAGCTAACCAGCTGTCCTTGATTATAGTTTAGAATTTTGGTTTCTGAGACTTACACCCTGCATTGGGAGTTACTTTTCTGTTGCTGTGATGAGATACCATGGTTAAGGCAATTTCTGGAAGGAAAAGTGTATTTAGGTTCCAAAATCCAGAGGATTAAAAGTCCATAATGGTAGGGTAATAGGGCAGTAAGCAATACAATTGGCGCTGCAGACAGGAAGCTGAGAGCTTGCAACTCCAATCACAAGCAGAGACTTGGAAGTGGCTCAGAGGCTTTAAATTCCCCAAACTTCTCTAGCGACATGACTGTACCTCCCCAAAGAGCATCACTAACTGGGGACTGAGTATTGACATACTCAGTGAAACTATGACGGGACATTCTGGAAATGCCTGTTTGGGATTACCTTGGTAAAATTAATTGCCATGGGAAGAACCATCTTGATGACATTTTATGGGCATTCCTGGATTGGTATAAGATAGGAGAAAAAGTGAGCTGAGAGCTCATAAATCAAACTGTGCTTGCTACTTCTGATAGGTGCTATGGGACATTGACTCCCTCATGATAAACTGTACCTTTTCCTCTTTTAAGTTGCTTTAGTCAGAGTATTTTATCACAGCAGTAGGAAATGAAATGAGAAGGCATCTGAACTTTATTTTTAGGCTTTTGACTTCAATTTGGTTTCCCTGTTTCTCCATCTATTTATAACAATTCATGGGACCTTTTAGCCTCCATCGCCATGAAATTCAATTCTCATAACAAATCTCATTTCATAACTTTCATGTAAATTATGTGTTCCTTTTCACCTAAGAACTCATATGCAATACTTGAAGAGCCAGAGTGCTAAAATCCCATGCTGCCATAATCTCATGCACAAAGTTTGTTTTCTGTTTCTTGAGTTTCATGAGCATATTGCCTTGGAGACACAAGAACATAACTGGTAGGGCTTGGGGCTGTAGTTCAGTTGACAGAGTGCTTACCTATCATGTATGGAACTCTAGGGTCAATATCCAAACACATGTAAATCAGGTACAGTGGTTTAAATCTGTAACTTCAGCACTCAGGAAGAGGAGGAAGGTGGTTCTGAGGCTGGAGTTCATCCCCGCCTAATATCAAGTTAGAGGGCAGCCTGGGACTCATGCGTGACTATGTCTCAATAACAAAACAATAACTGCTGTATACACACTGTTTTTAACCTTCATAAGATTTTCTAGGTTCATAAGAATTCTGCCACATTGAACATCCTCTCTCAGAGCTAGGACAATGCTTCAGGCTTCGGCTCAACCTACATCTCAAGGCACTCCTGATTAAACTTAGATTATGATTTTACTAACACTGCTGCTATCTACTTCTGTGTAAAAAGCATACATTTCTGTTTGTGTTATTTATTTCTAAGGTCTTATCTTCTCTGAAGCAGCATTTTCTCAGTATTCCCCAGTCTCCATTTAGTACAGAAAATAGGGTTTGCCAAGTATGAATGTTCTATAAGGGGCACTGAGCATTGTGCAGTTCACTGACTGCAATGTCTTTGATGGGAGTTTCAATATCCGAATTAGATTCTGTCCTTGCTTTGAAGAGCTAAACCCCAGGCACCGAGGGCAAGTAAGTCACACGATTTCAAAGCCTGCCTTACCCAGTTACATCCCTTACTTCCATTCATTCCTAGGACAAGTTGGAAGAAGTTTATCCATCAGGCTATTCTAAATAGAAAAATATCAATAATATACGAGGAAAAATTATTCATGGATAATGTACATAAGGCAATGTTGTAGTTTCCTCTCTGTTGCTGCAATAAAACACCCAGTCCAAAAGCAACAATGGGTTTCTTCTCTTTATAGTTAAAAGTTACAAGTCCATCATTGTGGGGAAGGCAGGAACTCAAGCAGCTAGTCACCCCACGTTCACAGTCAAGAACTGAGAGAAAGGAAATGAGTTGAGTTCCTGTTTCCTTGCTTCCTGTACCTTTCTCTACTCTTACACAGGTCCCAGGCCATGAAATAGTGTCATCCATATTCAGGGTGGGTCTTTCATCCTACTCAATCATCAATCAAGACAAATCCCCATATGCATATGTGCAGGATAACCTGGTCTAGATAATTCTTCATTATGTGTAGTTTCCCAGATTTTCCCAAAACCCACATCTTACAGAGGGCTGATATATAAAATACATAAAGAACTCCAAATGCCCCAATTTAAAAAATGGGGTACAGACCTAAACAGAATTCTCTACAGTAGAATTTCAAATGGCCAAGAAACACTAAAAGAAATGTTCAACATCCTTAGTCATCAGGGAAATGCAAATCAGAACATCTCTGAAATTTCAGCTTACACCTGTCAGAATACCTAAGCTCGCAAACACAAGTGGCATTTCATGCTAGCAAGAATGCAGAGCAAGGGGAACACTCCTCCATTGCTAATGCAAGTGCAAACTTGTATAGTTACGTTGGAAACCAATATGGCAGTGTCTCAGAAAACTGAGAATTGGTTTACCTCAAGACCCAGCTATAGCACTCCTGGGAATAAACCAAATGACACTCCACCATGCCACAGGAACATTGCTCAGCTATGTTCATAGCAGCCTTATTCATAATATCCAGAAACTGGAAACAACCTCCAATGCTCCTTAATTGAAGAGTGGATAAAGAAAATGTAGTACGTTTACACAACAGAGTAATTCTCAGCTATTAAAAACAATGATATCATGAAATCTGCTACCAAAAGGATGGAACTAGAAAAGATCATCCTGAGTGAGGGAACCCTGACCCAGAGAGACAAACATGGCAGTATACTCAGTCATAAGTGGGTATTAGGTGTAAAATAAAGGATAACCAGGCTGACATTCCACAGACCCAGAAAAGCTAATTAACAGGAGAGCTCAAGAGAGGGATGCATGAATCTCACTGCGAAGTTGCAAATAGAATAAACATTGCTCCCTGGTCTCGATGGGAAGAGAACAGGAGAGACCAATAGCGTCTTTTGTTATGGGCACTTTTCTCTGTTTTGCAAGCATTAACCCAGTCCTCTTAGACACTAGCCAGTGTGAGACCTGAGAGTTAAATCCAAGTGGAAAGACAAGTTTTTAGTGATTGAGCCCTCTTTTAACTCTTGGGATCATTATGCATCAATTGCCTTTGATTCAGGGTTATCATTTCATTGAGTAAAAGTGTTTACTGGATAAACAAATTATTTCATAGTGTGCATTTGTCTTAAGCTTAATTGCAAAAGGTTTAATTGTAAATACCCTAGTAGTTATCTCCTACTTTTGTTAAAAAAAAAGAAAGAAAGATTTGTTTTATTATTTTTTAATCATGGGAAAGGTAGAGATATCTGTGGTGATTTGAAAGAAAATGCCCCCCAAAGGTAATGGTGCCTCTGGGGGGGGGCATTGAGGTCTCTTTCCCTCAAACTTCTCTCAGTGTGACAGTCAGCCACCTTCCTACAGCCTGCAAGATGCAGCACTCAGCTACAGCACCACATCTTCTCACGTGCTTGCATGCTCCCTGCCATGATGATAAGGGGCTAAACCTCTGAAAAAGTAAGCGAGACACCCCAATTAAACATTCTCCTTTATACGAGTTGCTATGGTCACGGAGTCTCTGCAGAGCAATAGAAACCCAAACTAAGGCAGTATTTTCACATGTGTGCAGGTGCCAGTGGATGCCAAAAGAGACCATCAGATCCACTAGAGCTGGAACCACGGGCAGTTGTGAACTACTTGATGTGGATTCTGGAGAACAAATGCAGTATTTTCTTTTTTTTCTTTCTTCATTTTTTTTTTTTGCAAGTGTACTGTGTACTCAATCACAAAACAATCCTTCCAGACCCTATATCCTACTTCTATTACATCTTCAAAGATTCATTAAAACCACTTTGGGGCATCAGGAATAAAACATGCATGTCAGGGATGCAGTGAGCCCTGAGTTAGGTGATGATCTGCAGAGTGGGGTATAAGATAACTTCTGTTTTGATTTCCATCACACCCACACACCCCCCCCACACACACACACTTCCTCCTGTCTTCTGTAGACTGTGCCAAGGCAATATGGCCAAATTCCATGTTTTTACAGAGATGCTGCCATGATATTGATACATATGCCACAATCAATGTAATGACTGTGGTGAACATTTCTATTTACTGTTCACACAGTCCCCAACAAAGCACATGACCTGAAGGAAGCAAACTGAGCAGCCCTGACTCTTTTTTGGAGTTAATCATTTTCTGAGTGGAGAAATTTCAAATACCAAGTCAAGCATCGCTGACCATCAGAGATTATACACTGCTAGGGAAATCCACATGGACAAAAAGAAGTGAAGCCACCAATATCATGAAATCACTAGGGAGCACTCATCTGACTTACAAATGCTGCTGCTGGTTTTTCAAAGGGAAGAATAGGTTTGTATCACTGGGGCTGAAATTTCCAGAAACCGTAATGTACAACCAAAACCTTATCTAGAACTCTTATCTTTCGTTTTAAAGGTTACGTCTCTGCTATTCTGATTTTAATAAGCAGAATTATTTTTCAAAAGTGTGACCTAATTTTATTATTCATCTTTGAATATTCATTTCCTATGTGATGGGGGTAGAAATTTAAAATTCAAACGATTTCCTTTTCTTTAATTCTTAGAATCTCATCTAGTACTGAAAGTTGCAGTTCATTTATCACAATACACAAATAGAATAAACTTCATAATTAAAATTATTTGCAACTTGGTACTTACAAGTGAATAAACTATAAATGCCAGTTGCATAACTCAGATTCCTTACCAACTATATTAAGGAAATTATTCATCTACTGAGTCATTGGCTCACAGCACTAAGAGGAGCATTAAGGTTCAAACTCGCTGCCTACAAACCCTCATTACCTCCAGGTACACAGAGGTTTCTCTGCAAGTACAGGTCATTTTCCCAGAAAGGTACAATGTTATGAATCAAGTCTAACACTTTTAAATGCATTGCAATAATAAACTAAAGCAAGCCATGCCAGATACTGAACAAATCTTTACAGGATCTCATGTCTGTGATCCTTGTCTAAAGTCTCAAACCAAGGTTACAGCAGGGGATACTAGAACTTCGCTGCCAAAATGCTATATTTTTCATGATTTTTTTTTAAGGTAATAAAAGCATAGATCAATGAAGGAGCATAATGTTTCTAGAAAACAAGTCATAGCTGTCCCCAATTGGAACACGCCATCTGTAAATGTTAAACATTTGAGAGGAAGGCTCTTAAGACAAATACACACTTATTGATGATGAATGCACAAAGGCAATCACACAGGGTCCCATCCATTTCCTTCCCTATGCATGAGTTCCTTTAGCTGCTTTACTAAAGGACAGTAGACTGTATAACTTAAAATCCCCGAAGCTCAATAGTAGTTACAAAGGCTGAAAGTCAGAACCACAGTGGTTACAGAACCATGATCCAAGAAAGGATCTCTTCTAGATTTTATTTTCTGTTCTGACTCTCTTTGGAAACACTGATAAGATGATATTTGACACTATTTGGCTTCATAGGTCAATCCCTTCAATTTCTGTCTTCAAGAGCTACCCCCCTTCATCTATTTTTTTTCAATTTCCCTCTTTTTTTATATATAAAGAAACCAGTCGCTGGTTTAAGGGACATTCACATTCAATGTAACATCACATTGGCTTCATAAAAATTGTATAATCCTTGTATTAAAAAGGTTACATTTAGTGAGACTATGGTATTAGAACCTTAAAGCGTTTGAAGAGGTACAATTCAATCCATTAATTCTCAAATCTTTTAATTAAAAGGACACCTTCTGAATAAAATGATGAATGCAATTTTGTATAATTCCTCTGTATGAATCATGAATATTTGGCCAACTCAGACATAAATAACTATAATCAATTATAATTCCAAACCCCACTATTTGGATAATATAAAGGGTATTTCTAAGTCAGTGATAAATTCTGCCTTTGATATGAGTGATAACAGTTACCCCACATAGCAATCAGGCAGCTACCCCAAATCAATGATTTCTTACGAAATTTCAGTTTTATTGTTTTAACTTTTGTTTATCTATGAATTTTCAAATTGTATGTGGCCTCTTCCATTGTGTATTCTTCTGATGAGTATTTTGAAACTCTGACATATATTTCCTGTGCAGAGACATACTAAGTCTAAATTCCAGACACCCATTAGTGTGTGTTGACAAATTCTGAAAGGTGTGGTAATTCTACTCAGTAGTACATTTATGAAACAGCCTACTGGTGAAAATAGCTTTATTCATCCGCCAGTAAGAGAAACATACACTCACCGCATGCAGAAGGACATCCCCCATCACCTTAATCCTCCTCTGTTGTTCAGCTTCAGTTCCTAGCCTTTGCCATACACTCCCACTCCTGCCACCTGCTGCTGCTCCTTCTACCCATTCACTAAGGGTGTGCCAAAATAATCCTCTTAAATTTAAAGTTGATTGCCTCTGGTATTTTTGGTAGAAAGTTGGCTAACACACATACAGTTTTTTGCTGATAGATATTGGTGTTCTACACACATCCACACATGTATAAAACTTACTTGACACACACACAGCAAACACATTCCACACATCAATGAAAATGCATCACTTAGAAGACTATTTAGCATTTCTGGTTACACCATACTACATATTACAGGTTACACCATAAGTTGATCAAGGTAACAAGTTGAAATCATGACAGAAGAGGAGATGGTAAGAATTCGAGAAGTATAAAATACAGAGGATACCTGTGAAATGCTGGCCTGTGAACATGATCTAGATGTTGCATAGATAATAGCAGCTGTGGCTATCTGTGTAAGATCAGGCCAGTGGATGTCAGGAATGCTGCACCCATGAACTCTCAACAACACTGTTGCCTAATCAATACCTTAACAAGGATATCATCAGTAACCTTGCTAACAGAGATGAGGGAAATCTCTTGGGGCCTTGTCAATAGACAAAGAAATACAGACATTTAAAGAATGATGAGAGCAGAAGAAATGATATTTCTCAGGAAAGATTGCCCCAATTGGTACCCAATACCAAATGGTCATCCCTATAATCACATATATGCAATTAACATTATAAGTAGTGTACAGGTTGTGGTCAATAAGAATTCATGCACACACACACACACACACACAGACACACACACACACACCAACAATTAAACAGAATTTTGCCATTAGTTTGAAAGAGAATGAGAAGGACTATATGGGAGGGGTTGCAGGGAAAAATAGGAAGCATGGAAACAATGTAATTTCATTTAAATTAAAAAACTCAAAACAAAAGTAATTTAATATTCCATCATTTTGCCCCCGAGGCTCCAACCATAGCAGAGGACCATTGGCAACTGGTGGTTCCTGGAGGAAAGCAAATCACTTTTCCTTGGGAAAGTTGCTGGTGGTAGTAGATTTCCATGCCCGGGTGTATAACCCCACATCTATGCATTAATTAGACTCAGTTGGCTAGAAATAAAACAAAACAAAACAACAACAACAGCAACGAAGAACAAAAAAAAAAAAAATACAGAGAGAGATGCATTAAGAGTACCAAGAGGGAATTGGGGAGATGGGGTCAGGGTTGGCTATACTCAAGGCACACTGTATACATAAATGAGCATTTTCAAAAACAGTTTTTTAAATGACGAATAACTAAAAGGCTGCACATATTTATAAGCCTTATAGAAGTGAGTATATTGTCTTGAAACTAGCAGAAATGTAAAGAATACTCATACAGCAATTAATGTGTCAGCTCTTTAGCCCAAATTGGTTCCACATGAATAACTGTTTAGATGTCATAAAGCCTCAAAAATCTTAGCCATTTGCTACATGTTGACATGTCTGGTCCGGGCACTGTTCAATATGTTGGTCTCATATATCATACACAAAGAAGATTTATCAGATTTAGAAATATGTTATTTGGCAAAAGCAATAAGTACTAATTACACCTTGCCTTCTAACATTTGCTTGGTCTCAAACTATGCATAAAGAACTAAATTATTTTTACTTTACGACTTTAAATTATAGAGAAGAGGAAAAAAACACCGAAAATAATTAGTATATAGACTTGACAGCCTGGATTTATTTAAGCAATTTAAAAAGCTGAAATAATACCAACTAATGACCAACATATTAATATTTTAAACAGCAAATCTGAATTATGACTCATTAGGAATGGTGAAATGAAAAGTACTCATTAAACACATAACAAAGAACAAATGCCCATTCCATGTTATTTGAGTTTGAAGTTTTAAAAGCTGATGAAAATTCAGCTCTGTTTAAATTTCTGTTAATGACTGTCAGGTAGAGAGGAAACATAAATAGAATGACAGAGTGACTTCAACTAAAAAATTTGTAAGATCCTTTATGTCATCATCTTCACCTGAAAAGATGCGGTCTAGGCGATGGAGAACTGCTCAGCAGGCAAGAGTGTTTACTGCTCTTGCAAGTGGTCTCAGCACCCACATCTGGGGACTCACAAACACCTACACCTCCAAGTCTAGGAGCCCTCACTCCCTCTTCTTGCTTTCATGGGTATCTTTACTTAGGAGAAGACACCCACACACCAACACACAACATATGTGTAAATAAAAATAAAATAAATATTATTTAAATATGCAAGTTTATATGCATAAAGAATCACCAGTAATCATATATTTATTAATCCTGCAGTTATGTTGAGCACTTCTGATCCATAGAAGGCCTCAAATTATCACCCGGCTACATGTAAAGTCCTGTCTCCCAACAGTTTCCACAAAGTTTTAAGACAAAAACGATGCTTAACAGACATCCTGTGCACCCAAGGTGGAGGAGAGAAGATGATACCAGGGGCTTCATATCTAGCTAAGAAAATCTGAGCCCTTGGTTTATGAGGAAAGAACTTACCTCAAAGGAATGAGCCAAAGGTGAAGAGTGATAGAGGAGGATACGCAGTACTCTACATTCACTTATGCATACATGTGTACATACCCACATGTGTACACGCCCGCACACACACACACACACACACACACACACACACTCACACACACCATGATTGATATAGATGATAGATATGATAGAGAGAGATGATAGATGATAGGTAGGAATGTAGATGATGGATAGACAGACAGACAGATAGATCCACCTACTTTTGGAAAATTAGTGCTTAAATATTCTTGTCACTTAATTCTACACATTTTTTTTTTCTGATTCTATTACGGTTTAAATGGATTTGGCCACTTAATCTGAATGACTGTTCTAGAATCATTAGTTCATCCTTTTGAGAGTATTATTTTCTAGGAAGGCCACCATCAAATTGAGCTGGACTAAGGTGACTCCTCTTGTAATTGTCTACTTTCTAATTTACTCACTCTCCATCATTCTTCTATACACAATTCCCAGTCACATCCCAACACACATGGTAGGGGTGTTTCTATTCTTTCTTTTACTTAGGCTTTGTAGACAATCCTGGAAGGAGGCTGGCAAGATTGCTCAGTGGGTAAAAGGAGTTGCTGCTAGGGCTAACAAGCTAAGTTCAATGTCCAGAATGCACTTAGTGGAAGAAGAAGAAGACAGGCTCCTGAAAACTGCGCTCTGATCTCCTCATGCATACACCCATAGAAATGAAAACTAAATGTAAATGAATTATTTTACAAACATAGGAAGTGGGTAGTGCAATTATTCTTATTTTGTTACGAAATGCCACAGGAATAGAAATAAGAGCTAAACCAAGGTTTAAGTAACCAAACATACACAGACACACAAACACACAGACACAGACAAATGCACTTTTAATAAAAGCAGAATGCCATCAATCCGGCAGGCCTAAAACTTGTTATGTAGTGGTGGATGATCCTGTATTTGTCATCATCTTCTCTCTTGCTTTGGAGTGTTGGTATTGAAGCTGTGCACTACCACACCCGGTTTGGGTTTTGTGAGTGACTCGGATGTTCCATGCATGTTCAGCAAGCACTCTACCTACTGAGCCCTAGCACTAGCCCAATTTTTTGTCACCGTAAGCAGACTTTTTGTCTAATTCCTACAAATCCTTACCAATAAACACATTGTGCATAGCAACTTGTCAACAGTTAAAGTATCTATATGTGAAATTTTGACCCAGGGGAGGATGATGCAGTGATTCATTTCTTGTCCTATTTTATGTGGACTATCTCTCACTCCTGGAAATCTATATGGACACTCCATTGGAGACATTGCCATAGTTGCTTTAAACCTATGATAAGTCCTAGGAAAGTCTATGAGCTAGATCTCCTTCCCTCCTCTTCTATCTTCCTTCTTCCTTAAGTTCTGCAATCCAACTTCATTCTTTTCTACAAATAAACTGCTGTTCCTTTTGCTTTTTTTTCTATGCCCTTAATCTAGTGCTCATGACATTTTGGACAACCTGTCTAGATGTAAACAGGAGACGAGTCAAAGAGTTCATAGAGAAAACAGGAGTGTGCAGCCATTCTGCCCCCACACCCACACCCAAGTTCTAGTACAATCATCAGAGTCACTAACACATTTACAACTGGAGGGCTTTCACTAGTTCATTGGAACAGTATATGAGAATGGTTACTAAAACCAACTCACATTGAAAGAAGTATGCAAATTACAGCGGATCAGCACACACCTAATTATTCTTTAGATGGAAGTATGAACCCTGCGCCAAGGCACCCTTATGAAGCTCTCATAAACCTGCGAGATTGTGTCGTTAAACTTAATAAGCAGTGCTGCTAAACTGAACTGAAAGTCGTGTTTCTGGCCACCAAAGTTTAACAAGGTTTTCTCTTTGACAGAATTATGCCCTGCTCTGGGTAAAACCAGAAATAATGAAATTACTCATTAAAAATAATGAGATGCTTCATAATGAGCCCTGATCTATAGCTTCTGTGAAACATCTTGTTTGCAGTAGAATATATATATATATATATATATATATATATATATATATATATAATTAGATCCTATGGAGGGCCTCACCTTGGGATGTAAAAGGTAATCACTGAACGTACTTAATTATGTAAACTGATTATGCCAAAACAGTTTGGTTAAAAAATAGACTAGCTGTGGAAAGAAGTTACATTCAGGAGGAATTGGATCTAGGGGCAAATGGTAAAGAACATGAAGAAGACAGTGTAATGTACTGTTGTACTTCCATAAGCCATCTTTTGCAAATTTTATTTTTAATTATGTTTACATGTATGTGTCTCTGTGTGCATGTATGTGTGCATGTTACAGGTGTGTGAGACATGCCCAACATGGATGCTAAGAACCGAACTTCTGTCCTCCTCAAGCACAGATGTGCTTTCAACCATGGAGTCATCTCTCCAGCCACCTACAAACCGTCATAACTGTTGTGCTTAAGGAAAAAGAATACATTCTTTCCCAAACAGGAGCATCCACTGAAGGGTTAACTTTATTTCTGGGTTGATCAGAGAGGTACACTGTTTAAACTCCCTAGAACTCTTGCTCTTTACTATCCTTAACAGCCACTTTCCTGCGAGAAAAATGGAACATTTTTTCCCCTGAAGCCACATAGAAGTTTAGCAAGCAATTTCTTTAAACACTTCCCATTTTTTTCAAGGGCTACTGTGGTATTGCAGTAAGTAACTTTTCTATTATTTCCAGTTATTGTGGTCATCCATGTCACTCAGAAACTCTGCTGGAAACTTCCAATTGATAATCTTACTGGCAACAAGAAATAAAAAAGAATCTTATAAAGCAATAACAAGCCTAATAATAGAGGATATTTAAGTGATTATTATATCCCAGGCACTGTGTTAGTTACTTATCATCAGCTGTCATAAGCAGGTTTTAAATCCCCAGGAGTCAAGTGTCATAGTATCCCCATTTAGAGATGTCAGACTAAACCCTTCCTTCCTGAAGTTGCTTCTTATCATGTATTTTGTCACAGCAACAATGACAATAACAACAACAACAAAAACTAATACAGGGGGCTTGCACACTGGTTCTATATTAACAAGCTAACATGATACAGATATGTTCTTACACCAAGTGAGTAATTACACTAGCCACAGAATAGAATAACAGAAGAAAAAAACTAAAATTAACATTAACTGTAGAACTTCACATCCAGTTCCCAGGACACAGAACTTCTACTAGTCCCTTTTTATAACATGGATATTCAACTCACCTAAGTACAAATGCTCCCAACTCCACCCCCCAACTCAAACGATTAGACAGCTCTACTTTTCCAGGTAGGGTAGCTATAGCCAAGATTCCAGAAATGATTGCAGGCTAGGATTTCCAAATTCTATTCAAGAGGTAAACAAAAAACAATAATAATCCCCCTGAAACATTCTTACTTTTAAATGCTGGTGGAATATTTTTAAAGTGTATCTTCAGGTTGGATCTGGCCCTAAGGTTGTCAGTTTTTAGCTCCTAAACTGTGTTGGGACATAGTTTTCTCGCCATGTTCTCCTTACGTTGGACTGGACTTGCTCAGGCTAAGTTTCCTTCTCCTTGTAGGATTTTACACTGATTTTTGTTTCTTTCTCCAATTCTAGTAGTTTTAAATGGTTCTCAGTATCTGGTACTCTCTCTCTCTCAAACTCTGAGCTCTGAATATTTCCTCCTATTTGAGACTATTGGAGGAGGTAAATATTATATAACTGAGTGAGTGAGTCACTCCACTCTGGGGACTCACCTGCCTGTCATCTGGTTAGGCTGCTCGCCTGCCTGGAACCCAGGAAAGTGCAGAAATGAAATCTCATATTAGGCTTAGTTCATTGGTTTGCACAGAAGACACAAACCTTTGTCTAAACAGCACTATGTGTTAGGGGGTAGGAAAACATCCCAACATATGCTGTCTCTGAAGGTTTTAATTAATACTATTTTAAAGTGAGGGGGGAAAGGCAATTATTCCATAGTGCATGTGATAGTGATTAATGTTAATCTGAGAGGATACAGAATAGCTGTCTTCCACCTCCCTAATGCAGAGAACCTTTGATACAGTTCCTCATGTCGTGGTGACCCCCCCACAACCATTACATTATTTACATTTTTATCTCATAACTGTAGTTTGGCTACGGTTACCAATCAATATATATATATATATTTGTGGAGATAGCAGTTTGCTAAAGAGGTTGAGACCCAAAGACTGAGATCGAGAATCAGAGAGAGAGAGAGAGAGAGACCTTTGGGCATGTCTGGAAGGAAGTTTCCAGGCTGAGGTAACTGAGTTGGGAGGACATGTTTGTAAATGTCCTCGGTTCTCCAGGCTAGGGATCTGGAATACATAAACAGGAGAAAGTAGGCTGAGCATCAGCTTTGTTTCTTTGCTTCCTGATGATGCTAGGTGAACAGATGCCTGAAGTTCTGAATGGCATGTCTTCCCACCATGGTGGACTCTACCCACAGAGTGTGATTAAACTCTTCCTTCCTTGGGTTCCTTCTTGTTGGGTATCTTGTCACTGTAGTGTAGACCCTAATTAATGCACGTAGTATGACTATCAGCTGAAAGTGGTACTGTGTGTTCACTGTGTGTCTCACAATGTCAACCAGAAGGCTGGAAATGAAACCAGAGGCCCTGGGATTCTTCCCCAAGAGACCCAGTCTTTCCTGGTACCTGTTTTATGAGATAAGAAATCGTCATTATTCACTACACAGAAAGGCTGGTGTACAGGGATTCCCAGTTCAAATGTTCTCTGTGATGTCTAACATTTCATTCAGTCCACAGGGGCTTGCTTTAATTTAAAGACTTGACAGCAGTCCTGTACATCAGCACAACTCCTCATCAATCCAATGAGGGAGAACTCCCCTGGCTTGAGGCCCCATTGATTTCATTTATACCCACAGTTAAGATAGAAGTGACACAGGTCCTGGTATATGAAGGAGGTGGTTCGGAACCTGTATGCATAAGTCTCCTTGGAAAAATAGAAGAAATGTACATAAACGAACACACTTGAGGACTTTTAGAAAGAGTATAGAGACTTGCCATTATTCCTTCTCTTCTATATTCTTCCAGGCTGTGTTCATTGGAGGAGAAACTATTAAAACCAATTTCCATGAACTCCATGACTTCAGAAACAAAGCTCATTTATTCTTAATCTTGAAGGACTGCAATCCAACATCAGAATGCCAGCTGGGCCAACCCCCTGTGGTGGTGCACAGTGGAATGTTGTTCTTTGGGTGTGACATGAATTTTGTACTTCTGAATTCCCAGCAGCTGTAACTACCTGCACCGGAGCTGAGAGAGGGAGTAGCTAATGAGCCCCACCCTCTCCAGGGATGGATAAGCAGTCATGGATTACAAGGAAGAAGGGCTTACAGAACCGACATCTCTAAGGATATACAGACAGCTAATGTTGAAAAGAAGAGATTTCTCTGATGATGTATTTGCCTGTGTTCCTGTAAGAAGCCAGCTTTCACCCTTCAATTCACCAAGTTGTTCTTGGGTAGAATTTGTGTGTGTGTGTGTGTGTGTGTGTGTGTGTGTGTGTGTGTGTGTGTGTGTGTGTCACCGGTACCCTATTTGGGGTGAGTGGACACTTTTTTACATTTTCTCAGGAAATATTCACACAGAGATGTGTAGGAGATTATGTTCCATGCTTCCTCTAGCTTCTAGGGATTTAGGAATCCCCATGATTGTGGCTGTTAACACTCCTATCTCTACCTCTACCCTCACAAACCCTTCTCATATTGTATGCCCTAAAATGACATTCCAAACCAAAATGAAGGGTATCTGTGTAGTAAAGGATGACGTCATCTCAAGATTTTTAAATCAGTTACATCTGCTAGACTAATTCTGTATAACTAGATACAAATAAGGATATATACAAGTGCTTCCTGTTACTGTGATAAAAGACCATGACCAAAAATGACTTCTAGAAGAAACACTTTATTTTTTCCTATGGTTCCAAAGAGAGGAAGTCCATAATGCTGAGGAAGGCTTGACAACAGAAAGCCAAAAGAACACATCTTCAACCAAAACCTGAAGCAGGAGAAGGGACTGAAAGTGGAGCAAGACCTTAAAGACCACACCCAGTGCATCCTGCCTTCATCAAGGATGTACCTCCTAAGGTCTCCGTAGCAACCCCACACAGCATCATTACATAGGGACCAAGGGTTCAAATACCTCAATCTCTGCAGAACATTTTATTCCATTCCAACCCAAACCCCTATATTCTCAATTAAGACGACCAAGAAAAAGAGGTTAAAGCCTTTAGGCTTTTATGGAATTCCTCTGATTTTCCATTAGGATGTTGCTAGAAGATGTATTTTACTTTCTTCTCACAAGCTTGCTTTTTCAATCATGTGGAAATCATGTATTCCACTTAGGCCCTTCTTGTCAAGACTGCATGCTTTCTCTAAAATCAGAGAAAATGTCTGAAACCTATTGACTTTAAGGAAATTTCTCTACGGGGGACTATTCCCATAATTTCTTGTCTTTTTTTACAGTTGATTTCCTAAGGGATTTTTGGATGTGAGCCAGAAAGCTACCGTTCATTCAGTTCACTTCATGGATCTGTTAATGGTGATAGGGAGACATAAATGAGCACTAATTGCCTGTAGCCTGTGGAGTTCCCCACCTAGGGACTGCAGCACAGGTAAAGTCACAACCTTGATTACACTGCAGAAAGGAATTCCATAATGAGTCAGGGTGAGGCATTGTTGGTAGATTTCTTAAGTAGAGATGAGCAATAGCGCACAGCTGAGATTAAGTGTTTAGAGAGAACACATAGCAAAAGGACAAAATCATGAAACAATTCAGTCAGTAAAGTATGTGTCACACAGTTTAGATCCCTAGGACCCCTTTCAAACAGGAGGTGCAGTGCTCTTCAGCTGGACTCCCAGGTTTCTGAAGTAGACAAAGGAGAATCTATAGCTATTGCTTTTCAGCTCTGCTAGTCAAGTAAACTCTGAGTCCACATACATGTATACGTGGTTCATGCATAAACATATACATACACAAAATAAAGACAAAAAGGAAGAAAAAAGTGAGAACTTAAAAAGAAGGGTCAAGCCGGGAAGGGGTGGTGCATGCCTTTAATCCTAGCACTAGGGAGGCAGTGGCAGGCAGATCTCTGAGTTCGAGACCAGCCATGGTCTACAAGAGCTAGTTTCTAGTTCCAGGACACCTTCCAACGCCACAGAGAAACCCTGTCTTGAAAAACAAAACACAAAAAAAAAAAAAAAAAAAAAAAAAAAAAAAAAAAAAAAAAAAAGAGGAAGGGTCAAAAAGCTAGTCACCAAAACATCAAATAATTCAATTAAAAAGTGGGGTACAGAACTAAACAGAGAATTCTCAATAGAGGAATCTAAAATGGCTGAAAGAGACTTGAGAAATTGCTCAACATACTTAGCCATCAGAGAAATGCAAATCAAAACAACTCTGAGATACCTGTCAGGATGGCTAAAATGAAAAACACCAACCACAGTTTATGCTCCAGAGGATGTGGAGAAAGGGGAACACTCCTCCCCTTTGGTGGTGGGAGTGCAAATTTGTACAGCCTCTTTGGAAATCAGTATGGCAGCTCCTCCAGAAAATGGGAACCAGTCTACCTCAAGATCCCATAATTCCACTCTTAGGCTATACCCAAAGGATGCACATTCATACAAGGACATCTGTTCAACTATGTTCATGGCAGCACTGTCATAATAGCCAGATCCTGAAAAAAAAATCTAGATGCCCCTCAACCAAAGAATGGATACAGAAAATGTGGTACATTTACACAATGGAGTACTACTCAGTAGAAAAAACAATGGGATTTTGAAATACACAGGCAAATGGATGGAACTAGAAGAAACCATCCTAAGTGATGTAACTCAGTCACAGAAAGAAAGACACTCAGTCACATATGGATACTAGATATAGAGCAAAGGTTTATCAGACTACAATCCATAGCTCCAGAGAAGCTAGGAAACAAGGAGGACCAAAAGAGAGACATGCACTTTCCCCCAGTGAATGGGAAAGGAACAAGAGCCCCTGAACAATTGGGAGCATGGGGGGGAGGGGCAGAGGTAGGAGAAAGAGGAGGGGAGAAGAGGAGGAAGAGAGCATGAGGAATCAGGAGGATTGAATGGGGAGATGAATAGAGGAGAGCAAGAAAAGAGTCATTATAGGTTTAAAGAGAAATCTGGAACTAGGGAATTGTACAGAGATTCACAAGGGTGATCCCAACTAGGGATCTAAGCAATAGTGGAGAAGCTACCTTAAGTGCCCTTCCTCTATAATGGGAATGATGACTACCTTATATGCCACCCTAGAGCTTTCACCCAGTAGCTGATGGAAGCAGAAGCAGAGGTCCACAACTAAGCACTGAACCAAACTCCTGGAATCCAGTTTCAGAGAGGAAGGAGTGAGGAACAAAGGGGCAAGACCACACTGGAAAAACCCACAGAAACAGCTGACCTGAGCAAGTGGGAGCTCATGGACCCCAGTCTGACAGCTGGGGAACCAGCATAGGACCAAACCAGGCCCCCTGAACATGGGTGTCAGCTAGGAGGCCTGGGCAGTCTCTGGAGCCTCTGGCAGTGGAACCAGGATGTTTCCCCAGTACAGCAATGGGCTTCCTCGGCCCATTTCCCATGAAGACATACAACCTTAGCCTACAGACATGGGGCAGCGCCTAGGCCCTACACCAAGGGACTTGACAGATTTTGATGATCTCTCATGGAAGGTCTCACACTCCCTGGGGAGTGGATGGGGGATGGAATAGGCAGTCTATGGGGGGCATGGGAGGGAGAGGGAATTGGGATTGATATGTAAAATAAGATTGTTTCTAATTTAAATAAAATGTATTAATTAAAAAAATAAAAAAACACACACACACACAAAAGGGGAAGGGTCATACCTATGGTACCTATACAAAACACACACACACACACACACACACACACACACACACACACACACCTAAATTGCTTTGCTTAAGCAATGCAATGTACAGCAAGGTTTAAAGTTTAAGCAAAGTTTCAAATTCAATAAAGTTTAAAAAGTAAAAAAGTGTGCTCTGTTTTACTTGTTTATCTTGAACAATTTTCCTTTGTAAATATGAATTGTAAGGAGGTTTTTATGAGATGTAGTGTCTGGATTTAAGGATAAGAGAAGAGAAAATGTGATTAAAGTAAAGGTCACAGGTTTCCAGGCATAGAGCAAGCAGAATTCACTGTGCTTTTAAACATTTGCTAGAGATGTCTTCAGGAACATAAGCCCTCTCTTTAGGCAACCTTGCCTTTATTACTTATGGTTCAGGACTCTCAGCCAATAGGAAATGGAAATTAGTTTTGAGGTAAAGGTTTCCTTCCCTCCCCCATGTCCTCTTCTATCCTGCTTCATATCCAGTTACCGTTTCCATTGCTTCACTTAGCCCAAACCTATGTCTCCACAGGTAACTCCAACACTTTGCAGATCACAGTATGGTACATGGCCTGAAGCATCATCTGGGGAGGCTTGTTAGTGCAGCAGCATCTTTGACTCAGAGGCTAACTTGTTATCCAAAATTGTTAAATGAAAACTCACAAAACTCACACCTGCTCACAAGGTTACTACATGTGTTTTGACCTTCTGTTCCTATCCTTACAAATTCACTCTCCTGTCAAGACTCTGCATCTTTGTCTCATGTTTACACAGAAGGAGATTCCAGCATCCCTCCCCCGTGCATTCTAATCACCTCAGGAGTGGTGGCTGCTGGTTATTTTTTGTTTCACCAGAAGCACTCCACTACCAAAGATCTTCACTCAGTCTGTCCAGTGAAGAGCCTAACTATGACCGTTAGAAACAACCGAGGCTAGGAAGATTGCTCAGTCAAAACTACCTGTCACACAAACATGAACATCTAAGTTCAAATCTCCGGAATCCATGCAAAACTCCAGGCATGGTCTGGACATGCTGTAATACCAGCACCAGGGAGGCAACGAATCAATGCACCCTGGTTCAGTGAGAGACCCTGTGTTATTACATAGCGTAGAGAAATAATTGAGGGAAATACCTGACATTGATATCTAGCCTTCACATGAATGTATACACAAGTGCCCTTCCCCTATACATGGAACACACACACACACACACACACACACACACACACACACACACACACACAGAGAGAGAGAGAGAGAGAGAGAGAGAGAGAGAGAGAGAGAGAGAGAGAACCACATACACATAAAAATAAAAATTTCAGGAGAGTCTCATGTGTAACAGTGTTTGAGATAGCTATTGTAAAGCTGTTTCTTACTTACAGTGTGCTATTAGATCCAACAGTATAATCACCTGCAAATTTCTCCATCTGAACCAGGAATGATGGGGGGGGGCATCAGGGAGATCACAATCTGCATTTTAGTGACCAGGTAACATTTAGGACTCAAGTTTGAAAAGCACAGTCCTTGAAGATTTCCAGCCACTCACTCTGGTTCTACTTCATTCCTCTTGTAAACTAACAGGGTTCTAGGTAACTAAGATGAGGAAGTAAAGAAATTTAATTCTACAAAGTAACTATGAGGTACCCCTAGCAGATCAATGTTAAAATGGCATGTAAAGTTTACTTGTAACTACAGGTTCTTTCTTGAATAGTACCATTTTTTAAAAAAGGTTTATTTTTAAGTGTGTGTGTGTGTAGTGGGGGGCATACCTTCACATTGTGAACCCCCGAGTTTGCATTTGTGTTGATTAAAAAAAAATTCACCTAGAGTGAGGAGGGGTAGTAGCTAACTAGTTGACAGGAAGTCATCACAGATCATCAGAGGGCATCCAGGAGAGACAGAGAAACATAGGAAGTAGTAGGGAAGGCTTTGGAGTTATACTGCTTTTCTATGGTTTAGCAGAGCAGAAGCATGGATCTTTCAGAAACACTAGCAAGGAGAGAGGGCTAGCTAGGTCCTTATCAGCCTCTCTGAGCTCTCAGGTTTTCACCCCAGCCTTTGAATCTCAAGTCTTATTTATAAATAGGATGATAGAGATTTAGTTAAAGCTCCTTTAGTGGCATTGACAAGACCAGTTCCTGTGGGAACAAATTTCCCACCAGGCTGTGGCCTGATCAGCCAGGTCACTGCTAGGGAAGCAAGCCCACAACTATGGAGTTGCAATTGCTGGCTGAAACAGCAGTAGATTAAGGCACAACCACTCTGCCAAAACTAAAACACGTGTATATTTGTGTATGCATGTATGCACTCATGTGTATGTGCATACATGTTTACATGTGAATACATGCCTCCACTGAGTCCCCAAGAGGACAACACTGGGTAACCTGGTACTAGACATGCAGAAAATAGTGAGCTTCCCAGCTTGGGGCCCTGGATGGAACTTAGGTTCTCTACAAGAGCAGTACACTCTGTCAGCCTCTAGACTGACTCTTCAGTTCCTGGAAGCTACAATTCAGACTTCTCTCAGAGAGTCCTAATGTGAAAACTGCATAGCCACCCCTGTTTCTTAGAGTAGAGAATCCTAGTTTCTGCATACCTTTATACATAGTCGCACTCTACTTGCCCAATCTCCTTCCTAGATCTCACATTAAGTCATCTGAGATGATGACTGAGGATTAGAAGGTGGGTCTCAAATCTGGCCAATGACCATACCGTGTTTCCTTATACCCAGAACATCAAGTTTTGTATAGGTAGACTTATCAGATGACAGAAAACTGAAAACAAAACAAAACAAACAAACAAACAGAAAAACTACATGCTAGAACATTTCTGGAAAACAAAACATGACTAGACAGGTTTTGAAACATATTTATCAAAAGAGACCTAGCTATATTAGCTCCTATACACCTATTGAAACTCAAATAATGTGACTACAGAAGAGTCCTGAAACCCAGTCAGTTATACGAAATTGATATTTGGAAGGACAACATTTAAATATCATTGAAGTAAGAAAAACGATTCAAAGAAATAAAAGATTTCCTAAACCATGTTAGAAAAATCTAGCTGCACTCTTGGAGAAACTTAGATTTTCACCATGTAATAGCCCTAAATTGAATTCTACATATTTGAATTATTAAATCTACAAATCTTGTAAAAATATTTTGTGAGTTACTGCCTCATGTTGTAATGAAATAGTGGGCTTTAAGAAACATGAGGGAACATTACCAACCCACTAAATAGACTAGGCACAGTAGAACCTGGATTTCAGAAGTTTAAAAAGATTCTTTGGTTGCATCAGAGTTTCATGAGCAATTTCAAGATCATAGGGAGACTTGATACTGGCTTCTTAGCAATAAGAATATAGAACATATTAGCAGGAGATAGTGATACCTCACGTAAACTAAAAGTTAAATCTTCAGATTTTGTGCTGAAAACTAGGGAGGAAAGATGCCAACTAAAGATTTCAGGGCCAGGCAAGACAGCACAGCAAGTAAAGAAGGTTGCTACAAGTTCTCATGACCTGAGCTCAATTGCCAGGAACACATGTTGGATGGAGAGGACTGACTGCTAGACATTGTTCTCTGAGCTCCAAGAGCTAATGCACACATGCAGAAACATATTGCACACATGCATGCATGCACACACACTCAAGCAACATACAAACAAATAAGTTTTTCTAAACGCCATAAAATAGCTATACATTTTGCAAACTTGCTAAAGTGGCAGTGGCTTATAACATTAATACATATGCCAGGAAACCCTTATTTGCCTGCTCTTTGAGGAATCAAGGAAGAGATTAGGGAGAATTCTGTTTATTCATTTACATACAGCTACCTTAGCTTCATTTTTTGAATGGTTATTAGCTTCAAGGGCATAAAACATGGCTCATGCCAACTCCACCTGTACAGGGTCTGCTTTGAAAAACCTGAGGAACTGAGGTCTATTCTCAGAGCTCACATACAGAAGCCCAGTGTAGGGATCCATGTGCTTAGTCCTGGGAAACAGAGACCAGGGATCGCTGGGGTCTACTGGTTAGCAAGCCTAGTGTATATTGTGAATTCCAGACAGGTGGGTGAGTGACCATGTCTCAAAAAAAAGTGTATATCTCTTGAAGAATACATGAAGTTTTCTTCTGGCCTACACAAGTACACCTCTCTTTCTCTCTCTCTCTACCTCCCATTATGTAGATGAACTATTTTTTTCTACCATCCAACTGAGTATCAGGTATTCCTGACCTTGATGTCCTGAAAGAAGATGTTTAGGACTTCAAATGTCTAGACTATTTCTTCGGCTTATCTATATAGAGCTCAAGCTGTTAACCCTGAGTTAGGTCAGCTACTTTAACCACCTGTTGTCCTGTGTTTATGCCCACACTATGATGCACTGGACCCATGGACTGTGAGCCAGAAGGAACCCTTCCCCAATTAACTTACTTTCCTCAAATTATTTTATCACAGCAATGGAAAAGAAGACAAGACAGCATCTTGCAGGCCGGAAAACTGGACACTCCTAGAAATTCTTCAAATGTATATGCTTTTGAAGCACATGGCTTAGAAATTGATTTGCCTGGAGTGGTAGCTGATGGAGAAATGACACAGTGCACATACAGAAAAGCTGGGAACAGGTAAGTCATTTACTATGATCAACATACCTCATACATTTATTATATACAACAGGAAGGCCTAACTAATCTTAGTAGGATGTCTCTGTAGGAGAACAGTCTTAGTTTGCATGGAGGAGGAAGCTACAGTTGATTGTTCCCGCATAAACTGTCAACATCTTGGATGAGGAACATGAAACCGATTCTTCATGCACACACTGGGTTTAGTTAAAGGTCAACTCTTTGACAACATCTGTACTCAGACCAGGGGAAGGTTTTACCATTCTCATGGATCTGAGGAACTAGTGAATTTAACATGGTCATGATCATGTATATAATATATAATCCCTCCAGGAGTTCATATGGTCCTTACAAGATCATGGGAATTCATGTTTCCAGCATTGGATACTATAACCCTGAACCACAGAGCTACAGCCTGCCAACATGTGATCTCAGCTTTTGACCTGAACTGACTTTTAATTAACCAAGATTGCTATGATTTGCATAAATCTGATTTGCTTGGTCCTGACTTACAAGAGATTGCACAAATGCAAATTACATTCTGAGTCAGCATCTCATGCTAACATTACAGAACAGTACACAGGCACTGTCTTTCTCTACATAGAACAGAGTGTATGAGAGGAAATTGCATCCAAAGAAAACTTGGTTTAGCATGAGTGAACAAGTAGATCTCATAAATGAAGAAATCCTTCCCAAGGTCATTGCTTGCTGATGGCCCCCAGACATAGCCCTTGCTGTAGCCGTCATAAGCTGTACTCAATCAATTAATCATTCTATTCAGGTATAATTCCTGACTTCATTGCCTGGCCACCAACTCCTTTCTCATTACCAGAGTGGCCAATTGCCTTGCCTATTACACAGAGTAAGGCCACACACACACACACACACACACACACACACACACACACACACACACACACACACTGTGAGCTTAGACCAGAGAAGAAGTAACCCCCAGTAATAATCCATTCAATGTGATAATGGGACTACAAGCTAAGGCATGAGTGGAGGCATGTTGAAAGCAAACTTGTGTAATCTTTTCCCTGGATAAAAACAGCATTACATTGCCTTCTGCTGTGGAGAAAGATACCTTCTTCCCCTTCCTCCTCCTGATCTTATTCTGTATGCATGACGGATGTCCCAGTAGGGTGTGTATGTGTGTCCATTACTGGGTATATGCAGGTAAATGTCAGAGGACTGCCTTAGGCAACAGTCCTCATTTCTACCCAGTTTGGGACAGGTCTCTCCTCATCCACAGGCGTATATGCCCCCTGGCTGGCCTGTGAGGTTCAGGGTGTTTTCCTGTCCTTTACTTCCATCTCACCATAGGAGCAGATGAATTACAGGTGCTCACACACCTGACTTTGATGTGGATTCTGGAGATTCAAAGTCAGTTCTTAATGCTCCTATGCCAAGCACTTTACCTACTTGTCCGTTTCTATAGCCCCCAAGGGGCAAATTTCTGTCCCTGAAGCATGTTTGATAATTCATACTTGTATGATATAGTCTAAAGCCCTACATAACTATCATGGCTTATAATCCCCAAATACAATACAAACAATAAGAAATGACAGACAAAATACCAGAATAAAGCACAAATAACGACAGAAGATAAAATTTAAATGAAATATCAGTCAACGTTAGAATTATTATTTCTCTAAGACATATGACTAACGAACTGGATACTATGTGACTCTAAGGAGCCATGGGAATTTGTTCTCTCTTTGCTAATCCAATGTCCAGTCCATAACCATCACAAAGACTCATTATAGATTTGAGGGTGTTTGAGGGTGAATAATAGGGCCATCTTCCACTGAGAAGGAACAGCAACCATCTTTAGGAGTTTTGTTCACCAGTTCACAAAAAGAATATTGGTAGGCTTGTTGACTATACCTTCCCCTCAGAAGGAGGAGCAGGGCCATCACCTGAGTGTCAAAGTCAGTGTGTGTGATTCTGTCCGAGCTGCAGATGGTTCTGGAAGAGGTGATAGAGAACGAATCTGGGGAAGGGTGAGGGGAGGGGGTTCCATCTACACAGTCATGGTGAAGCCATCATCCCTGCTGGGTGGAGACCTCCCTGTGTGGCTGTTCTAATGTCGTCTATGCTGCTGATTTTAACCCCTCACACCTTGCTCTGTAAACAAGACTAATAACCTCATGTGTTCCCACTGTGAACTTGTAGAATCCTAACTCAGTGTATCTTGGGATGTTAGGAAGAGTGATAGACAATGTTTGTGTATCAGTCTGGGAAAAAAATTTAGCAACAAAGGGTAAAATTAAAGCATTCCACAGGAGGAGTGTGTGTGTGTGTGTGTGTGTGTGTGTGTGTGTGTGTGTGTGTGTGTGTGTAAGAGAGAGAGAGAGAGAGAGAGAGAAGGAGAGACAGGCCCACAGACACAGATCACAGACACAGTGAGAGTATATATTCACGAATACATATACATGCATGTGCAGGTGTGAAAGTCAAAAGACAACATGGGTGTCAGTTCTCCCCGCCCACTTTATTTAACATAGGGTCTGTTTGTTTCCCATCTCTATGTGTTTCAGAATAGCTGTCTTTACAGCTTCTAGAAGTTCTCCTGTCCATCCACCCCCGGCAGGAGTGCCTGGGTGACATATACCCGTGCTCTAATGCCTGGCCTTACAAAGGTTCTGGGATCTGAACTCAGGTCACCTGGTGTGGGCATCAACCACTCTACCCACAGAGAAATCTCAGCGTCCACATTTTTTACCCGCAGCTCAGCAAATGAAATGGCTTTGCTTCCAAATGAGCTTCTATTTTACTTTTTACCACAAAAGTCATTGCAGGTGTAAAAGTCCCTAAGAATGTCACCAACAGACATCAGGATTACCTGATGCCTTGCAACCCCAATTAAATGATTCGCTTTAAGAATGCTGAAGCAGTTAGGGAAATTTCCTGACACCAAGTGGCTCTGGCACTTTCTGCACCCTTCCTCTCTCAGCTCTGCCCAGGAACAGCTGGAGAGGTAAAGACACAAAGATGCACTGATTGCCCGTCAAGGAGCCCAAGGAAAATCTAAATTAAATGCACTCGACTTCTGCTCACCACAAGGGCACTCAATGGTGCATGGCCTCCACCTCTGAGGATGGGAAAAGCTATAGTAAGGAGAAAGCGGATGGAAGGAATCACCTGCAGCGATTCCTCCAAATTAACCATTTTTTTTTTAAACAAATTTCACAGAGCTGTTCTTGCTGATCTGGAAACACTTTCAGATGATTCAGTCTCTCTCTCTCTCTCTCTCTCTCTCTCTCTCTCTCTCTCTCTCTCCCTACCTACCTACCTACCTATCTATCTATCTATCTCTATCTCTATCTCTCCATGTTCATATATGTTTGTACCTGTTTGGGTAGGGAGTTTTCTCATACACACAGAGTTGAGAGGTCAATGTCAGGTGTCTTCACCGATCATTCTCAACTTCATATTTTAAGACAGTTGAACCGGGTGTAACTTCACAACCAGAGAGCCTCATGGATGGTCCCGTCTCTGCATTCTCCACCCTGGCAGGAGTGGTGTGCACCACATTCATCCTTTTGCTCTGAGTTCTGGACAACTGAACTAGGATCCCCACATCCCCGGCCCACAGTTTTCTCTCCTCAGAACACTACTGAACATATATGTGGGGCAGTGGCCACTGCTGTTTGAAAGATGCTGCTGTGTGAAACAACCAATTGTAGCAGAAAGTACACTGGCCTTGAGGGTCTGACACATGAACTATGCTGTTCATTGGCCTTCACAGGTTCTTCCTGTGCTTTGAAAGTCAGTTTTCTCCTTGCTCCTGTGCACAGACTCAAAAGTTCCACCACATGACAAACACACATTTGGGCATACAGCCCCTGTTCCAAAGAGAATTTTTATAGATAGCCCAGGAAAGTTTTGGGTGAGAGTTGGAGAAAAGACTCAGGAAGCAACTCCTTAGCTTTTTGCTCAACCATAATAGCAAGCTCCCTTGGGGGAGCAACTGAACTTCATCTGAAGATTCTGATACAGACTATGAGGGGGAACCTACACAAGGAATGCTGGGAAGTGACATAAGTATGTCACAATTGGAATTCAAATTAGGTTTACTGCCTCTTCCTCATTTACCTCTTGTGACAGGGCCTTGGCTAGAGAAAATAACCATATACTAAGTCTGGATTTTCTATGGAATCTAGTACTATGAACTCAGGTCTTCAGGCTTGCCTGGAGAGAACTTTACCCAGGGACCCATCTCTCTAGTCCTACTTCTGCTATTCTGACCACTTCTGCTCTATGACTCCATTCAAAGTCCTTTCTCTTTGCATTTTATATTCTCCTTACATTCTTATATCTGTTAAAGTAAGGGGATTAAAAATATTTTTGATGGAATTGGTATAAATTTGATTCCTCTAAAGGCTGACTGGAGTTCTATGGTGGCTACTTTTAACTGTCAGTTTCATATATCCTAAAATCACTTGGGAAGAGAGCCAGTCTTAATGACAGATTGTCTAGCTCAGTTTAGCCTATGGACATGCCTTTGAGGATATGTTTATTGAGTTGAGAAGACCCACACTGAATATTGGCAGAACTATTTTATAGACTGAGCTCTGAGCTGAATGAAAGGAAGTGAGCTGAGTGCATATTAACCCGTCTTCTCTATCTCTTAACTATCCGTGCAATGTGATCAGATGCCTCCTACCCTTGCTCCTGTGACACCCCTACAACAATGACTAACCTGTAACAGGGAGCTATAATAAGTTTGTTCTCCCCTAAGTTGCTTTTGTCAGGCATTATTTTGTCACAGCAACAAAAACAAAATTAGGACGTCTTATCTCTGTAGCACGTATCTCTGAGCAAATGCCACCCAGTGGTTTCCACTTTCCATTAACTCCTTCATCAGCTTCCGTGAGAAAGTCTATATTCCACTGGAGTTGAGATGCTACTTTGGTTTGATTGGCAGATAGCCCATGAGGTAGAAATGCTCAGGTCCTATAAAGTAAGTAATCTCCATATCAGAACACTGCTCTGGATAACTACACCTTTGGGTGTCAGTGCTCCGGCATTGTCCACAGTGCGTGCGTGTGTGTGCAGAGTTTGTGTGTATGTGCAGTGTGTGCAGTGAGTGTGCAATGTGTGGATGTGTGTGCAGTGTGTGTGCAATGTGCAGTATGTGTGCAGTCAGTCTGTGTGTAGGTACAGTGAGTGTGCAGTGTGTGGGTGTGTGTAATATTTGTGCAGTGTGTATGCAGTGAGTGTGTATGCAATGTGCAGTGAATGTGGATGCGTGTGCAGTGAGTGTACAGTATGTGGATGTGTGCATAGTGTGTGTGCAGTGTGTGTGTGTGTGTGCGTGTGTGTGTGCGTGTGTGTGCAGTGTGTGTGTGTGCGTGTGTGTGCAGTGAGTGTACAGTGTGTGGATGTGTGCATAGTGTGTGTGCAGTGTGTATGCAGCGAGTGTGTGTGTATGTGCAGTGTGTTCAGAGAGTTGCATTGTGTTGCAGTGTGTGTGCAGTGAGTATTCAGTATATGGATGTGTGTATCAGTTTTTGTTTTGTTTGAGGTAACATTTTAGCCTGGAGCTTTCCAATTAAGCTATCAAAAGCCACAGGGCAGATAGCTAAGTTCAGACACAGGGGAGAGCCTTCAACTCCCCTTCAAGCAGACAAGCAAGGATATGGTACTAAGCAACAAGTGGGTAATACAATACATCCAAAATGCATGAAGTTACTTTAACATTAAGTTTGGAATGCCTTCAGTGGCTTTTATCAAGATATAAAACAAAACAACAACAAAACCAACTTCTAAAGGGAAAGCTTCTGCTTGCTAATCATCCTGTAGAAGAAGCACTCTATTTGGTTTGTTCTCAGGCAAACAATATTTCCTGCATCGCAGTGATAAAATTTTCTGATAGGATTTCATGTTAAAAATCACTGAATATCTTTCATTGATGCGTGGTCCTTGGACACGATATCCAGAGATTCTGATATAACCAAGGTTATGGACTGGTCACCAATGGTAGCCAATCGTAGGATGACTTGGGAATTTAAAATATAAGCACAGTAATCAAAGAAGAAGGAGATGTTTGGTAAGAAACTGTAACTTCTCCCAATGAGACATAAACAAATGACTACTTTCCAGAAAGTGAACCAATGGCTGATCAAAGAAGCAATCAGACCCAAGTGCAACTTTGTACACTATATTTTTTAGCTAATATTGTAAACTAACAGCTGGACTAATATCGCATCTACATCACTGAAACATCCATTTCAGCATGAGTGTAAGCACCCTACTAAATGAGTTTCACTCAGCTCAACAGGTCAGACAGTCTCATCTTCCCATCACATCTACATCACTGAAACATCCATCTCAGCGTGAGTGTAGCACCCTACTAAATGAGTTTCATGCAGCTCAACAGGTCAGACAGTCTCATCTTCCCCACAGTCATTTCCACATGTATAATCTCTGTGTAGTGTTCTCTGACCCTCTCGGGTGGAAGTGACACCTTCCAAATCAACCATACTAAGACATACCACATCATATGACAGAAATAATAACAGGGAAGCAAGGGGGGTCATCTGGTGAATGCCACATGCAATGGGATTAAAGCTCCAACTCTGAAAGGCTTGGCTAAGACAAAGTTTAACCTTCAAAGATTCAACTTTGCATATCACCTAGAAAGCCTGGAAGCATCCTGCATGCTCCAGAAGTACAGGAATAGCAACGGTCATCGTCACCATTAGCACTTATGGTAAAGGATGTAAATGAATAAACTAAGCATCGTTTGTTTGACCAGGTAACTTTGCTTCATGGTCTGGAAGATGCCTAAACCTTTTTTTCTTTCTTGGTATAGCTCACAATTATGCAAACACTACGGTCTCTTCACTTGACAATCACTTTGTTTTATTTAGGTTATTTTATTTTATTTGTGTGAATATTTTGTGTGCATGAATGTCTGTGCACTACATGCAAGGCTCATTCCTGAAGAGATCAGAAGATGGAGTCAGGAACTCCTGGAACTGGAGTTACAATGTAGGTTCTGGGGACCAAGCCCTAGTCCTGTGAAAGAATAACAACTACTCTTGTCCCTGATTCAACTCTCTGGAATATCCACAATTTTCTCAAGTCAGACTTTTCCTTCTCCCTGACAGTTGACTTCATCCTAGGTACCATTTCCAGTATGTCTGTCCAGGAACACCTTTTTCTGGTGTGCGGGAAGCAAGAGGAGTATTTTTTCTTATATGATACAACAGTAGAGAGGTCATCAATGGCCATCCCAAAGATATAAACATCTAGTAATAGTTGATAAAATGACCAGGTTGATATTGCCAAAATGGACACCATCTATAATATATCTATTGAAATATTATCCTAAACTATACAAGGCTTCAAAGTCTCTTAACTTAAAGTCAACGTCCTTTAACTTTTGCTTCATTTTTCATATTTGGAGACAAAGTCAGCCTTAAAAATCACTGTGTAACTCAGGATGATTTTGAACTCCTGATTCTGCCGTCCCCCTGCTAAGAGCTGTGAGCACCAATGTATATTACCCGCTATATCATAGTTTTGTGAAGATTCTTAGTGACAGAAAAAGTCTACCTTAAACTTACAAGTGTTTTCCAATGAGGAACTTTAAAAAGTCCAAATAAAATCCCACTCTTCTGTAGTTGGGGTAATTTAGTGAAATCAGCCATGTAAATGCTCAATGAAGCATATAATTAGAGGATGAGTGAATAGAAATATAGATTAAAAAGGATCAAATTGTATTTTGGGGTCCAGCTTATGAATCATAACTAAATTGTAGTGGCTCATGAACACAGACCCTACCTCATTACTCAATATGTGTGAAAAATTCTGCTGACATGCATTCTTCATATCAGATGCCAAAGTAGACACTGCTATGCCACTGAATATCTGTGGGGCAAGAGAGATGGCTCAGCAATTATGAGCACTGACTGCTGTTGCAGAGGGCACAGATACTGTGAAGGGCAGTATACACGATCTCCTGTAACTCCAGCTGCAACTGATTTGCTATTCTACCCTGGCATCTGTGAGTGCACACGCGTGTGCTCCCATCCCCCCCCCCACACACAAATAATAAAAAATAAAGTAAGAAACTTCCAAAAAGTTAAGTAGCTCAATACATCTTTATTTCATTTTTATTGTCTATGGATTGTTGACTATTCTTACATTTTTTGATTTGGTGCTAATTGTATCTTTGTCTTTGTTTCTGAGACAGGGACTCTCATGAAGTCCAGACTGGACACCAACTCTTCATGTGACTGAGGGTGACATTGAACCCATCGTGCAGCACTTTACTGTTGTCTCCTTGCTATGTGTTTCTATGTGTCGTAAGAGTCATTTATTATATCCAGGACATCCTGGCTTCCCACATGCCCAGCTTTTCAAGGCCAAGTTACTGTGATGTATCAATACCTTGTCTGGTGTTTTCACTTTTCTATGGAAAACACAAGAAAATTTAGGCAAATGAAAAAAAATTAAGTGTCTCATTGTCCAAGAAACTTCTTCAAAGGCCTTTTGTTTTTTTATTCTGCTGACTTTTAGACAAGCATTCTAGGCTGATGATGACATAATTGTCATGGTTTAGAGCTTACCTTGATAGTGAATGGATAAGGGTCTGATAAAGGCCAGCACACATAGCCATTAGAGTTTTAGAGGATTCTGTGTGGCCAGAATGAAGGGTGGCTCTGTGTGTGTGTGTGTGTGTGTGTGTGTATGTGCACGCACATGTGTGTGTGCATGCATGTGTGTGCTATTTCTTTTCAGACTACAGTGAAGTCTTATGTATAAGTACTTAGTATGGTTGAGCAAATATTTTTGAATCATAAGAAATAGATATTTAGGTAAAGGATCATCACATCAAGAGTTGACAAGATTGCTAAATGGATACCAAACCTGTTACATAAGCATAGATACTTGAGTTTGTGCAGCCAGCACAGACAAAAAAAAGCCAGATGAAGTAGTGCATGTCCATAATCCCAATGCCAGGGGCAATTAGATAAGTCAATCTCTGGATCTCTTTGACCAACCACACTACCTCAAAGGAAAAAAAGTAAACTAAAAGAGATTAATAAAGGAAACTTGTGACATAGATATCTATACTTCACTAATGCACATCCACACCTATGTGAACACACACACACATACACACACACACACACACACACACACACACACACACACCACATACACAGGCACACAGATATGTTATATGAGGTGAGCTTTACAAAAAAAAATGGAAAACAATGTTACCACATGGAAACCCATGCTTCTAAGGTTCGACCATGGAGTAGCATGTAGCACATGTCTCTTTATCTTGCCAACATTATACTCCATCATTTTTTCAATATATATGTAAGAAATCATCCTTGAGTACATGGGCCATCATTCACATGAATTATGCAGCCAGCTCATATTTCCAGCTTTCCTACCTGCCCCCAAAGAACATTGAATTACAGAAGTGTAAGGTTCTTTTCCTTTTATTGTGATATAATGCCCTAACAACAATAACTTAAGAGAGAAATATTTTGGTTCACAGTACACCGTAACAGCCCGTCATGGCGGAGGAATCAAGGCAGCAGGGACTTCAGGCAGCTGGTCAGATTGCATCCACAGTCAGGAAAGGGAGATATTAATGATATACTCAGGTGGCTCTCTCTTTTTTATACAATACAGGATCCCAACCCAGAGAACTGTGTTACCACAGTGGGCACAATCATACTCAACCTAATCAAAATAACTTTCCATAGGCCATATACAGAGGACTGTCTATCACACAGGTAATTTTAGATCTCATCAGGCTTACAATTTTACTAATAATCATAGGAATCATTTATTTACTATTTTCCTAAAATCTGAAGAAGTTCTTGGTGCACTAAGTCAGTACTGGCAGAATGCAATCCTGTTACATATAATCCATCCAACGGATAACTATTATATTTATCCCATTGGCCATCTGCCATGACTTCTTCATTCCATAATTCCATTTGAAGCAGTAAAGTACAAGAGTCTCAAGATTAACTTCGCAAAATTTTCTTTTATTCAATATGTCAGCCAATTTCAATTGAAATAATAAGAAGAAATATTTGGAATTACAATTATTTCATGAAAAAAATTTATGTTTGAATAATAACTTGAAAGAGGACATGCCCAGTAGTTGCAACAGCATCCAGAGACAGGATTAACAACTTTAGATGGAAACACAGTTCATGAATTAATCCATAATTGGCTTAATTTATAAAATAATACCTTACCTGTGATTGCTACAACCTAATATGTACTGATCTCTCTTTTATAGCTCTCATTGTATAATTCTCAACAAGTACAATAGAGCAGGCAGTCTCCCCAAAGAAGTCAACATCATAAAAACTTTATGTTAGAAGATAGTACCTTCTCACCCCGCACCCTCCATGTGAAAAAGCATTAAAGGTTGCTCTAACAACTACACAATTTATTGTCTCTTATGCTGAGGCTAAATATTTTAAATAAAATTTTGACGCTTTTTAATGGGGTTTAAAATGTGCTATGTTAAAATTTTACTTCATCCTTAGTAAACACTTTTCAAAGTCATGAAAAATGAGTATGGGGGCAGCACAGAATTGCCTTTTGTTCTTATAAGAAACCTGAGTTTGGTTCCCAGTTTCAAAGTTTCATAGCTCAAAGCTGCCTGCAACGTCAGCCTCAGGAGATTGGACATCCTCTTCTGCCTCCATGGGCATCCAACTTCACAAACACACAGGCATGCTCACACATACTAAACAGTCAGATGAGGAACAATACTGTCTAGAACTGGGTTCAGGTCAGTATCCTTCTCCCAGAAGTTTTTTTTTTTTTTCTTAATCCTTGAATTCTGAAAGACATATGGAGAGTAACTCATATTCTTTCTTTTAAGGTTTACTTATTGTGAACTCTGTGTGTGTGTGTGTGTGTGTGTGTGTGTGTGTGTGTGTGTGTGTGTATACACATGTGTGTAGATTTTCCTATAGAGGATACAGAGGGCATTAGAGGTCTTGGACCTGGAATTACATGCCTTTGTGATCCTGGCATCATTGGTGATAGGATCTGAACCTTAGTTTACAAAAATTAGCAGCAAGTACTTTTAGTCACTGAGCCATCTTGCTCAGATACAAACTCAAGTATTCAAACTTTTTATTTAGATATTCTTTGTTCTATATTATGCTAGTTGATGAGTGGAGACAGGTTGAGAAAGGAGTAATGAGGAGCACAGGCAGACACTGTTGTTCCTAAATTGCCTTGTGTTTCACATGACAGACAGCATAGTAAGGCTAAACCCAGCTTTCTTTGCCAATGTGGTCTTTGCTGATTTATTATGATTCCAGGTCCCTTGGGATCAGTGAAATACTCTCATGTTCTACAAAGTCAAAATGTTTTCATAATAATCAAGAGTCTTTGAAGTTTGCACTATGTTGACATTTGTTGACTAATGAAGCAAAAGCAATCATGGATAAAATTCTGGCTACCTAGGACAATTAAACAGCACCAGATTGTTCCAGAAAGCAAGGTTTTTATGAGGTCATTTAGCGACAAAGGTGGAGAGAGCACCAATTTCACTGAAGAACATCCTTGTTGATGCTACAAACAATAATTTTATCTACATATGAACACTTACATATACAACATTTTGATATTTTCTGACAGAATGGGTAATGTGTATTAAAAATACCTGCATAGTGAGGCATAAAGGGTATTTCAGTGACAACCAAGTCAATTTGGCTCTCTGATTTTGAGTTTGGGGAAGTAGCGCGCTCTCTCTCTCTCTCTCCAATAGCATGATTTGTGTTTGAAGGAAGCAGCAGACTCTGATTACTCAGTCGAGCTTCCACCACCACTTTCACAATAAATTAGCAAAACTGTCATTTTGAAGTAAATAGCTTCCAATTTGTGAATGTAAATCAAATTCTGATATACACACACACACACACAGACAGACAGACACACACACATATATATACACACACACACAGAAAACACATACACACACATATATACCCACATTCACACACACACACACACACACACACACACACACATATAGTCTGATACTGAATCATTCTTACCTTCTGATGAGAACAGCATGTTTTTAAAATATATGTAGTTTGCCTTCATGTGTGTATGTGTGCCTAAGTACATGTATGTCCTTCGCGAAGCAACAAAAGCTCCCAATAAAGCAATATATCCCCAGCCATCTAAGTTCTTTTTTAATTAACTGATTTATTTTTTCTTACTTTACATATTGATCCCAGTTCTGGGAACTAAGTTATTTTTTAAGGACCTTAAAGAGCAATTTTAAGAGGTCTAATAGTGGAACACATTTGAGATCTACCATTTTTTCCTAAATTTACTTGCTCAATCTATCATTCAAATTTTCAGCATTATAAGAACTCTCCCAAAGCTGGTCAAAGCATTTATTAATGTCAGGGGAAAAAAACTGTTTGACCTTTGTCTTCAGTTAAGGTCACAAGTGGCTTTGCATATATAGTGTTTCATATGATTTATTTTAGTAAATCTGGGAATCTCAGAATTTCTCATTCTGTAAAACAGTGCATCTATTATCATGACAGCAGTCATGATTTTTCATTCACTTAATATTTCTGATAACAATATCCAATTATTACATCCATTTTATTTCCACTGTGCTAATTTTATGTTAAAAGAAATTCAATGGAGCTCAATTACATTTGCCTTCCAATTAAATTAGCATTACAAGAATTTAATGGGCATCTTAATTAGACCATGCTACCAAGAACAGTTTCTACAAATTAAAACCCACCTCTGCATGTCTCATCCTTCTTTGAATTAAACACAGGGTGCAAAAAAGAAGAAAAAAAACTTAAAATTTTAGAAAGCATAACATGTTGCACATGGGAAAATAAAACTAGGAAATTAAACTGACACACACACACACAAAGAAAAATTAAATTTAAAGCAAAAGTCACTTCAGCTTCAACTTACTTAATTGTTTCTACATGATTCCTAGTAGAGATGAACATTCCTTCAATTAAAAAAAAATCCCTCCCCCACTGGCATATATATCAAGTTCATAGATTTCATTATGGCTTCTTTGTACTTGTCTATAATGTATTGTGATAATTTTCACCTCACTTCCTGCTGCTGTATACCCTAACTCCTGTTGATCCCTTCTCTCCAAGCCAGCTCCCCTCCTCTGTCTCCACAGCAGCTGTGATTATCCCCACAGGACTAGCAGGAGGCTGGGTCCCTCAACCATGCATCTCGAGCCAGGCAGAAGCCCATGAAACCTCACCCCTCAGTGAAGATGTCTGAGTAGCCCGTGGTTGCTGGAGGAGCTAGAGATATTTTTAGTTAGTGGTGTAACCACTGGTAAATTACTCATGCTCCGCATGGTCTTATAAGATCAACTCTAAAGAAACTCATTGGTTATCGAAAACAAAACAAAACACAAAAAAGACAAAACAAAACAAAAAAAAAAACTAGAGTAAAACAAAACCACATAAAATACAGCAAGAGTAATGTTAGTTCTGTCCTTTGGGAACCTTGAAGCATTTTGGGAGCCATAAGTGACCATGCCTAGGCTCATTTGATTTCTCATGGCTAGTGATTTAAGTTTACTAATTTTTAGGAAATTTTAATCTTATTAAGTACAATTCACAAGGAATCAACTCACAACCCAAATAACAAGATTTAAGTACTGTTTTAAGACCAATAATAATGGGTAACACACAGCCAACATTTGCAATGTGAGTAGCAATCTGTGGCTTATTCTGCACAAACTACTTCTTTTCCTGCCTACAGCTTTGTGAGGTGGATATTATTATACCTAATTCATAATTGGGGAAAAGGACATTAAATAATTTTCCTCAAATCCTTGGAGAACGTAACCAACTGATTGCAAAGTTTTGCGGTTTAGCTTTCTCCACTGGTCTGTACTGATTCTGCAACAGGAACTTTGGGTGCAGATAGGCCTTCAGTCATTGCACATACATCCAAGCACTGAACAAAAGAGCAAAGCACTGTGATCAAACAGATTAAAAAAAAAAGTGTTTCCTTTCTGGATGACTGAAGGAAGACTAAAGAAAACAGTATATTAAGGACTGATGAGAGTAAGAGAGTAAGACGTCTGTGTATATATTCTGTGTTTAGTTTGTTTTCACAATGTAAGAGTTTTGCATATTTGAAACTGCAAAATCTCATCACAGAGAAAAACAAAGAGCAGATGGTTAAAATTTAAGACACCTAGAAATAAATGAATTTAATTTAACAAAGGAAGCAAATGGGGGCTCTTGTGATGGCTCAGGGATTAAGAGCACTTGCTACTCCTTTAGAAGACCTGAGTTTGGCTTCTTACATCCATATTGGGCAGCTCACAACCACCAGTAACCTAGCTGCAGGAGATCTAATGCTCTCTTCATGCTTTTAAAGGCACCTGGACTGATGTGCATATATTCACACACGCACACACACACACACACAGGAAAATAAATATTTTTAAAACTGAAAATTTAATAATTATTTCAAATGTCTATTGAACATAAAGTTTCTTCTACATTTTTGAGGGTATCTTTTGAAATATACTGATATACTATACCTCTAAAGAAAATGTTTTATCTAAATTTATTTCAGTAAAATTAACTGTAATGAACAAATAGACCCAATTAGGGTAGTGCAAGTTGTAATCCATCCACAAATATTAAAATAATCCAAGGTATTTGAAACCAAGTTTCTGAATGTACTACAAAGACCAGGGTCTGTAGAGATGGCTCAGTGGCTAAAAGTATGTACCACTCTTGCAGAGGACCTGAGTTTGGTTCCCAGTCACCACATCAGGAAGTTCACATCCCCCTGTAACTCCAGCTCCAAAGGACCTGCCACCTTTCCCCAGCTTCTGCAGATACCTGCAGTCATGTGTACAAATTGCCTCATAAACACATATACCCATAAGCATACAATTAACATAAAATAAATCATTTAAAAGAAACCTAGTATTAAATAAAAATGAGCACTTCAGACTCAATTATTAATAGAATCACAAATGTGACAATAAATCACTTTCTATATTGTTTGGCTACACCTATTGAGCCCAGTCACACTCCAGTAGCCATGCACACATTCAGCCATGGGCCTTTGATTTCTGAAGCCTGTTTCCTGTGAACAGAGCTGGACCATTTCAGAAATGGCTGACTCCAGCTCTGATTCATGCAGTACTGGAGAGACTGGCAAGCAAACACTCATTGGAGTTATTTCACAATGTCCAAAGATGCTGTCTTGAAAGTAATTCTATTGTCAAGCTTAGGATAACATTTAACTGAAAAAGTAGTCATAAAGGGGCTCCTATTTACAGGTCGGTTGGTAAAGAGTTTTCTTCTAAGCACAAGGGCTTGAATTTAGTCCTGAGAAAAGGTTTGTAAAAAACTGGCCAAGGTAGTGAGTACTTGTAATTCCATTTCTGCAGAAGGAAGACAAATGCATTTATCATGTTTTCCGGTCAGACAGATTAGCCCTAATGAAACATTTCCAATTACAGTTCCTGTCTCAAAACACAACGTGTATAGGACCTGAGAATTCACAATCAAGGAAATCCTATGGCCTCCATATGTATGCAAAGGCACATACACATGCATTAACTGCATACACACATAAAACAGAGTCAATTATACCATCTGCATTTATGACTATGTTCGAACAAAACAAAGAGAACAAGAAAGAAAATTTCTTTACAGAAAAATTATGTCTAATCGATAAAGAAGAACGAATATGTCTGTACAATTACCACTTTACAAACTTACATTACTATAATTTATTAAGGGCCATGTTGCTAATGAATGCTGAAACCATTAGTGGAAAAGCTGGATATTCAGGATTTCTCATACTTATAAAGGGAAGGTACAAAGTCACATTATCAGACAAGTGGACGTGTTCAGATTCTAATGTCAGAATGATCTGATATGGCATGAGAGGCAGGAAGTGTTAGCCTCAAGTGAAATTACTTCCCTTTATAGCAAGCATACAAAAAAAAAAGTAAATGTAGATTGTGAAATATTTTGTAAAAATACTATCTTGGAGTCTTCATAAATGTACAGCATAAACAAGCAATGAAGAATGTCAGGACTTTGCTCTATGGATTTATACAAGCTGTAGATGTCTGTGCAAGAACCGAACAAAATCCAGCTAGCCATTCATCCATTCATCCAGCATGGATCCTGATACCTGCTTGAAGAGCTGTGGCCACTTGAAGGCCATCTTCCTCAGTGGTGAAGACACTGTGAAATTACCTGTGATCCAGTAAAAGCCTCCATAACCATGCAAAGGTTAAATTAACCAGTAAAGGGTCAACACACACACACACACACAAACACACTTCTCAGTTCAAATGAATAAGACAAGGCTTATTATAGAGTCAAATTGGAGTAACCATGGAACAGAAACACAGATTTAGATCATCCTAACTTCCATGTTCCAACTTGGAAGATGTTTTATGGAGATTATGTGGTAATAGAACAAAGAAAACCATAAATTGTGGCAACTTTTAAATACACTGGTGGAAATATCAGAGAGACAGTTATACCAAGGCAGAAACTTTTCTATAGGATCAAGATGCTAACTGATGACATTATTTGATTTGGGTTGGTGGAAGCTAGTGATTTGCTAAGTTAATACATTCTAAAAGGGTTTTCTCTATTAGTCACAGGATGTTAGTTCTGACACAGAGGTGGGCAGGGAATGGCTATTCAGAGTGTTCAAACTAACCCAATGTAAGGTAATTAGCTTCTGAACCTATAGTGCATTGCATCCACACCATTGCAGTTTCAATCAGTCAATCAGTCTCTGAATACACAGATTCTTTTCAGGGTTCTCTTAGACAAAAGCAATGAGGGAATATTCTGGAATAAAAGAGAGATTAAGGAGACACAATCACAAACATATGAAGCTATTGATTAAAAAAACAAACACTGGCTACAGATGCAGTAGTACAACATTTGAGTAGTTTTCAATATAACTATGACATTAGCTTGCTAATAATTTTGTTAGTCTTAAAAGATTATCTTGAGTCCTATGTAGTATATAGTAAATTTTAGATATAATATAAACCATTTTGATATATGTATATATATATAATTTATTTTAAATGAGAAAGAAACAAATATATATGATTATAGAATGCAACTAGTCTATTATTCTGATAATATATAAATATTTAGGCATTGTAAAGAAAAGTAGTGGATTTTATGATAATTCTCAGGTGATAAATTATTCTCTCAGTAATATTATTTCTTCAAAAAAACTCACAAGTCAACAGCAACTGGAATAATTGAAGAGCACACCTTATTTCAAAGTATCAGAATTACTACCCTCCCCGAAACCAACCTTGTACTTAGAAAGCCAACTTTTCCCTGTTAACTCTCCTGCCTACCGAGAATTAAAGGACAGAGAACATAACAAGGTGATAAATAGAGGGAGTTATAAGGATGCAAGCCCCATCTATCTATCCATCTATCTATCATCTATCTATCTATCTATCTATCTATCTATCTATCTATCTATCTATCTATCTATCTATGTTGTGCCCACCCCCCGGAGTCAAGGTTTCTCTGTAGATACCTGGCTATCCTAGAACTCACTCTCTAGACCAGGCTGGCCTCAAACTTGGGGATCCACCCACCTTTGCTTCTGAGTGCTGGGATTTAAGTCCTTACTAGCCCCCACCACCTGGCCCAGGGTACAAACTTTGTGGTATATTTTAAGTTGTGATACCAGTGTACATTGTGTGCTAAGCTTGCACTACCCAAGTCCCACTTTTCCTTTTATCACCTATTGCCTGTTATTCCTGTAATTGCCTTTTGTCTTTCTAGACAGTTTCACTTTTATCTGAATGTCATATACAATTTTTGAATCTGCCTAAAATCTAGGAGAAACCAGTGGGAAAATTATGTCCACTTAGGTTGAAGGTATGCATTCATGGGGAAGGCATGGAGGGAGACAGTTGATGGCAGCAGGAACAGGCAGAAGCTAGCTCATGTCTGTGTCTGGGACAACAAGGATCCAACCTTGGGCAGAAAGCCAGGCAGCTGTGCACTTTAACCCTGTTTTCTTAGCTCTTGCCTGCCAGCTAGGTCACCCATTCCAAAACAGGGACCTGGTATTTAGACACACAGGTCAGCAAGGATCATAGCATATCCAAAGCGCCAAACACTTATTTTTGCCTCAACAATGAAGGTGTGTTTTTGAGAAATGAGTAGAAAAATGGTTGTAAAACTCTCTCTTAAAACTTGGTAGGCAATTTTGCCAATTTAAATTCAGAGAAACACTATTGTGAAGTGTCTTGGACATTATAAGGGAAGTCTGTAACAACTGACACTCACTTTCCTAAACCAGTACTTGAACTAAATTAAAGAATTAACTTGATTTGAGATGTGAGGAGTGCATTTTTCTCCCCTAAGCACTAAGACTGTCCTATGGGGACATTTTAAAGCAGGTATGGCCAATCTATAGCTCATGGGCTGCATCCATACCGGAATAGCTGATTGTGGCCCTAAACAGAATCATGAATTAACTGAAAACACTAGGATGTGTTTGTTTTGTTATTTTTGACTTTTTTTTTGTAACACTATTGTATGCTTCTGAGCATGGTCTTTGCAAATGACAACAGCCTGTTACAATGTCCAAAGGCTGGACACATGATAGAGATTTAATCCTTGACAGATTCGTTTCTATGTGAACTCAAAAGGAGGGCAGTGTTTTGAAATATGTGCTTGCATTTTTCATGAAGTTTTCCACCAAAAATAATCTCCAAGTGAGTAGGACACAGTTATGTTCCAGGCAGGAAACATGACCAATTACCCTCATTTTGGTTGAATATTTTTTTTCATTCAAAATTTCAGTGACATTATTATTAAGAAATGAAGACCTGGTGAGAATAAGTCAGGTATGCTAATTAGCCAGGAATTTTCATTTGCAAAGCCTTGCCAACCTCAGTCATTAACCTGGCCTTCAACAACTTGTTTGATCTTAATAACAAGCCTGCTCTCATCCTGTTTTCCAACTGAGATTCCCTTTCTTGAAATAAACTGCTGCATGTAACCATCAGAGCATCAGAGGACAGCTCACACACAAAGTAAGATGTGTAGGAAGATGGTGAGATGATGCCACAAAATAATTGGATGCTCAGGAAGTTCGTGGCCATCATATTCTCTATTGAATCCATATCTTAGTATCCTCTTAGGAAATACACAAGAAATCTGGTAAGGTGAAACCTGAATATATAGGGACACTGTGGTTTGAATATCTCATCTTCCCCTGGATCACTTGTTTCAATATTGGGTTCTGAGCTGCCTTTTTTAAAATTTGTGAGACACAAGGATGAGGGAAAGGGAAACATAAAAATCCCAGCTTGAGGATTTTTATAGCCCTTTGCCCCCAGAAATAGGCAAAGAGCATCAATTTCTTTTTTAACATGCTATCCCCAGCAACATGTTTTCATTTCTCCAAATTATAGGGTGTCTACCTTTGAATGCAGTGGATGGCCATGGGCCTGTTATAGCAGCATACAGAGCAGAGAAGGTTTAGCGCCCACTCTTACACCAGCTAATCAATTATTCAGTTGTCCCCCAGCACTCATGGGCAGAGTCAGAGACCAAGACTCTCCTATAGAAGGGATGCCTAGACATCATTAGACCAATGAAGGGATGAGGGGAATTACTGAGTTGGCCACCATAAACCCAAATATAAACCCAAGCTCCTTTTAAGTCAGTCATCAACATGGACCAGGAACCCCTTTCTCTAACTGAGAGGCTTACGGTGCCAATATACTTCTCTTCCCATTGCTTTACACTGAGACGTTTTCCTATTTTTTTTTTTAATTCTTTAAATGTCAGAGCAAAGAATCCTTCTGCTAGCTGACATCACTCTGTCATAAGACCAGATAGATCTAGTCACCAATTCTAATTTCAACCCAAAAATTCCAAATACCCCTGGATTTCATCCACTCTCTGGGAAGTTGTTTAAAATATTTTATGATGTTTTTGTCTTCCTTGCATCCTAATTGGAAGATATTTAACTTAATTGGCTGACAATATTTGATAATATATTTTAAATCCAGATATCAAAGGTACCACTTATAACTGTAGTCACAGTTAAAGATAATTCTTAGATTATTTTTGAAAGTAGCATGAGTTTCCTGAATTAAAAAAAAAAGATCATAGCAGTAAAATAAATAAACAAATCAGAAGTGTCGCAAATGTTCTAAAGAGATGCTACAGTTAATTATACTAAGATCTGTCCATGGGATGGAGCAAGGTCTAGGCATTAAAATGTTAATGGGGAGAATATGCTACAGGATGGAAAATGTTTATAATAGATGTCAGATAAAAGTGCAGAAGAGCAAGTAATAGATGATCTCGTACCCTTACACTGTCAGCTCTGTTACCAGAACATAAAATACCACAAAGGTGAGAGATACAGGGCTGATAAATTTCCTTCACTTTCAAGCCTTTCATAAGAATTATTACTTGGTAGTTTTCTCTAAGACAGAGAATGAAGCAGTTTCTCGGGTCTTTTCATGTTGCCATTTTTTTGGGGGGTGCTTTGTGCCAGCTAGCTCCATTCATTGTCCTTATGGTTCTGAGCCTAGCTGGGCAACCCCTATCTTTTACTTTTCTATGGTTTTACAAACCAAAGAAACTCATCAGTGGTCCTCTCTTGATGGAAAGCAGCTAATCCAACATGTCTTGTTTTTTAACAACTTATAAATTATCACTGAGGCTATACTTTCTACAACTCCGGCTTTGTGTGTGTGTGTGTGTGTGTGTGTGTGTGTGTGTGTGTGTGTGATCAGTAGAGAGGCTTTCAGAAGTCAGATAAGGGTGTCAGATCCCCTGAAATCACAGGATGTTGTGAGCTATCGGATGCGTGTGCTGGAAACTGACCAAGCTCCTCTGCAAAAGCAGCAACCGCTCATAACCAGCCGAGCCATCTCCCAGGCCCCACAGTTATTCTCTCAGACAGAGACACTCAAAGTTGTGAAAGTAACAGGAAACACATACCTGTAACTAAACCTCCAGTCAGTGGCTTTGCGACCAAGAGAAAATCATGCTAAGTTCCTCACAAAGTATTATTTTCAAGTACATCTGTTGTGATGTATTCCCAGAGGGTTAAATAAATTCCAAAAAACCATAAATCATGAACTGATTTTTGAGCCATCAAATTGCTGGTGGTATTTTTATGGTGTGTGTTTGATATGTAATGGGAGCAAAACCAAATGAGTAATCAAAGTGATGCTGTGGAAAACGAGGACTATCAGCATGGGAGTGAGAAATAAAGATCATGGGAATAAATGAGAATTCTATAGCCCTAAATTGCAATTGAACCACCGGTATAGGCTTATAACATATTTTATTTTCTTTTTAAGAATACCCCCTTGTTGTGTTTGAGGGCTGTGTGGGAGACTTCAGCAGATTCCTCTGTTCTGTTCAAGTGTATGAATGAGTGTGGTCAGCCCTGGTCTTCAGTTCTGTGGATTGGAGAAGCACATATAAAATGGGAAAGGGCGTAAGCCATCTCAAGACAGTGGCCGAAGCTCCCCCTAGACTGCACATGACTTCCCACAGGCTCACTGGCCTGGCCAGCTGCCCTGTTGCCCATGCACCCTGTGGCTACAGCAGCTGCTGCTGTTATGGCAATGCTTGTCGTGGCTCTTCAACATAGAAGGAAGCCCATGGTCCAAGTGGAGTTTTACAGTGAGAGCAGAGAGAATGTCTGTTTCTCACAGGGAAAACTCCGGACCTTCTGTGAAATCTATCGTCCCTCCTTTGGATTCAGGTTCCCCAGTATGGCTCAGGCCATCTGGAATATGGTGTTCAGGAGACACCAGCCACCTTAACCAGTTGCCCTTAATTGACCACTGTCTTTCTCTGGTGTGAGACACCTCTCCTCTCTCAACTCTAGCTCAACACCTGTGTTCTACTTTTGGGGACCCGAATTCTTCTGATTGGCCATGTTGCCCAGATGAACCCCAAACCTCTGCCTGATCTCTCTATAGCATCAAAAGAAACTGACTTGCTCTTCCCTTCCCATTCCTGAAGTGCTCACCTACTCCTGGGGTGCTCACTCACTCCTGGGGTGCTCACCCACTCCTGGAGTGCTCACTAACTCCTGGAGGGCTCACTCATTTCTGGAGTGCTCACTCAATCCTGGAGTGTTCACTCACTCATGAAGTACTCACCTACTCCTGGGGTGCTCACCCACTCCTCCAGTGCTAATTCATTCCTGGGGTACTCACTAACTCTGAAGTGCTCACTCACTCCTGGAGTGCTCTCTCACTCCTGGGGTGCTCACCCACTCCTCCAGTGCTAACTCATTCCTGGGGTACTCACTAATTCTGAAGTGCTCACTTACTCCTGGAGTACAGCCCGGATAGAGGAGATTTTTCCCTCCTGTCCAACCTGACTAGGACCCCAACACAGACAGGATAAGGAGGAGACTGACATTTTTCCAGGCCATATATGTATAATCAAATAAATTATAAATTATAAAATTGCAAACATAACCAGAAGTTAGAAGAGTTTGAGAATATAAATAGATGCCAGTTGTTGAAGATTAGTTAATTGGTTTCCGTTATGGGGGGAGGAGATAAAAAGATCCCAGAAGGGGAATCCAGAGATGCGAGGAAAGGAAGAGGGAAGAAGTATACCGTCTCGTGTAAGTAGGCACTGGGATCCTGGAAGATGCCTGTAGCTCATCTGTTTATAAAACTTGGTCCTGTTTCTGTTAGTTACCTCATTTGTTTGTGTACAGTTGCCACCACAGGCATACTACTAAAAAAGTGCTGACAAACTGATTTGGGGCCAGAGATTATTCCTAAAGAGCTAGCGCTCAGGAGTGACCCTCCCAAATAATGCATTAGCAAGCATGTGTCCTGAATCAACCCTGTATCCGGTTCTGAAAGACTTCAACTGTGAGCCCAGCCAGCTTGCTGCCTGTTGATAACCCAACAAGGGAAGAACCTCTGCAAGACAGAATCCAAGTTAAGCTCATCAGATTCCACTGACCAGATGGGAAGCACAACAGGGTATGATTTCATGATGTGGCAGTGGATGCAGACTAGGTCGCCTGCACAGAGCCTTGTGAAGGATGATCGCCTGGATCCTCCAGTTCTAGCTGGCAGGGGCTTGGAGCTCAGGTCAACTAGGCAGTCACTGGCAATGTGAAAGCATTTGTGGGGGTGATGAAAGATAGAATCAACTCCTGCCTCATACAGGGCCCCTGCCCCAGATGCTGCTGCCCCCGCAACTATTCTATTTTCTACTCTGCCAAGACATAGCAGGCCAGGAGTCCCTGTGCTCCATTTGTATTTCTTTATCTCTGCTTCTCTTGAAAATGACTGATTCAGTACAATCTATCAGACATGACCTAACATATCTCCCTACTAGGGTCAGAAGATGTCCTATATGGTAGTGGGAACAATTTTGTTCATAATTGTGAGCTAAAATTAATTATTTAAAATACTATATAATTATTTTCATTCTTTTGAGGGATTATAATGATAGAATATATGCTTTTTATTTAAAGAAATCATTGGGGCTAAGAAGATGACTCCATAAGAAATAAATAAATAAAAAAGATGACTCAAGTAGATAAGAGTGATTTCTGTACAAAATGAGGACTTACACCCAGTCTTCAAGACCCACAAAAAAATGTTAAATACCTACAGCTCCAGTACTTTAACTGGGGAGGGTTAGTAGCAAGAGGTTCCCTGGAACTTAGTGGCTGCTAGACTTGATCCAAGGATAGATAGCTGATGACAGACTAAGGAAAATAATCATTCATCACTTGAGGGTGGGTGCTACAGCAATAATTGAATAATATTTCTTTGGAATCTACATCAAAGCAATACACAGAGAAAATAATATTAAACAGAAATACGAGTGAAAAAATAAGAGCGCATAGTTGTCGAAGACAAACGAGAGGATCGTTGTCGCATTGTCAACTTATTCTGATGACCCACTGTGTGTGTTCTCTGGAACCAGGTGATTCTAACACTGCCTCATAGTCCTTCATCATAAAATTCACGTGTAATCAATATGATAGCACTAATCAATAGAAAGTAAGTATTGCTGTGATGGAGCCTAGGAAAGACCTCTCCTATCGATGCTGGGGTGTTAGTTGGCTTGGCCTTATTTTTCAGGACATCTGTGAACAACTACAGCTGTTATGAGTTCATGAGTCCTACAGCCGTTTCATGTCCAAAGGACAGTTTTTCACTGCAGCCCTCAAAATCCTTTGGTTCCTTTATTCTTTCCTCCAGCTCTCCTGAGGTGTTTCCTCTGCCTTGGCAATGAATAAGGAGCTATTTGATAAATCAATTATTATTGAAGCTATAATGTTGGGGAGGAGAAATTTGAAGGCAGAAAATGAGGGTGGGTATGATCATATTTCATCATACACATGAAGGAAATTCTCAAGAATAAAAAAATAAAGTAAAAAAAAATCAATTAAAAAGCATTGCTGTGATAAGTACCTGAGACAGTTTAAGGAAGAATTGTTTCTTTGGATTCATTCAAGGTTGATCTCTCTTCATTGTTGTGGGATTTGTGTAAGACAGAATAACACGGCAGCATGAGCACATGATATAGAAAGCTGACCAATTTATGACAATTGTGGAGAGAGAGAGGAAGACAGAAGGGGAGAGGGAGGGAGAGAGAAGGGCGTACACCCAGTTGCCTATTTTCTTCAACTATACTTCATGTCTTGCTTTAAGTCACTTCCCCAAATTGTCATCATGCCTAGGATTCCATAAAGGGATTAATCCATTCAGAAAGCTGACCCCTCATGTCCCAAAAGCTCCACCCCACCCCTATCAACACTGCTTTTGGAACAAAGCCTTCAACACTCTAGACTTCTGGCAGGAATCTAGCAAAACTACACTAATTACTACATAAAGACTTCAGTTCCAAGGTAGAACTAGGGACTTGCTTTATTCTCTTCTTTCTTCCACAAGCTCACTTGTCTATTGAGCACATCTGTTCATAGAGCAGCAACAAAAATCATTTATAGAATGTTTGTCAAGTGCCACCATTGCAAGTTCTTATCTTGACTTAATTAAATCACTCACCATGACAATCCTAGGAGTTTATTACCATCCTGTTGGACAGATTGGAAACCCAAAGCGCATGACTTGCATCAATGGAAATACTAAATAATATGAAGTACATGATATGTACTCAGCAAGTTATTTGCTGAAATTAAATATCTTGGATATTTTAATTACTGCTTTGAACAACTTAGATTTCAGAAAAACCCATCATTAGCAACCATGGATAAGACAACCCAAAAGGATGATCTGATTGAATTAACTCTTGTAATTTCTTTACCAAATAAAGCAGACCTTCACTTTAAAAAATATATATATGTTTGTGTTTATGTGTGTGCACACATGCAGGTATGTGCATGTGTGAGTGCATATATGTGGTTATGTGCATGTATGCATATGTGTGTGTGTGAGAGAGAGAGAGAGGGAGAGAGAGAGTGTGTGTGTGTGGTGTCTGTATGCACACACAGCTACTTTGTTCCCGTTTGGAGGTCAGAGGACAATTGGGAGAGTCTGTTTTCTTCCTCCATAGTGTTGGTCCAGGTCAAGCTCTCAATGGTCAGCCTGGGGTTCAGGCGCTTGAACCCACTGAGTGTTCTAATTTGCCCCACTTGGACTCTGCTCAGAAGAAAGCAGAGGCACTCGCATCCTGGAACTCTTTTCTTAAACTATTTATTTGTTTCAGCGTTTTAGATGGAATGTGGATTTCTAAATAAGATTTTAAAAGAACATTTGCTATATTTTCATTGAAGAAAGTCATTATTATTTTACTTTTACTTGCCTTGGTATTTCTCAAAATCTCAATAATCAGTTTTATAGAGTTTTCAGGTTGTGGGGAACCAGAAGCGCACCCTGACTGACCTGAAAATATAATTTGAATGGATAATGTGTTTTCTGGTTTGCCTATTTTAGTTTTATAATGTGTTTTTTCTTTTAAAATGAACTATGGAACCACTAGAAATGCCATCACTTTGGAGAATGTCTTACTTTGCATAAAAACTGAATGTTTCTGCAAGTATATTTTATAGTTTTTCTGTTTCTGATAGTGTGCTTATAATTACACCTGCCTTCCATTTTTTTCACAAACACATGACATGTGTTGCTTATACATTGCATTTTAAGGTTCAGTGCATGTTTGCTGTGTTGCTTTAAAGGTCAACATGGCATCGGCCAGATTCATTCAAATGTGTCTTTATCACAAGATGTGGTAAATGTCTGGAAATACTCCTATTTCCTATAAAATTCCTCAACTCAATTTTAGCACTAAATTAATGCATTCATTTAAAATTTGCCACCCACCCCCCAAATCCTAACCTTGATTCCTTCTGCCACTACCAATTGTCAACCATTCCTGGAATAAGTTCCATGTAAGCTAAGCTCATTTAATTTTATATGGCAGAAAGTCAATCTTACTGGTTGGTACAGAAAGAAAAGGTTAATTCATGCATGGCAGACAAATAAGTTGAAGTGCCCAAATCTTAACTCCTTTTTTTTCTCTCTCTCTAATGTTGTCTTTCTAAAACTCTCTCGCCTTGTGTCCATCAGTGTGTGGAAGCGATAAACACTTCCTTTTATAACTTAGACAACTATGAGAAGAAAGACATTTTCTTCCCTAACAGTTTGGGCCTTCCACCAACCCTCCATATGCTAGATAGCGAAGCGACTCTAAAAGTACTTGTTCAAGCTCCTTGGAGGCTGAGGTCATACCTTTGCACCTTGGTACAGTACTCGACACAGCACACTCTGCACCCATGCACCAATTATGGGGTGACATCACTCTGGAGAGTATTGCAAAAACACACCTGGAAACAAGTGCAAGTGGGAGGAGTTTGGTTGATTGAAAGAGGCTGAGCCAATGAAATAAGAAGGTCCTGTGTGTTAATTACTTACCTACTTAGAGAGTAGGAGAAAAGTATGCAAGCTGAATCAAGTGGCACACTACCAAAGCCAAAAGATGCTGTCTTATGCTGGAAAGATGTCACAGTGTTTAAAGCACTTACTGTGCAAACATGAGGCTCTGAGTTCAAATCCCTAGAAACCATGAAAAGTCATGACATGTAATGGGAGTATATATTAACCCCAGATATGAAAGACACAGGAGAATTTCTGGAAGATAGAGGATTTTGGCTCTGTGTTAACCAGTGAAATAAAATGAAGAGATTATGTCTCAAACAATATGGAAGGCAAGGTCAGTGTCTTAGTTAGGGTTTCCACTACTCTGATGGAACACCATGACCGAAAAGCAAGTTGGAGAGGAAAGGCTTTATTCGTCTTATACTTGTATATTACTATTTATCAGCAAAGAAAGGACAGGGCAGGAACGTGGGTAAAAGCTGCTGTAGAGGCCATGGAGGAGTGCTATTTATTGGCTTGTTTCACATGGCTTTCTTTAAGAACCCAGGACCACCAGCCCAGGGAAGCACCATGCCCCATGGTCTTGGCCCTCCGCCACTGACCACTTATTGAGAAAATGCCTTACAGCTGCATCTCATGGAGGCGTTTCCTGAACTGATGTTCCTTCTACCCTAAATACTCTATCTTGTGCCAAGGTGGCACAAAACCAGCCAGTACGGACACCAGAGGTCGATGTTTGACCTCCATACACATATCATGGCAGATGGAGGCCCTCAGTCACACACACACACACACTCACACACACACACACACACACACTCACACACACTCACACAAATGTGAATATACACACATAAGAACACAAGAATCGAATGCTTTCTTTTCCTTATGCCTATGGGTTTCATCATGTGGGATAGGAATACTTAAATCCAGAAAAGTATCAGAATGTATTGTGATTATACAAATTAGTGATTCATTGGGTGACAAGGTAATCATTAAGAAGTTAAGACTTTGGCTAGCAATCTTTATTTAAGCCCAATATTCGTGTGATTCAGGATCTCTGTGAATGTAGATAAATTATACAACTGAGTTAAAATTTTATAATTTTTCCTTCAGCAATCACATGGTTCACAGGAGAGTCAGATAAGATGGAACTGGTAAATAGCACAATGAAAAACACATGGCTGGGAAGGAAGAGCAATAATTGCATGCTAAATTTTAGCTTTAGATTTCCGGAGGGTCTTGGGTATCCCAAGAAGAAGCAGTCTGAGTCACAGTGGTTGGAGTTTTGTTTCAGGTTTTGGGAAGTAGTAAAGGCCGCATGGTTGACTGTTTGCTCATTACCCTCACATACCTGGCCACTGCCAACTACATTTTCAGCCCTATTTCCATTTGTTTTATTCTTATACACAAGAATATCAGACAATGGGTAAGGTCAAAGCCACCCCTTTTCTATGGAACCTGCAGGGCGTTTTATCCATCTCTGTGTCTGTCCAGGCATGGCTTAGGACACAAGTAATAACTGAAAATTGAATAATGAGATTCAGCCACTCATACTCTCTTGGCAGAGATGTTAGATTCTTATTTGACCAATTCCACCAGATTTGCAGAACGTCACATGGTTACCTCCAAAGACAAATGATATACACAGATACCCTGGAGAGAAAAGAGAGTCACACACGGGTCCTGAGGTACTGAATATTTTGTCAGGTGCGGTGGGTGTTTTATTGTAGTAATAAATTCAGGTGGTTTTTTAAAGTAGGGCTGAAGACAGGGACAAAACTCAGAAGTTTTGATTTTGCCAATTAATAGCTCTTAATACTTACATCTGAAACACTCTGGATAAACTGTTTTAGGGGAAAAAAAACACCACAAAACTAAACTGATACTGTGAAACAAATGGCTTTTCTCTGCCAATTATACAGAGAGTTCCTAGGTAATTCCTGGGGTGAAAGGTTACAGGCACATGCAGAGATTGTATAATACTTTGTAATAGTTTTCTTTTCCACTTTAAATTAAGTATGAGACTCCATTATTTAACCTCAATTAAACCACAAGGCTGTCAGTCCATTACAATTAGTTAAATTAATGTTCTGAATAGGAAAATGATGGTCTTAAACAAGCAATAATTAACAGCCTGTAAGCACCCTCCGAACGGCCACCCCAATCTCTCTCTACATGACAACTCTGAAAGTTTCATTTTACATGGGTTGGTTTGCTCATAGCCGATTTCTGAAAATGGCATTCCCACCCGCCCCCACTTATGCTGGTTTTCCTTGCCTTACATCCACGTGGTCCTAAAATTTTCTGTAAGGTGGGTTCCTGAACCCTACTATGCTTCCACAGACCTTAGAGATAATTCCTGTTCGTAGTCATACTATCAAATATTATGCTTTTCTGTGTGTGTATATATGTTTCTTTCTATCAAAAATTAACAAAACCTTTGGGGACCATCTGGAGAGACAATACTGAGATCTAAACTTAGCTTCTGCATACCCACATGGGCAACTCAGGACTACCTGAAACTCTAGTTCCCTTGACCTTTGGCGCCCTCTCTTGGCCTTCCGTGGTCATCTTCACTCAAATGTGCATATCCTCCAATAAACATACAGACACATCCTTAAAAATAAAATGTACCTTTAAAAAAAGAATTTTAGGGGACACAGAGTTATACCTACTAATTATTGTATTTTCATATTTGTTAAAAATAAATACCACTGATGACAGGGCTATTAATACAATTTGTACCCATAAATACCAACTGGGCACTCAAGGAAGAAGTATATTTTCTTTCCTATTATTTTTGAAATTATAACATAATTGTAATGTTTCTCCCTTCATTTTACTCCCTCAGAACATTTCCATATACACCCCTTTACTCTCTTTAAAATTCATGGCCTTCTTTTCAATTAATTGTTGTTACAGGCATATATGTTTATTCATATATATTCCTAAATCCAACCTGCTGTGTTTGTAGAATGTTACCTGTATCTATGTATGTTTTCAGGAATGACCATTTGGTATTGGATAATCAATTGCTGTCTCTTCATGGGAAAGACTATTTCTTTTTCTCTCAGCATTCCTCGATGACCTATAATTCTTTTTCTATTGTTAAGGCCTTGAGAACTGTTCCCATACACTTTGGTGTCTATTTTTGTTGTCTTCGTTCAGCTCAAGTTTAGAAATTTATGTTGGTAAAACTATGAGCATATCTTCTGCCATTACTAGGAGACACAGTCTCACAGAATGCTCATATATATATATATATATATATGTATATATATAGATATACATATACACATATACATGTATATGTATATGTGTATATATATATATATATATATATATATATATATATATATATATATATATATATTTACCCCTCTTCTCCAATATTCCACAGGCTCTGAGTTCTGGAGTTGTTTTGTAGATATATCCAATGGGACTAGGCTTCACAACTCTACACATTGATTGGTTTTGTTTTTTGTGGGGTTTTTTTTTTTGTTTGTTTGTTTGTTTGTACTAGTCTCCATCTGTTATTGTAGATTCTCCTCCAGCATCCATGAATTCACTAACTGAGTAATTGGCCAGGTTTTCAATACCAGGCATGATTTTCCTCTTCTTAAGTTGGGTCTTAAGTCCAATAAGTGACCTGTTAGCATCAAGGTATGTGTGCCACAACTGTATGTTTATGATTATCCTGCTATGCTGGTTATTATTGTAGCTAGGTAGCACTATTAGTTGCCTTCCTCCTTTAGAAGCTTACATGGCCCCTTCTTGTACTTTGAGAGCTAGTCTGTCCTCAGGCAGGAGGCTTACATATCAATTACAGCTCAGAGTTCTCTGCACTGTGTCTGTAGTGTGTAGTGTTTTCAGCAGTAGGAACTTAGCGTTCATCTTCAGGGAGCAACCAAGGGCAATAGAGATAGCCTGTATGTCTCTTGGACAACGCTGACCAACAACTCAAAAGAGGGCTTCTCATACCTGATGTTGGAGTTTTTGTTATATGGTGTTTGGATCTTAGAAGTATACCTGCCAGCCTGGATGAGAAAATATTGCACATGTAAGTTTACACAGAGACTTAAATGTATTATAGGGTTGTTTCAGGTAAATAGTATGATTCTTTATGACTTTTTTCAGACACCCATACTGTTATTTTACCCTACTCTGTGAATGAAGGAGTTTAATAGAATACAATATCTTCCAACAATTTGTCATAATCTGACAAGATGGTAGTAAAACTGAAAATATTTTTGTATGACACTAAGATGTTTCAACATGAAGACATGAGTTTTATACCTAGCATGCCCACAAAAAGAACTACTTACTCATATGTAACTCCAGTACTGAAGAGATAGAGACAGAATGATCTCCGAGACGCACTGGTCAGCCAGTCCAGCTGAGAAAACTTGTCTCAAATGTTAAAAGTGAGAGGGATTTAGCAAGATTCCCAGTAATGAACTCTAGCTTCCATGAAGATTCATATAAACACATGTCAAATGTGTACATACAAACAGGCAGTCTCTCTTTGTCTCTCTATGTCTCTGTCTCTCTCTAAAATGGTGGCACCTTTAAAATCCTTGATGAATTACCTTAACTGGAGAGGGCTTTGGTTTATTCTGCAGGGACAAATGAGCAGAGAAAGTTGTTTTCAGTGAAAAAAATTAAATTACATGGGTGGACTGTTAGGGAGAATACGAGTTGTACAGGTATGGATGGAGAGCTGATTTTAGTGGCATGATAAAGATATTTTAAAACCTTCCAGCCTTTCATCTAGCCTCCTGCAGAGACACTTCAAGTAGAAGCTGAAGAAAATGTATTTGCATGCAGTTTGTAGAGTGAAGCACATATTGCAATGGTTCTCAGCCTGCTGTCAGAAACCTCATGGGCTAAGGAGAAGGTACTGTCAGAATCTTTTCTGCTGGTGTTTAGCATGAAGAAAACAATTTTTTGAAAGATCCACTTATTAGGCAAACTAGGTGAGAGTGAGAATAGAGAAAATGAACTCCTTACTTTCAATGGATGAGACAAGTCAGTTGTGTTATTTTTTGTGTTATTTGTGTGTACATGTGTCTTCATCTTGGTTTGTGCACATGTATGCCATTACCCATTGAGGCCATATGAAGGTATTGGATTCCCAGAAGCTAGAGTTAGAGGGGATTATGAATCACTTGATGTGGATGCCTGGAACCCAGTTTGGATCCCCTGTAAGTGCCATACCTGATCTTGACTGGTTATACATTTATTCAAGCCCAAGTTCAAATATTATGTTGTTGAGGAAAATGTCTAAAATGGCTGACTTTTTACCTGGCCACTTAGAATGCACTGTATGATTTCTATTAGATTATTTAATACTTTTAAAGTTTGCGTCAATTATGTTAGTATATTATTTATTACATACATGTTAGCTGTATTTAAATATTTTCAACTGTTTCTAAACCAAAAGATACTTTCTGGATTATTTTCCCTAAATTTTGACCTCATTACACAGGTATATAAACACATGTAATACAATCTTTCCTATGCCTACTTTTAAAATGTATTTTATTATGGGGCAGTATATATATATATATATACACACACACACACACACATATATATATATATATATATATATATATATATATATACACACACACATCCCCCCTGTTGTCTCGAAAGTTCATAGCCCCTTAATTTATGTGCCATTTAACTCAGCATTCCAACTTAACCATACTTATTATGTTTGGCTGGTATTCTTTTTTAATTATCTTAATTTTCAATTAAAAATAGATTCACCTCTTATAGAATACACCTTCACAGTTTCCCCTCCCTTCACTCCTCCCTGCAACCTTCCCAGGCATTGAATATACCCTCCCCCCCCCAGAAAAATCAACGAAAAATTAGGGTAAATTAGGGTTTTTAAAGATACAGTGTGTGTGTGTGTGTGTGTGTGTGTGTGTGTGTGTGTGTGTGTGTGTGTGTACGAGTGCATGCAGCATGCACATGGAATGAATACAGTGCCCAAAGAGGACTCCCTGTGTATTCCCTGTGGATCCTAGCAGGTAGTTAGGAGCCACTCAATGTGGTGCTAGGATCACCCGCCCCATTAACTGCTAAGCCATCTCTGTAGCCCTGAAAACGTTCAGTTTTCTATGTCAGGGCTCAGTCCTCATGGCAACCATGATCTGGGTTGCTTTGGTTTTGTTCATTATATTTAATCCTTACTTGGATTATCACAGCTTTAAAAACAATATTGCATACACACAAGATTCTTCGTCCAACTTTTCCTTCTGTCCTTTTACAAATATTCATTATGTCTCCTATTTCCTGGGATCTGAAAGGTACAAGGTAAACAGTTGTATCATCAGTTTCTGTACTAATGTTTTAAAGGGAGTGCATCTCTCTATTTATAGCCCTGACTTTTCATCAATTCTAGAAACCCTCAGGTTCCTAATCTTTCTGTTGCTACGAGAGCTAATAGCCAGACTTGATGAAAATGGCTGAGGCTACATGTCTAATCACTGGGTTGAAATCCTCGTGTATCTTTAAAATTTTGTCCTTGAAGGATTTTCACTACTTGCTAATCAGTTTCTGAATGTTGACAGTCACACGATCAGGGAACGTGATAACAAAGTAGAGTCAACTTGTTGATACCAATAAGATGGGGAAGTTTTTATCACCAACAGTCTTATAGATCAACAGTATCCATATCTTGATATTTGTGTCATAATCCTGTCCTTCTTAAAAACATTTAGCTCAGCACAGAGACATGGAGAAAATAATTGTGCAGATCGTTTGCTATTGAGCACACACAATTCTGTTGTGCTCTATAAGCTCAGATGCACAGCATAGCCTGCACCATTGCCATGGCTAACATAGCACAATCTCTATCCAATATCCTGGCTTCTGTAGTCCAGAAAGGGACTGCTTAAAATTAGTTTTTCAGCTTGTCTCTAACACACACACACACACACACACACACACACACACACTAAATAAATAAATATGTTTAACCTACCAAGAAGGACACTATATAGTCATATATTAGTAAAGTGAAAAGAAACTATCACTGAATGACAACTATATTATATTACTTCAATATTCACTGAACAGCCCAAGTTAAGAAAAATAAAGTATGACATTTGCTCTTCTCTCCATGAAGTTTCATAACCTCTTTGGGACAGAGTCTTAAAGAGATAACCTAATTTCGAGGGCATTAAAACATGTCACAATAAAAAGCATGGCCAGGCCATGCAGTGGTGGCACAGCCCTTTAATCCCAGCACTCAGGAGGCAGAGGCAGGTGGATCTCTATGAGTTCGAGACCAGCCCGGTCTACAAGAGCTAGTTCCAGAACAGCCTCCAAAGCCATAGAAGCCAGATCATGAAGAAAGTGAGTGGCAGCCGCCTAGATGATGTCACCTGTGTGCCCATTGCATTTTCACTAATCTTTTTTTAACTGAGAAATATTCAGTTAGGGATGTAGTTGTGCATAGAACAGAAGTACTTGGTTCAGTCTTCATCACTTGCTAAATGAGGGCTGAACTCCTAGTCATTCCAGAGGTGAGTGCTGGAGTATCAGAAGCTTGAGGCTATCATCCACCTCATGCTGCTCCTCATCTATGTGGGATGCACGAGACCCTGTCTTCAAACAACCACACACACACACACACACACACACACACACACACACACACACACACACGTTCAAAAATACCAGGGCTCAGGAGATGGCTCAATCAATAAAGTGCTTGCCACACAAGCATGAAACCATGAGTTCAATCACCATAGCCATCTAAACATTGAATACACCACTGTGGTTATAATCCCTGGGCTGGGGAAGCAGAGAGAGGACGATTCCTCAGACTCCCCAGCTACCCAGTCTAACCAAAACTGTGAGATCCAAGTTCAGTAACAGACTGTCTCAAAACTCAAGATGGAGATAAATAGACAAGGATACATAATTTGTAACATGAATAATTAAAAACCCAGAGACTAATATTAGGTATTAAGGTCAAGATCAGAAAAACAAATCAGCTGACCACTAGCTCTTACCTCAGGTTGAAAGGGGTGTCCTGTCCTCAGCATGGTTGGAGAATAAATCTCTGAGACCAAATGTAATTGAGAATCCTAAATATCACTTTCCTGTTTTCCAACGTTCACTGACACTAATTCTTATAGTTGTAGCATCTATTTTTAAATCAGTTTATGTAAATTGTCCACATGTGAGGTAGAAATGCTAAATGATTTAGTATATACTTCTACAGCTTGTAGATTTTAACCTAATTACAAATCAAAGTTAATGACTTCTGAGCAGGATTTAATAGATAATTCATAATTACATTTTCCAATTGTCTCCAAATATTTTAGCCGCATTTTATTTCAAACCAGTACCCAATCTAAAACCACATATTGCATTTTGATATTTTACTTTTTCTTCTCCATTCTCAACTCTCTTTTAGCAACAAGGACTTTTGGAAGACTATCATCTAGCAGGTTATTGTTAACTTGGGATCTTGAACCCTTTCGCTTGTAATTATTATAGAGGAGTTGGGTCTTAGAAATTAACAGATACTAGGGAGTATCTTTGGGCAGGAGAGCTCCCAGTTCATGCTGATATGGCTATGCACTGTGTGATAGAATTCATCACCTGGTCTGTAATGTACTTTGTGATGCTCTGGTTTAAGCTAAAGCAGGCTGGATCTCACCATTGAAAACTTATACTCTGTCTAATGAGACACCACAGAGCCATCTCTTGACACCATATTAGAACTGTTTCTCCTAATGATTTATCCCCCTTTTCATCAATTAATCATTTCATTTGGGCTAATAATGGTTATTTTGCTAACCAGCTGTATATTTCTATTCCCCAGCAATGGTGATGCCAGCAACCCTCAAGTGTCCACATACCAACTACAGTTATTCAATGTTCTTCAGTATGTTTTTATGGTCATTCGGTCTACAATAACTCACTGTAGACCTTGTAGTCATGAATTTAAACCCATGTTTCACAGTATTTCAATGATTCATGTCTCTTTGTTCTCTGCGCAGGCCAAGAAACAACCAGCTCTGGAGCCATGGTTCTTCACTTGGCTGAAGATTGTCTATGGACTAGAAGAAACTTCCCATTACTCAAAACTGGCAGAGCGCTTCTTCCTTGGCCCCAAATAGTCTACTGAGGGAAGCTAAATGAACCCATAAGCACTACTATGGTTGGCAAAGGAGTTTTAACAGAAAGCTCCACAAAGATGCATAACATAATAAATGTAATAAGGGGCTGGGAAGATGGTTCAGTCACTAAAGTGCTTGCTGTGCAAATGCGGGGAAGTGAGTTCAGGTCTCACAGTCCATGTGACAAAAGCCAAGGTGTGGGTGGCAGTGCATACTTGTAATCTTGGCATCATGGAGTCAGAAACAGGCAGATCACTGGGCAGCCATTCTGGCCTGTTTAGTAAATTCCAGGCAAGTGGCAGATCCTATCTTTGGACAAAAGAGAAGGAGCAAGATAGACATTTCCTGAGAAATCAAAACTAAGATCATCTTACTCCTCCCCACAAAAATGCACTTATGTGCACTACCCCCACAATACACAAACACGCACACTGACACTCAGATACTAAAATTCTCATGTGTAATTCAGGAAGAAATTGCAAGCCACAGCCCAAAGAGCCAAAAGTATTTCCTACTTTTTTTTTTTAAATCAATATTGGTATTTGACATATCCACAGACAAATTATCCTTTTGAGCATAATTAATTCAAGTTTATTTAGTTTATTATTAGTTTGTGTGTAAGCGGGTGTCTTATGCTACAGTGAGTGTGAAGTCAAAGCATGGCTTTCTAGAGCTTCTTCTCTCCTTCAACCTCTTTGGGACAGAGTCTCTTGATTTTGCTGATGTGTGGCTGCTAAGCTAGCCAGTTTATGAGCTCCTGGGCAAATCTTCCATATCTATCCCCCATCCATCATGGTGGCAGTAGAATTACAGACGCACACTGCCACATCTGGATTTTTATGTAGGGTCTAGTTACTGAGCTCAGGATGCCAGGATTTTAGGGAAAGTGCTTTTTGCCTACAGAGTGATCTCCTCATTCATATATATACCAAGGCGACATGTATGAGAGCCTTTCTAATATGTCCAAGTTTAGTGTCTTACCTATTTTTATCTTTTTCCAACTTTATCACATTATAAAATAATTAGCATTAAATGGATTTCATTTGTAAAATAGTGAGCACTGAGGTAATCTCAGTAATATCAAACTCATCTTCCCATCATTGCTTCCCATTCCAGCCTTAACAAAAAGAATCTGTATTACATTTTTATTTCTTTAGCACTGTAGAGGTGCACACATCAGAGAACAAGTAAAGGAAGTCAGTTTCCTCCTTCTACCATGTTGGACCTGAGGATCAAACTTAGCTCTTAGGCTCAGCAGCAAGTGCCTTTGCCCCTTAAGACATCTAAGAGTCCATCTACATCCAGCTTTCATGTAGATTGTGAGGATCTGGACTCTGGTTCAGATGGTGTAGCCATCACTTTACTCACTGTATTATCTCCTTAGCCAAAATAGACATCTTTATTCTATTTTAAAGCTAAATACCCAAGGCAAAGAAATTAACAGAAGAATGTATAGTGACCAAAGAAAACCAATCCTAGTCAGTATTAGAGACAGCTGTCTGCTCTGTAAGAATAGAACCAATTATTCTCAGGCTAATATTCAGTGATAAAGCAATTTTGCAGAAGAACACAATAGGAATATGGAAATTCAAGTAAGTCCATTGATGGCAAGGTGAATCTTGATTTAAAAAACATTCCCACAAGCAAAGATAAGAAATGAGAGGAAATCAATGGTAGGCAGAGCCCAGATTTGTACAAGTAACATTGGTGTGGGCTTCACCATCATTTTATAGGTGGATACCCCTACAGTTGCAATCCACAGATACTGCCGCTAAATCACAAAGGCTTGGCTGTACTAAGTGTTTCACAAACATACATATTTGCTAGTTTTCCATGGATTGTAATATTTTGATGTCTCTTCTTCAATTCTTTCCCTTTGTTTCAGAAATTCAAGATGGTTTATTGGGCAGAAAATCCACTTGAAACTGACTGGCCGTATACATAATTGATGCACAATTAATGGGAAGCTGTTTGCCAGCAGTAAGTAATTTCATGGACTACTCATACACCCTAGTGGGAGAAATTGGTCAAAGCACTTGCTACCTTAAGAGGGAAACCAAACACATATACATAGAACACTTCAGCATTAACAATATTAGAACTCCCTGGTGTGTCCTAAAATTGTGTAAGCAAGCCGGTATAATAAAATCTGACATAAAAAGCCACTTAAACCACACTAATTAGGTGGATAATAAAAACCAAGCAACTATTGAACTGCATGGCAGTCACAATAGACAATTAAAGGTTAATTAGATGTGTGCAAGGCAAGTCCCAGCTGCCATGGGATTTATGTAATCATCAGATGTTTTAGACAGATTCATAAGGGAGCTTGACATATAGCATAAAAATCCATGAGAGATTTATTTCTACTTAAAAGAGTTGTTTGAATTAAAAGACTAAGCCATAGAAACATGGCATGTGGGGTGTGGAAGAAAGGGAACAACACATATAATAAAATACTTGCCGCACTCTGCAATTTTGGTCAATGCGGAAGATGAACTGAAGCTGAAAATTGTCTTTACTCTAAATTGGATTTATTATTTTAATTCGGTTTTCACTAATGTGCAAATGTGTGAATGTGTGTGTGTCACGTATGTGTGGGAGCACGGAGAGACCGGAAGGGAGTGTCAGTCACTCTACAGCTAAAGTTACTGGGAGTTGAGCTTCCCAAGGGAAATGTGGGGAATTGAAGTCCTATTCTCTGGAAGAGCAGCAAAACCTCTTAACCCCTTAGCCATTTTTCTAGCCCCTTAGATAGTGTTTTGAAAAAACCAGAGAGATGAAAGTGATATTAGGTGAGGCAGTCTGATGAGGTATGAAAAAAAAAAACCTAATGAGTGGAGAAGGAGAAGGATGAGAGCTGGAAGCTGGATTTTCATCTCAATTCTGCCTCTTCAAGCCTGATACCCTGACAGCTCATGGAGGTCCCTTCAGTCCTCAGTCTCTCCTTCTGAAAGGTAGAATCCAATCCAGATTGCCTCACATTCTATGTCTCTTCAGTTAAGGAAATGCTCATAACCTAACCATGTTATCTTCTTCGATAGTTTCACTGTTATAAAAACATGCAAATAGGCTTCTTGGATGATTTAAAAGTAGACTATCATCAAACTGTACAAAAATTTATCCCATCACAATTTCAACTCTGTTTCTTAGGGACAAATTTCTTGATCTTCATTATGGCTTCACAATTAATATTGAAGGCTTTTTGTATGTCTATGTGTGTGATATATGTTTACATACACATGGGGATGTGCATGCATGGAGGGTATACGATGACTTCAAAATTCTTTCTTAATCATTCTCCAACTTCATTGTTAAGACAGTGTCTCTGAACTGGGAGCTCACTGATTGTGCTAGACCAGCAGGCCAGAGAGCTCCATGTGACCTTCTGCCTCTGCTTCTCTAGCCCTTGAGTCACAGGCAGGCTCCAGTGTGACCAGATTTTCATGTAGATCCCAGATTTCCAACATCAGAGCATCATGACTGTGCAACAATCATTCTACTGACAGATTCTTCTCTACAGACCAATTCTCACTTTCAATAAGTAGTGATTTTTGTTTGAATGCCAAATGTTAACAGACACTTCTATTTCTTATAGTCTCACAGGACATCAATACATATTTTATATGACTCTCCTTTAAGACTGACATATAGCTAGAAATGGGTTCAATAATGGAACAATGGAACAATGGATAGCCTAGAATGATCTCAAGTAAAGTCAACATTGAATCCATAGGTCATCACTTAATTAGCACAACTCCAGGAACTAACAGTTTTTATTCTCACATAAATAGAAGGAGCTGGAGCTCTGAAGTTTGATGGGTATCTTATATTGATAAGGAATGGATTCTTGGTTTAACTCAGAATTTTTATTTTTGGTCAGCTAACTTGCTTTACATAGGCATTTTTTTTTTTGTTAGCTTTCCATACTGACTCATATTTTCTCAGATGGTATCATAGACTAACCAATTTACCTTACCTAGGAGAGCTGAAAAGATATTTAGAATCACAGTAAAAAGAAAATAAATACAGAAACAGCTGACCTGAACAAGGGGGAGCTAAATGGACCCCCAGACTAATAGCTGGGAAACCAGCATTGGACTGACTCAGACCCCCTGAACATGGGTCTCAGTTAGAAGGCCTGGGAAGTCTAAGGAAACTCTGACAGTGGAACCAGGATGTATCTCTGGTGCGCAAAAGGACTTTGGGAGGACATTCCCCATGAAGGGATACTCCCCTAACCTAGAGGCAGGAGAGAGGGCCTAGACCCTACTCCACCAAATGACTTGACAGATTTTGTTGATCCCTCCTGGAAGGTATCACCCTCCCTGTGGAGTGAGGGAGGGGGTATGGGGTGGGAGGGTGTTCGGAGGAGGGCATGGGAGGGAGGGAGAGGGAACTGGGATCGATATGTAAACTAAAAAAAATAAATAAAAATATTAAAAAAGAAAATAAATATCTGACATGCTGACATCTTTGCCAGAAATAATGAAACCTCATAAAGATATCTAATATCAAAGTTCTCACTTTGGAGTAACTTTCCTTCAAGGCACAGAATCATAGAAGAGGATAGCCCAGTGTGATTAATGTTTGGGATTCAGAAATGCCCTAATAGGAGTGGAGAATTTCAGATTCTGTCGTAGGAAGATGCAGAACTGTACAAACAGGGAGGTGCTGGTGTGAGGAGGTAAGAGGCAGTTTCTTGGATCTACAAATGCAGAGTTGGGATGATCTAAAGAACCCCGGTATATGAATGTGTCTTTACATGGAGTTGGTGTGGATGCTGAGTAAGCAGAACCCCAGAGGAAGCAAAATAGTGAAGAGTTTGGTACTGGAATCCTGTTTGCCCTGACAAGGAAGTTGGATAAAAAGAAAAAAGATGTGTGAGTGGATGCAATTGCAAATTTAAAGAAACAGGAGGAAGAGTGTGTAGTACCAGTGTGTGACACATCTTGTTCTTGGGAATGCAGGGGGAATGATTTAGAAAGGAAGCAAAATGGTGTGAGTCCCATTTTATCAATTTTTAAGTGCTTTACCTACTTTCTCAAACTTATTTTCAGAGCCAAGACTCAAGGCTTCCTTTCTGTCTTGGCAGCCCATTTAGATATCATATTGGCTCAAGTACCATTAACAATTTTGGATAAGGATGACCAATACTTTATGAGTATTGATTTATAAGAAGCCATCAGCAAATAATTGAAATTCTTTAAAGCATAATATTTTGCAGCAACAATATATGTTTTCTCATAATATCATATAAAAATCAGAATTTAAAATTCCTATAACATAATGTTTTTCTCTGTGTGTATGAAATAAGAGGCCCGGATGGGACTGGAGAGGTAACATAATCATTAGAATGCTCATTGGTCTTGCCAGCAACCAAACTAGGTGACTCACAACTGCCTAAAACTCCAGTTCCGAGGGAAATCTCATGCCCTCTTCTGGTCTCCACAGGTACCTGCACAAATGTAGAATCTATAAACTAATGCAGAAATACACTCATACACATTAAGTAAACAAATATGAGTTTTAAAGAGATTGAATACAACCATATATAAAAATTGGAGGAAATTTTATGTGCACTATGAGATCACGGGTTATTCGATTTCTTTGAATTTGTGTGCTGTCCATATTCACTGTATTTATTATTCACACAACGAGACTAATAATCACTGGAAGAGGGAAATATAAGAGAAATGAAAGCAGGCCATGTTCCTAACACATTAAGCAATCCATGTTCTCGAACCAATTTCATTCCTTGTGTGCATGTGAAACCAAGTTATCATTCTGTTTTCTAGAAAAAAAAAACACACACACACACAAAATAATAATACTGTGTAGATAATTAAAATTTGTGCCTGCCTGTCAAAGTAGGACACTTCAAATCCCATTTCTGCTTGGTACCTGAACCTTGTCATGCCTGTGGGTTTTCTTTCAAAACATTTAATAGAGAAGAGAAGACCATCCCTCCCTGTTAACTACAGGGTAGGCAGCAACTACAGAGACAGACTTCATAATTATGCCTTAGCCTGCACTGGAACCGCAATTGTGTGCTTGGAAAATTGTACCTGAGTATGATAGTTCACTGTCATATGTCAGAAAATAGTTGTCCCACTTAAAAAAAAATTATCCCTTGCTTATGGGTGGTATAGTGGTGGAGTGGCCTGGAGGGAGGAGCTGGGGCTGTGGGTTAGGTAAGTAGGGGCCTGGAAATACTCAGATTCACAGTGAGTTCCTGGCAGAAGTATCTAGAAATACAGAAAGGCACAGTCTAGAAACCATGCCGACTGCTTGCTGGCAAAAGCAGAGAAGGAGCCAAGAGAAACTATTGTTTGTTAAGCATGGATAGTCACTGGCCTCTTGTGCCGTGTCTGGCTCTGTCTTGGGTCCCTTGGGTGGGGTGCTAATCCCCAAGGCAGCCATTCCTTACTGCACTGGCACTCAGGAAACTACTGCAGACTCAAAGCATCTCTTGTGATCGCACAAAGATCAGGCCTCTCTTTGCCCTCCCTTCTGAATTGTGCACAGTGGAAACACATAGCTTAAGGCAGTCGCTGGCTTTTATCTACCTTTCCGGTTCAAGCCCTGCCTTCCCAGGGTGATCTCCTTGAAATAAGGTCACAATACACCCCTAACTGTGGGAAGTTCACTGCAACACCCTTCAACCAGGGACATGGGGACTTATAACTTTAACCAAAATGTTAAGTCATGCCGATGTCCAGCCAGGGTTTATGAAGTCTCTGCTAATTGCTGGGGAGATGGCAGTCAGTTAACTGCTTCCTGTGCAAACACAAGCATATGAATTTGGATGCCCAGAACTCTTTTGAGACTTGGAAATGATGGAAAAGACATGAGACACGCCCTGTTCACTCTGTGAAGTGGCTTCACGTTAGGGACCTGGGACACAGAAAACAGTTGTCCTCTGTTCCAGCTCACGTTGCACTTATTTTTATCCCCATTCAGAATGCCATCCTGCCGCCTTACCTTTTTCATTATTGTGACAAAAATATCATGATAAAAGTGACGTAGGATAGCAAGGGGTTATTTAGCCTCCCAGTTTGAGCACATGCGGGCCATCATGGGAAAATCATGGCAGCAGTAACGGCCGGGAGGCAGCTGGTGCCTTGCATTCAGTCAGGAAGTAGAGTGAACAACACATTTGGCTAGGCGACCAAGATTGACACACCCACTCGCAGCCCTCAAGTAACCTGCTCCCTCCAGCAAGGCTCCACCTCCTAAGATTAGGCAAGGTTTTTGTACACATACAACACAGACAGTTGGGGACTAAGTATGTGGAGGACATTACACACTCAAACCGCAATGCTCTTCCCCTCTCTGCATCTATCTCAATGCATCAGATGGACAGATGAGATCCTTCTCTACCTGAAGACAAAACTTCAAAGCTCTCAAACATTAACGAACACAAGGAAGGCAAATTCTTAAGTAAAGAAACACAGAAACCCTTCCCCCTCCCCCCCCCCCCGGAGAAATGTAGGATGATGAAACAGAAAGAAAGATGCATTTCTATGTGGCAGTAATGGTAAGGAGCCATATGAGAGCGCAAGAGAACTTGGCTAACTGTAACACTGCCAAGGCCAGTCTAATTCCTAATCTCCACTGCCATGAAAATGCAGACATAAAGCAGAAACAAAGACAGCTGGCCCTTCGAGTCTATCCTGTTCCATTATTTAAAGGTTTATTAAGTATATAGATCATGGAACCTGAGTCTCAGATTTTCAATGAGACCCAAGTCAATATATTAAGGCACAATGTTGAGGAAATGGCTCTCTTGAATATTAATTACCCTTTAGAGTAGTATGTCTCCGTAAGACTAGCAGTCTCACCTGAATGGGCATCTCAACAGCTGTGAAACAGCAAATGAAACCTGAGTAAGTTAAACCTTCTTTTTGATACAAACTATCTTTGGAACAGATAGCCCACCCAGTTACTTGACAGCTTCTTTACAAAGTGGAAATGTGTTATACTAAGTAAAATTTAAAAAACTGAATACTCAAACTGGTTCTGGCAAAAAATAATAGCATCTCTGCCTTCTGCTGAACTCTACCCCTCACTCACTACTTCCTTCTTGATTATGCCGACCCCATGATACCTTGAGATATATTCCCCTCTTCTGGATGATGCTCTCTCTCTCTCTCTGTCTCTCTCTCTCTCTGTGTGTGTGTGCATGTGTGCGTGCCCTGTGTGCAGATGTGTGTGCATGAGGAAACCCAGTAACATCAGGCATCCTTCTCTATCACTTTTTGTCCTCGTTCCCTGGTACAGGCTCTCTTATCGAACCTGAAGCTAGGCTGGAAGCCAGCAAGCATTGATCATCCTGCCTCTGCTTACCTGGCCCCATACACAGTGCTAAGGTCACAGGCACATAAGCAACCATGCCCAGCTTCTTATACAGGTGCTAGAAATTCAAACTCAGCTCCTCATGCTTGCACAACAAGCACTCTTACACTCTGAGACGTCTCTCCAGCACATCATGTGCTTTTGATTTGGTAACCAAATAGAGCTCTTCATATTTGCGTAATTGCTACTTAACCCCAAATACTTTCAAGTTCTAGTCATCCTCAACTTCTTACCCTGTCTGAACCATCATGTTCCAGATTTTGATATTATAACATCTCAGTGAGCTATGGCCAGAGCACCTCTGAAGACCACAAAAGCAAGGGTTATGTAAATGTGGGCTAAGATTGTCTATCAGTGCTAATTCTTTATATGAAGTAATAACTTTGATTTTATCCAATGGAAATGTTTCTCTTCTGTCAGAAGACAATTTGTGTTCTGAACTGGTTCCTTTACTTCCTCAGCCTTGACTACTGTCTTACAGAGATGCTTTTTGAAGTAAGACAAAACAGAAAGTAATGAAATACAAAGACATCAATAAATAAAAATACAAAGACATGGGATTACAGGATAAATCCAGTGTGTTCCGGTTTCCAGTCAGTACCCAATGGGCAAAATCAGTTTAGATGTCACCAAAGATTCTAACATGACATTCTTTAGTCCTGTGGTAAGTGCAAAGAACTTTTCCAGAGAAAGAAAAACTGAATTAGGGAGAGAATGCTGTCAGTAAATACTTAACACTCTAGAGAGAGAAAAGATGAAGTCTGCTATCATGTCCTAACACTCCATACATCCATTGAATGCAGGGGCACAGTGCAAAGCTGGGCAGGTGGTCCATAGTCTACAAATGCGTGACCAAGGAGACAGAGAGGAACAAAGCTTCACTTGCATCCTACCCTGTAATTCCTCTGTCTTCATGTGTGGGTTTGTCTTTCTCTATAAATACGAGTTCACATCTCTATAGACGTGTTGATCGATGCATGGTAATGAAAATAGCAAATCTGAGGTGGCTGGCAATAGGATAAGCCCCTTGTAAATTCATCTCAGAGCTAACTTTCAGGAAGTGACATTTGGGCAGTTTCCTACTGTTTACAACTTTGGTCAGCTCCTTATACTTAAGTTAGATATGCAAACTATGCGGGTCATGCTATATACATGCTCCCCTTTGTGGCAGCTGGACTGAGTGCATGTTAGGTGTTTAAGTGTCCAGATCCCCTCACAGAAACTCCAGGTGCTGACAAAGTAATGATCTTCCCAGGGAGGAAGTACTGCTCTTCGGTTATCATTTGGGAGATGACAGATGACACTGCAGATCACATTGAAGGATAACCAGAAAGTGTGGCTCAGTGTCTCCCAGAAGCTTTGTGTCTCCCACGAGCATCATCCCTCATTAATTCTACTTTGCATCCTTTTTATTGTAAACCAAAGCTATAAACATGCCTGTGTGCTGCATCCATGGAGTTTTTCTAGAGGATCTTCAAACCTGAAAGTGTTTTCAGGGAGTCTCATCTGTCCTTCTAGCTCATGCCAAGGTCATTTTTTTTTTCCATTATCCTGTCTTCCACATGTTCTTTGTACCTGGAGGTGGTGATTTTCCCAGCAAGCCATTGTAAGGGGTAACTAAAATTCTGATTGGCGGAGATGAGGGTTAAGAAAAATGCATTAGCTTTCTGCCCTGCTTGTGACTTTTCCATCACAGAATCATTACTCCCTTTCCCGGTGCCTCCCTAGACAGAACACTTCCTGGGTCAGTGTGATCCGTAGTGTTCAAAAAGTCGAGCACAGAATTGAAAGACATGACCAGTACACTCACTATGTATCCATGTCCTGGATCTGCGGTTGGCGTACATATCTGGATGAGTCATTATAAGAAAGACAGAACAGTACACCCAGGTTAGGACTTGGAATGTAAAGAGGTTATGAGGCATTACCAAGCTCTTATTTATTCCATGCTATAATTTTACCCTCGCATCCAAACCTTCAGACTCACTGGTTTCACCCCAAAACTGAAGGTATTTCTCTTGCCGGTGTTATTGAAATTAAACAGGGTACTCGTGTGCTTAATCAGTCTAGGGCACCAAAACAAAAACAGGGACAGCAACTGACAATGACAAGCCCGTGCATGCAGTTCTACTGCTTTTACTTTTAATGATTCGGCACACTAATAATTAGGCATCTACTTAAATATGCATGAGATTGAAGTCGATAGCTTGAATTGTATCAAATCCAAGCCCCGATGTTCCATTTCTAATAACAGTTCTGCAATACCCCTGGAGTCTGTTTTGAACATAAAACAAATGAAGTACAAAGCCCATTTGTCTTTACACACTAACCGTTCAAAATGCCTTGCAAGTGCTGACTGACTTAGGAACATTCACCTGCACACTATGAAATGACTGTAACTTTTGTTTAAAATCACATACAAGAATTCAATACATGCTAAGTAGAATTTATCCCAGAATCCCTCTAGTATATACTCAGGCTAATAAATGCAAGCTAGGATGGTCTTCACGAAGGAGTGCAGAGAGAAAATAATTTTCATCTGAAGATGTACTCAACTTAGCGAGTTTTGAGGTCAACCACAGAGTTCCGTAATTTAATAAAACTTATACCAATCCATATATATATATATATATATATATATATATATATATATCAACAAGTATTACAAACTAGGAATATGATTGAGCCTTTTGTATCTGACTTCCTGGGGAAACGTTTGATTTCATGAATATACATGAAGTCTGTTAAGCCTAAATTATCATTTCTGTTGGAAATTCAGCTTCTTGGGCCTCTCTCTACATGAACTGTCACCAAAAAATACAGTGTATATCCTCATACTAAGACATATTCAATTATTTATATAGTTATTTTAAGCCCCTTATTAATAAATTCAATGCAAATAGCAGAAGAAAACAATTTTAAAAGGAATATAGATGCTTCTGCTTCCATGAGTGTGCTATGATGCTATTGATTTTCTAGTCATCTCCTTTTAAAACCAGCTTCAAAATGATTTTTAAGTGTTCAATCTCATTTATTAAAGCCTTAAAATTTGATTGCCTTAATTTTCCCCCAATCAACAAGATAACCCTTAATTTTAAGGCCTGGATTAGTGGCACTCCCAACTATGAAGTCATGAAGGCATTTATTTACATTAGAATCAACACGAGTTCAAAACTTAATGCCCTCATCAATTTTCCAAATAAAACCGCAGCTGCTGTGCGGAACAGGTGAAATGAGGTCTGTATTTCTCAGATGTAACATAGCCAAGAGCTTGACCCGGGCTTCATGAAGTTTAAAAGCAATAAAGCCAAAGTTATTTCAGCCCTGCAGCTTACTTATTTAAAGAGATGGATGTTATTGGCCGCCTTTCAATGGGCTGCTTAGACTATCATTAAAACTCCAAATGGAGTCTCTCAGTGCTATGTGTGGGAACCGTGAATTTATAAGACCCACCCTCTTCCACAATCCCTTTAAAAAGGACAAATCAAATGTGACACTCCATCTACAATGCAGAATCTATAGGATCCATTCACCATTTTCAGATTTTGCCAAGATGGGACTGTATTTGTCACTTTTCTCATTGCAATGACGGCAAAACAACAACAAAAACAACAACAAGTGACAAAAGCAAGTTGCAAGTTGAGAAGTAATGGTTGTTGGTTTTGTTCACAATTTTAGAGGACAGTCCATTACTCTACATGGGGGAAGACATGGAGTAAGAGGCAACTGGTCACATGGCGTCTGCAGTTAGGAGGTAGAGAGAGAGGAACGCTGCTGCTCACATTGGTTACCCCCTTTACATTCAGTCCAGGATGCCGGCTCATAGGATGAAGCCATCCACTTCTATGGTGGATCTCCCCACCTCAATTAATCCAGTTTAGAAACTCACCCCCAGGCAGTCCTAGTGACGCTAGATCACATTGAGTTGGTGATCGATATGGACCTCCACAATGATGCTGAGAGATTAAGGTATCTCAAGTGCTGGAAACGCAGTATTTTACAGGAGCTCCTTTGGGGACTCCGAAAGCAAATAAAAATTTTAGAGGAGATGGCAGTACCTGTGCAACTATGAAGTTAACAGCAGGAAACAATGTCCTAATTGGTCTCCCTACTTCACGACCAAAAGCCACGTCTTTCCCACCTATCACACTGTCTCAGAATACCTAGAAGATGCTCGCTTCAATAAAGACTGTATAATTAAATAGGAGAGTTAACGCTAAACAGATGTGATTAAATAACTCCTAGAAAGTCTCCTAGCAGGTTCTATGAAGGAAGTCTGAGTGACTGGCTACAACCTAAATCTTCTACCAGCCAAGAACAAACAGGAGGAGACACAGGGAAGCCGGTTACTTTATTTATTTATTTATTTATTTATTTATTTATTGCTGTGTCTTGATTACTATAATTATTATTTTTATGACTTTTATGACATTTATTTAATTATGATGGATGTTTGGAGACCATCTGTGGGTTCTTCTCTCTCATTTCCTGTGGGTTCCAGTGATTGAACTCAGATCACCAGGCATGGTGGCAAGCATGATTCCTTGGCAAGCCATATCACTGGCCCCATGGATTCCTGTTTCTGATACTGACTCTTATGTCTTTTTTTTTTTTTTTTTTTTTTGCATTTTTATAAAATCCTTTTATTCTAGTTAACTTACAAGTAAAGCCACCTATTTAGTTTAAGGATCCATGCTGTCAAGGCTTGCCGCTGCTTCCAACCTTCTACTTTTGAATACACATGTCCAAGAGATTATATTAAGGGGATATTTCCTTAGTGCAATGTATATTTTATCTTGGCATTCTTGGTTAACAAATAAGGCAGAAGTCAATTCCAAATGTTTTGGCATCATTTCTTTTCATTATTGTGGGCAGTCATAGTGTTGTGTTATCCCGTATAATAACTGATGCTTCCATCCTGTACCAACCTCACACGAAAAGGTTATTATTAAGACATTAAGCACTGGCTTGGAATAAATAACGATGCCATATCCACATCCCAATTGCTTGTGGATATAAAAAGGCAAATTGAGATAATATTTGATTTATGATTCTCATCACTGTGAAATCCTGAGATTTCTTTCATAATCAGGACAAAAAAAATGTAGCTGATGGAAATGGGCCCAGAGAAGAGAAGGAGAGATGAAGTTGGAGTAAAGGACTCACAAACAACCGATTGAATGTATTCAATGATGACACATGTGAGTGAACAAATGGATTCTCAAAAGATGAATGGATTGGCCATGTTAACCCCCCCCCAAATGGGGAACAATTGAAGAACACACAGATGTCAATCTTTGGCATTCAAGTGTGGACATGCAGCTCACATCCTGCATGGCAGTGAGTGAGAACAACACATTTGTGGAAACAACACCCTGTGATATAGATATACACATACACGCCAGAGAGAGAGAGAGAGAGAGAGATACACAGAGAGAAACACACACACACAGAGAGAGAGAGTGTGTGTGTGAGAGAGAGAGAGAGAGCACCACCACACATACAACATATGTACATAAAGCAGTTCACAATTGTCTGTAAGTCCAGCTTAAGGGGAACCAGAACCCTGTGTGGTCTTCTGAAGGCACTTGTATTCTATCTGCATACTCTCCACATCTACACACACACATAACTAAAAATAATCTTGAAAACAAATCCACTTCTTTATAAGCCCCTGAAACTTAACACTAAACTTCATAAAGGATTCTTCTCCAGGTGTTACAGAAGAAGTCTGACTCACAACTCTTGCCTCTATCTCCCCTTTCCTCAAGGCTCTGCCAAGATGAACTTAGAGGTGGCTCGGCTATTGTTGGAACACGTTGGCCTCCTTTCTGTACTGTCCACAACTACACCAGAAGAGATGACAAACAAACAAATGACACTGGAGCAAAACTGTTTCAGATGCTCTGTGTTGATTATGTCATAGGCAGGCATATGAACAGTTAATATAGGAAGAAAGTATCACAATGAATACTCTCCCTCTCTGTCCAGCCTCCCTCCCATCTATCCTGCTGCAAACCTTTATCTAGTACCTAAAGTGAATCGCTTTGTTTCCTAGGCTACCACAAAAGATTGTGGATGGAGGATGGGGAGGTGGCTCTGCAGCATATGGACCTGAGATAGACCTCTAGAACCTATATAAAATTTTTGGCATGGTGGTGAGCACTTAATGATCTTTGAGGATTTTTTTTTTACATTTTTGTTTTGCATTTTTTATTTACGTGTGTGTGTGTGTGTGTGTGTGTGCATGTGTGTGTGTGTGTGTACACGTGCACGTATGTGTTTATGTGTGTTCAGGCAAGTGCAGATGCTCATGGACATCAGAAGAGGGTGTCAATTCCCTGGATCTAGAGTTACAAGGAGGTCATGAGACATTCAGCACAGATGTTTGGAAAGGAACTATTGTCTTCTGAAAGGACAACAGGTGCTCCTAACTGCTGAGCCACCGCTCCAGCCCCTGCCCCATGATCAGACATCACAGCTCCACACAAAGCTCCACATGCATAGTGACCCCCAACAGCAGACCACAGTTAGCCCAAATACACTCTGCACTTCTTTTCCAGAGTCTCTGAAGCCAAGCAGGTAAATGTTGCAGCCCCTCTTCCCATGTTAGAATTAGTTATGGTCTGTGTTAGCCTTCTACTGTCCTCATATTGTAGGCTTCTTTTTAGAACTTTTTAAAAAATATTTTCCTTTCTTGACATTTTATTCTTTTATGCTCCACCTAAATTTACTTGATTTTGTGGTGAGCCACCTCAAATGGCTGAGAGAATGGAGTGGGTGAATAAATGTTTAACTGCTGATAAAATTTTTATTGCTGAAAGCAGCATGCAAGCTACAAAGGTTTTCTTTTCTTTTTTATTATCTGGAAGAAGCTAAGATCCAATATATTATATAAAATAAAAAATAAAATTTTAAATAAACCAATGCCATATTATCTATAGTACCCTGAATACAGTTTCATTGTAGTGTGAGCATTTGCACACATGAAGGTGATTCATAAAATTATCAGTCCTAATAACCAAACAAGCTCCACTCACCACCTGTTCTCTGCCACTCAGCACTACTCACCTGCATCACTATCCTAGCTGTAAATGTGGTGCCTTTAAATTCTGAAGTGTGAGAACCTGAATTTAATCCCCAGGACCCACATCATAGAAGGAAAGAATCCAAGTCCTGCAGGTTGTCTTCTGAATATCACATGCATGCTATGGAACACACAGGGGTTACGATAGAAGATAGGTACCTCTCACTGCTGCTGGCTGACACCCACTAAGCACATATTTCATGCCCGCTCCAGTTAAAGATAATGTTTATTCCACTTCATATCTTCTATCTTCATCTACCATCACATGTCACAAGGTATACTAACACTACCTTGATAGAGGAAGTCCTTCTGTATATATGTTTCTCTTATTGGTTGATGGATAAAACACTGTTTGGTCAATGAGGCAGGAAGATAGGCAGAACTAGAAGACGAGGAGAATTCTGGGTAAGGCAGGCAGAGGATAGCCCAACAAAGGGGGGTCACCATGTAGGCTGCCAAAGGAGTAATAGGTCCAGGCATTCTACGGTAAGACAACACCATGTGAAAATACATAGATCAGTAGTTGCAGGTTAATAATTAATACAGAGCCAGCCAATAGGAAGCCCTAGTCATTAGCCAACAGTTTAATAATAAGTGTTTGCGTCTTCATTTGGGGATGGAAGCATGGCAGCAAGACATGGCCAGACAAGAAAACCTCCACAACACAACCTCATGTAAATGTTTGCATTCAGGATGTAAAGATGTAGAGTGTGTGCCAAACTGGGTGTCACACTGTTGAAACTAAAGAATGCTCTCCTAGGCAGTGGAAATGGCTCACCGCATAAAGACCTTCCCATGCAAGTCTAAGTACCTGATCTCAGATTCCGAGAACCCACGTGGAGACAGGCACCATAGCACAGGTCTGCAATTACAGTGCTCCTACGGTGAGATGGGAGGAATCACAGTCTTACAAAGTCTAGAACCAGCTAGCCTGGCATACACACTAGTGAATAACAAAAGACCCTGTCTCACACAAGGTGAAAAGCAAGGTCTGACACCCTGGGTTGTTCTCTGACCTCTACACCTACTCATCATCGCTGCCTGCATACATGCACTCATGTCCAATGCACATATGCAAAGACAACCAAGATATATTTTAGAAAAGTAATCTTTACACTTGCATGCATTTTGTGAGTCAATTATTAAATACCACAATCATTAACATGCAAATTCCATAATACAAAAATTAAGTAAGTTAGTAAGTGCTCAAAACTCACCCCATATTAGTTATTAACTACATTTCACTATTGTTTATGAGTTAAAAATTATGTGTTTCTATTTTAAATACATGCTGGGAATAAAATAATATGCCACTATACATCTCTTCTATTCTAAATGTTGTCTTCAGTAACAGCTGATGGGCATTTTAAAATTCATGATGCTGGAAACTCCTACATGGTGGATGTTGAAAAGAACTACAAAGGAGCATTAGACTTGTGTTATAGGCAAAGTCTATGCTTAAGAAAGTAACAAATAAAATGTTAACAGCTCACATTAAGCACCAAACATATGGCATCTGTTGTTGCTGCATTGTGTATTGCATAAAAACTTAAGGTAACATTTTCCCAGTATTTGGAAGCTATTATCTGATTGAGAAAGAATTTATGGATGAATTACTGAAGAGCTAAACATCCTCATGGTTTTGTTTTCCCCTTTCTTGTTACCAAAATGTTAACACAGATTAAAAATATATATATATTTATTTTGTGAAGACTTACGGTCCTTGCTCTTTTCACATTCGTATGTATGTGCAGTGTATGTGTTTGTTCAAGTGTGTGTGCCTACACAGCACGTGTGTGTGTGTGTGTGTGTGTGTGTGTGTGTGTGTGTACAAGTTGAGACCAAAGCTTGATGTCTGCTGTCTTCCTAAATCGATCTCATATTATGGGGTAAGCCATTTGTTTGAACTCAAAGCTTGGGGATGTCTAGCTAGCCAGATTGCTCTAGGGAATTCCCCATCTCCACTTCTTGAGCACTAAAATTGCATGCAGGTCACCACCACAAAGGGTACATTCCAGCAAAAGAGGAGCATCCAATACTGACTGATCACTGACACCCACATGGAGTTGTATGCACATGTATAAGTCTGAATACCTGTGTTTGCATGAACACACATATATTTATACATAAACACAATTAACTATGTTATTATGCACAAGCCCAGTCAGCTGTGCTATTTAACACAGTGAAGTATTTTTTCTCAAATAAAACCTCATACTTTACCTACACTTGTTCTCTTGTGATCAAGGATGGAAAATGGAGATCGTTCTTCATAGTTTTGGTGGAGAAAAGGTTAGCCAAAACATCAGTTCTCCCCAAAGTCAATGGACCCTGAGAGAGGTTTCCATATGCTGGACTTCAAAGAATGAGTCTCAGGGGTCCACAAGACTGCTCAACACATGATGTTCTTTCCTCCAATGCACCACGCTACTGGAGTTCTAGACTGAGCTAGAATCCACTGCCTTCCAAACCCCCAAAATGTGGAGGAGGCTCCTTCATCTGTCACAACTATAACATTGTGTGCCTCCAGTTTCTATAAATAGCTTGGATGAAATCAGGAAAATGATGCCTTATATTTCAGCGGCATAAAGTATCTAATGAGCAGAAGCTAATTCACACCCAGCAGGAGGGCTTCACGAGGTAATGGGAAATGAGAGTTTCAGGTTTTCAACTTTTAGAAAACAAGAAACCAATGAAAACAGATGTAGGGTTGAATGTTGTGAGCCAATCAACCATTCGTATCACAGTTGTGTGGCTGCAATTCTGCTCTCAGCCAGATGGTTATGGGTACCTTGGCTCCACTCATCAAACATCACCACAGAGCAACTAGTCACTGTGGCAAAAGTTTTTCTAAAGTGACCTTGGAAGACATGGAACAGCCAATAGCCCCCTCATCTAAGAGAACTTTAAATATATTTATGACCATTGAATGTATACCATATAATTTTGTGCTGTAATTACAAAGTTTATTACATTTTATTTATTTATTGTGTGTATATGCATGTCCATATGCTCATGTTATGGTAAACAGGTGGCAGTTTGAGTACAACTTTTGGATCTCAGGAATCAACATGTCTTCAACAAAAGTGCCTTTATCCACTGAGCCATATCACTGAGCAACTAATATCCACTAATAATATCTCATGAGTCTTTCCTTGTCTTAATTCTTCATGAACATTTGGCAAAACCTGCCTAATATGCCATTCTGTGGCTTTCTTTGCTGTCGGCCATATAGGTAAGTTACCTTTCCTCCACAAATAGCAATAGTGTTGTGATGTATACCTGCACAAATCCTTGCCATTCTCTCCAGTAATTTTGTGAGGCTAGATTTGCACCCTTTTCTTAAAACCTTGTCTTATTTATTGGCTCCTCTGAATGCAGAGCTTTTTTATTTCTCTGTAAATAAGACAAAACCAGATCCACAGTGTTTTGGAAACAACAAGGAAAAGCAGCAATATATTATTTTGTCTAAAATAATGCCACCTCTAAAACACCTTGTACCTCATTGAGAGATTACAGTAAATGGGGCTTCCTCCTGACTTGTGTGTTCATCTACAATCTTGGCATAACAAATAAATGTTTCTTATTTACAATGATGTCTGTGAGCTGGAAAGATGGTTCTATTGCTTTTACAAAGTTCCCCAAGTTCAATTCCCAGTATTCATTGAGAGCAGCCAACAACCTCCTGCAACTGTGGTGCCATAGGATCTATTGCCCTTTTCTGGCTTCTGCATGCACCTGCACTCATATGACTATGACTGCCCACACAGAAATGACATACATGAATAAGCATACATACATTTTAAAAAGGAAAGGGGCTGGAGAAATAGCTCGGTAGTTAAAAGCATTTGTTACTTTTCAGAAGACTAGAATGCAGTTGACAACACCCATGTTGGATAGCACATAATGTTTGCCTATAAGTCTGTCTTCAAGGAATCTGACATCTTCTGGCCCCCAAGAGCAGCTACACACACATGGCATACAATCATGGGAACATATACACTCACATACATTTAAAATACAAAACTAAATAATGAAAAAGAGTTACCAGTGACTAGAGGAATATGAGAAAAATGTGCATTGCTCTATTAAAAATTTCATTGTGTTCTATTTGTTCTTTTAAAAGTTTGGATGGTGTGATTGCAAATCATTCCCTTTATAGTGTGCAAGCTAGGGGTTTTGAAGAAACAGAGATGGGCTTTTCCATTGTTTATCTTTCAGCTTGATAAATATGGGTTGACTAAATGCCCCAGTGGACAGCAAATGATCTAATCATCTTAGCCTCTTTTCTGTGACAGAAAATCATTTCCTCATGCAGTCAAAGACCTACCTTGTTGACATGGCTAATGACACAAATTATGTTCAATACATAAATGAATATTTATGAAATATTGATGTACTGCATACCCCTGCCTTCATGATGTATTTCATACACATGTACATAATTTATTCATGTAATTATTAATTTATTCATTAACTTATTAATTTGTTTGATTATTTGTTGAGACAGAATCTCACCATATAGCCTTGTCTGGCCTGAAACTTGCTATGCAGACAGACTGGTCACACAGACATAAATTCCACTTTCCTTTGCCTCCAGGTATTGACATTAAAGCTTGACCACTATACCCAACATTATTTAAATGTTTTAAAATATTTACGTTTTACTTATAATTTTATATATGTATGTAGTTTGGCATGTGCAAATGTGAAGGTTGTATTTGGCCTGACATGGTGCTAGAAACTTAACCCAGGTCTTCTCAAAGAACAGCAAGAGCCCTTATCTACTGAGCCATATCTCTAACCTATTATTTATTTTCTAAAAAACCAATAATATTCATTATTTTTAGTTTAAATCAATGTATTAATGCTGAATTTTTACTGCCTATAACAATGTTGTATGTCAATTTACAGAAAACTGAGATTTAGAATTAAATATATCCAGGACTTAGGAGATAGCTGAACTTGGTAAAGTGCTTACCTTGGAAATGTGAAAACATGAGTTTGCATCTCCAAAGCCCACCAAAAAAGCTAGATTCAGTAATTCCACATAATTCCAACACTATGAGAAGGAAGGTAGGTACAAGTAGGTCCCAGGAATCTTGGAGACAGCTATGCTCACCTAAGTGGCCAAATGCAAGGCTGATGAGAAACCTTGTCTCAAAGAGGTAGAGGATTTCTGAGGATCCCCACACAAAGACTGTCCCCTGACTTCCACATGCATGCATAAGATGCTTGCATAACATAGACAGACACACAAGGTAGGCATGTATGGCAAGTTGGTGGTAGATAGATACACGGTTAGAAAATAGATGATAGATAGATAGATAGATAGATAGATAGATAGATAGATAGATAGCCAAAATTATGGGCTATGTAAACAGTTGAGGGTAAGTTTAAGATTTACTAGGCTTCAACTATTACACAAAGCTAGCATGCCATTAGCAACTATTAATGATTTACATGGACCAAAATCATACAACAAATCAACCAAAATGTATTTAAATTATGTTGAGTTTTAGATGTTTTCAATGAATATATAACTTTGCTGTTTTCCCCTTTCTCAAGAAGCTCTTGTTAATTCTTCTAATGGTCTTACCAAACTTGCTTGTTTTACCTGTACAATGCTGAATTCCTATTCTGCTAACGCTTATATCATACAGGTACACCAAGCATGGGAAAACCCAACTCTGATAGGCACTTGATGTCATTTTTACATCTGATAAGCTATGTCACTGCTGGAATTTTATAATGTTGGGTCTGTATAAGGCCTTTGCTGTGGATTGATCTTCACTGATCTGGACTATGGCCAGTTGAATGAGTTTGCTGCTCTGTGGTCTAATAGGTCTAATTTTAGGAACCTCAACAATTTCTCCCCACAGACACACACTAACCCAGTTAGTAGTCCCTCTCTGAGTTTTTTCACTTGATATTAATGAGGTGTTGAAGAAAAGAGGACTACCTGCTCAAGAAATACTGCCACCCAGAGTATTTCTCAATTAACTCAATTAACAATTGAGACAGTCCTTCACAGACAATCCCATAGACGAATCTGACTTTGGCAATTAGTCAGTCAAGGCATTTCTCTGATGATTATAAGCTGTGCCAATTTGACCATTAAATCTAACTAGCAAGAAAAGAAAGGAAGAAAAGAAAGAGGAAAGACCTGCTGTTGGCTTATCCATCTCTAGGGTTAAAGCTTAAGTTGTACTTTGCTGACAACATTAATCTCAAATGAAATATTTGCCTAAGTCAACAACTATCTTTTGTTGTAAATGTTCACTTGCCAAATACCTCCCTCCCTCCCTCCCTCCTTCCCTCCCTCCTTCTCTCCCTCCCTCCCTCTCTCCCTTTCTCTCTCTCTCTCTCTGTCTCTCTCTCTTTCTCTCTCTGTCTCTCTCTCTTTCTCTCTCTGTGTTAACCATCTGAGACTGCCAAAATCTATATGAAATCACTTGCCTCTCAGTGTTCACTGTGTCTAAGCTTAAATTTAAACTGCTGTATTTAAACTCTTTTCATGAACTGTGGAAAGAGGAGGAAATACAAACACACTTTGGTTTGAATTTGAGCCTTTGTTTCAAATAATAATGAAAGTTGCATACTAAAGAGTCAGAATACTGACTCAGAGTGCTAAGGCACCAACTTAATGCTCTCAAAACAAACGAGGGAGGTGCATACATTTGAATCTTTTATGACCCTGTTCTTTCTGTTTGTGCTTTTCTTTTATTCTTTTTTCCCCCATTTTTACCATACAAAGACCTTAAATTCTTAACATATCAAAACATATTTATCTATATTTATGTGCCCTCCAGAATGACTTTTGCTTTCAAAAACATTTTATAGTGAGATAAAAGAAAAGCTAGGAGGAGAATAAAAGTTATATTAAACAATGATTCATACCCATTGAGCATCAATGGGAATAGAAACAAATGCTGTCCAGGGGCTAGCCTGTATCTTATCATCTTTCGAAATATGTCATCTTATACATGGCAGAACAGACTTTACTCTGCTTTTTTGGGTTTGTTGTTTCAGTGCATTTAAAATAGCATGTAATTCTTCCTTCTCATGAAAGGATTCAAAGAGTTATAGCATAATTTACCCATGGTAAATTGTGCTCACTGTAATTTCAAAGAATTCCAATTTAAAGAGTCAAAAATTCACCTAAACATTCTCGGCTTTCCTTTTAAGAATTTATGGTTTCAAATGCTAAAAAGAGGCAGGCCCATATACATCCAAGCTTAGATAGTCTCAGAGTCATTTTAAAATCTGATTATAGGCACATTCAATTCTGTGCTCCATAAATAGACCATAACTTTGTAGAGAAATCTATGGTCCTTTGTTTAATCTTATTGTTTGGGTTCAAATATTTTTATAAAAGATTCCATTAGAAATAAAAATAGTAAAATAGGATAGAAATGAGTGAGTTTTGTCTTTTCAGTTAAGATACTTCTGGGAGAACAGTTCTAAACACTGTAAATTCACAACCTAGGCACAATTGGCAGTGTTTGATCAGCCGAAATATAAAACAAGAACATAGAAAAATAAATAAATAAGTAAGTAGATGTTTGAAAATGAACACTTGTCAATACATATACTTAAATGGGCAATTTTAAATAAAATATGAGATTACATGTGAAAAAGACTACAATTTCACTTCTACATTATATATGATGGTTAGTATTGATTTCAATTAACAGGTTCTAGAAGTCACTTATCTAAAAGACAGTTCTCTGAGGTCATCTATGAAGGAGTTTCTAGAGAAGTTAATTGAGATGGGAATACCCACCCTAAATAAAGCAACAGGAGAGGCTGGGATCTTGAACTATGTAAAATGTGGAAAGCAATCCTGACACACCTGTGTGTTGCTCTCTCTGCTTCCTAACTATGGACATAAGATGACTAGTTGCCTCAAAGTCCCAGCACTTTCTCCTCTACCATAATCAACTACATGTTCAAACTGTAGGCCAAAATGAATATCCTCTTCTTGAGCTTCCTCTATAAGGCATTTTGTCCCATCAACTTATAAAATAATAATTCACATACCACACTGAGTAGTTCTTACAACCAAGGAGAATCATATCTAATGAGTTTACACCATATTTATACCCAGCCAACACCCCAGACCAACACTCTTGGTCTAGAGAACTTGTCTGCAAACTGTCAGCAAGGCAGATTTCTTTGCCATAACCTTTGAAAACAGCTAAATCAGAAATTCTCTGTAGAGTACACAACAAGTCAAAAGCCTTTTAAAGAGATATAGCTCCTCAGTCTTCTGAATAAGGTCGATACAGGTTTCTAATCCTTTTGAGGATTGTAATATGCAGTCAACATAAAATAATTCTCAGTTAAATGTTAAAAATTAGCAGACATGAAACCTCAACAAAAAGGAAATCAATGAGCTGAATTTTAAAATGGGATAGGGCTGGGGCTATAGCTCAGTTGGCATAGAGCTTGCCTAGCAGGCATGAGGCCTTTGGTTCAATCCCCAGCGCCACATAAAACCCGGTATGGTGGCACTGACTTGTAATCCTAGGAAACAGAGACATCTGTTGTAGTTTAAATAGGAAATATACCCAAAGGCTCATGTGTTTGTACACTTGTTTCCAGCCAGCAGCATTGTTTGGAAAAGAAATGGAATCTTTACAAGTAGAACTTGGCTGGAAGACATCACTGGAGGGGTAAACCTAAAATGTTTTGTGGGTTTATTTTTTATTCATTTGGTTTTTCTCAATTTCCTTTCTTAATTTCATACATTTATTTTATTAATTTTATGAGACTATCACCTGAATACTACATTTTATAGCATAACTCTATTCCTCTTTGCTCTTGACTCCTGACTGAGGACACAATGTGACCAGGCAGCCTCCTGCTTCTGCTGTCATGCCTTAATTATCACAATGGACTGTACACCATGAAATTGCAAGACATAATAAACCTTTTATCCTCAAATTGTTCCTTGATAGGTATTTTGTTGCGCAATAATGACAAAATAAATAACTAATTTGTCACCTTTCAGTGGATGAACGGATAGACAAAATATGGAAGATCAAATGATAAGTTGCTCTTTTTAACAAAATGAAATGAGGCTCTGTGCCCTGGGAGGTCATGTGGCTGTAGTATCAATGCATGTTATCCAGTGTAAATGAAGCTTCAGAATGCTGCCTAATGTATCCATATAATTCCATATTTACAATATGATGGAGAAGGCAAAAAACCATGGACATGCTGAAAACAAACAAATAGTGGTAATCAGGAGGAGGTGTTATGGGGATACCAAAGTAAGTTTAAGAGTGACAGAAACGCTCTCTGGAAGCTGGGTTCTGGAAAAGTTGATGGCTACAAAAGTCAATCTGAGACAGCAATTTTCAGGTTGCCTCTTGTAAATTCACAGTAAGTATAGAATTCACGGACTACAGAGGGTAAACTTTTGACAGAAGTTTATTATAGTCAAAGGAAGGAGGAAGAGAGGGAGGGAAGAAGAAAAAAAGCAGAGAGGGAAAGAGAGCCATATTTCCTGAGATGCCCTTGCATCTCAGGAAATATGGCACCATCCATTTTCTAGTCTTGAGGATTTCTACTGGATTTATAGAAGAAACTAAGGTCAGGTATGAGAAGGGGCATGAGCTAGTCAGCCCAATTGTCTCCAACAATTATTCTGTCTCTACTCACAGTTTCAGTCACATAGTCACATAAGCCTTTAGTCAGAAGTGCTGCTCAGTTAGAGATGACAGGGAAACAGAAATCAGAGCTCTCTTCTGGTATGAGATGTCTCCACCAGGTACATTCTCAGACCTGCTATGTTAGGGATCTTGTCTGTTTTGATCAGTTTCTGCTGTGGAATCTTGTATTCTATGAATATTTGTTTCTTTTATTGGTTGGTGAATAAAACTGTTTTGGCCTATGTCAAGTCAAAACATAGCTAGGCAGGAAAGACAAACTTGATACTGTGAGAAAGAAATGCAGATTCAAGAGATCTACCAGGATCCAATGAAGGAGAAACATGCCAGAGCATCACCTGTAAGTCATTGGCCAGGTGGTGATACACAGATGATTAGAAATGAGTTAAATTAAATGTAAGAGCTAGCCGACAGTAAGCCTGAGTCATGGGCCAAACAAGTATAATTAATATTAAACCTCTGAGTGATGATTTGGAAGCAGCTATAGGACCAGGAGGGAAGTGGCTGTGGGCTGGGTGAGACAGACAAAAAGACTTCTTGCTTTAAGTTTCTATCGTCTCTTCTCCTCAGAGGGGGTAGGGCACAAAGGAAGCTATTCATGTAATGTATAATAGTGCACGGACACCATTAAAAACTTTTTAGAATGAACAACACCAAGACTGAACTCTAATTCAGATTTTTAACAAATACTGCAAACTAATAGAGACTAGGGCTTTATATGCTATTGTGTTAACGTAGACTGTAGCAAATGACATATGTGGACACTAGTTATACAGGAGAACAATTTCTGCTTTTTTTTGTGTTGAAATGTAAGTGACTAGAGGTTCACGGGAAGAATTCTGAGAACCCTACTGCATAATACTGTTGCACCAAAACTATTCTAAAGAGGAATTCTTTTAAAATCTAATATAAAAGGATACTTTTCCCAAAGGGTAAACTTTGAAGTTCCTCAGGCAGCTACACAATGAACACATTCTTGAGGATTTCATCAACAGTTTAGTTGGTAAGAGAGTTGAGAAGGGAGACACCAATAACTAAGTACCTAAGGCTATCAGGAAGCCAGCTACAGATTTGCCAATAGTGACAAAGGTGGCCTCTTCAACACTGGATTATGAATGTCCACTGGGATTCTATTGGGCAGATTTTTCCACAGTTGCACACGTTCTGTGCAAGTTAACTGGCAATGCCATAAAGTTATGCAATGACTTGGACATAGAGAAATGAACAAATTTGACAGAAACAGATAATTCTAAATAGTACCCAATTTCTCCATTGAAGAAACCTAGTTACATTTTGATTCATTTGAAAGTCGGCCATATTTTTCCTTAGTTTTAAAAAATAGGATTTGGGGACCTGTCTCATTTGGTAAGGTGTTTGCTAAGCACACAGAAATATGTGAGTTCTATTTCCTAGGACCTATATAAAAGGGCAGAGGCAGAGCCTATAAATTTAACACTGGAGAGGTAGAGAAAGGAGGATGTCTGAAGCTATCTGAACAATCCCTTGAACCTGCTTGTTAAGTTCCAGCGATTACTTTCAGAAAACAAAAACATAAACATCATTGCCTGAGGAACACATCATTGTCAGTGTCTGCAGTGTCTGGCCTCCACACAGACACTAGGTCAATCTTGATCCAGCAGTAGCTGGGCAAATGAATACAAAGATGTCAAGGATAACACATTAGCTCTGAAAGTAAACAAAAATGGAATGAAAATAAGCACAACAAAGAAACTTGGTCTTACATTGAAAGGTTTTAAATGCCACATCTCTGCCTTTGTTCCTCCTATCATGTTTACTAGAAATTGCTAGATGTTTCTGGAGATAATTTAAAAAAAAATACAACAAAGTTAATATTGTGCTTTGGGGAATATTAACATATAAGTTTTGGGGACAGATGAAATGAAGTAATGATTGGAAAGTCTAAGTGGAAAGTTGGTAAAAAATAATCCAGGATTAAGGGAAATTTTGAAGTTTATTATCCAGAGATTTCCTCCTTCAGAATTTCTCTAGAGACAGGCCCTTTTTCAAATCCATCTTATTCTACAAAACTCACAAAACCAGTGTGCTTTATCTCTTGTGGCCCTTGCTCCACAGTAATATGTCGAAAATAGAGACCCATTTTTCTTCCTAGACAGGGCAGATAGTTATCCAAAGTGAAAAGTTTCATTTTCTAGCATTTTTCACAGAAACTATCAGCTGATAATTACATTGAATAGAAAGTAACCATTAATCACATCTTTAATATATCAATTCATCACTGTCTACCTCCCATGAAGCAAAAGAATTAAAATCAATCTGTAAAATTGAACCCCATCACTACTAAATGCCTGGGGAAGATTTGGGACACAAGGGGAACATTGCTGTATTCAGGAAATGATTTGCTTCTGTAGGCAAGGGGATGGGGGTCTCACTGAGTAACAGGAGACTCATTTTTGTCCTCATAGAAGGTATCTGGAGCTCTTCGCCTTGTTGACTTTCAGCAAATACATTGAGCAAGCTTGTCAATGTTATCTGGCTCCAGAAGGCAAGGAGGAGCTAAGTTTCATCATTAGCCTTTCATTATCCAAATGAAGCCAACAAAATGGCTCTAAAACTGAATTCCTGGGGCTGGAGCCAGGGAGGTTCAGTGGATAAGATGCTGGCTGCTCAAGCATGAGTACCTGTGTTAGAATCCCCAGAATGCATGTCAAATCCAGGTGTGTTGGTGTGTGCCTGTAATCCCAGCACTAGAGGGAAGTGATAGGGAAATCCACGGGGCTCACTAACTCTTCAGGCAAAACAAAGATAAGAAAGAGATGGGGGAAACATGAGGTGTTGACCTCAACTTGTCTTTACATGACTAGGGACACACACATGCACATTCTACACACTGTCACACACAAAACAAGACAAATCTATATCACAGAGTGTCCTCTCAGCCCCTTTTCTCAGCTATGGGGTCTTCCTTGCCAGGAGGCCATAACGATCTCTTCTTCCCAAAGCTTCAGTCAAAAGTATTTTGAGGTTGGTGGTTTAATTTAGAGTCTGGCTGTAGGAAAAACTGATAGAAGAAGGCACACAGAGAGACAAACACTAGATCCTTCTCATTCTCATCTTTGAAATGCAGCCAAGAAAAGAAACCTGCCTCGTCTTCTCAAGTCACTAGGACTCCCTGAAGAGTACACTAACATATTTTTTTTTGTTACTACTTGATAGAGTTTGGAGTTCTGTAAGATAAGGAGTTCCAGAAAATACAGTGGGGAAATAAAACTTTCCGTACCCCCTTAAAGACAGGAAATATTAAGGCACTTAGGTCCGTCTCTTGGTTGAACTTTGAAGTTTCTATCCTATTTTAAGCAGGGAGAAGAGAGGCGGCATTTTTAAGAGACACTCTTGAGAACGCACAGTGATTGTCATTATAGTGCATTATGCCCCCTATAAATTCAGGAAATTAAAAGTAGATGAGATTGGTGCTGTGGCAAGCTGAAAGCTACTGCAGTAATGATATCAGTACTGAGTGGAATGCTGTCCCCTTCCAGAAAAGGGCTCCAGCCCTCAACCCAGCTGTACATATGGCAAGTCACAGGCTCTTCAAAATCACCAAGTTGTGTGTATCAGACACCTGCAGGCTCAGTCATCAATCACAGCAATGGTGTTCCAGACACTGAATCCTAAAATTACCAAAGAGCCTCATTTTCTCTATTGTTTCTAATGCCTTGCAAGATAAATGACAGGTCCTAAACACATTTTGGATGAACTAACTTTTCTATTACCTAAGCGTCCTGTGCAGAGTGCCAAAGTAGGAAAGGAAATGGGGAGAGAAAGGTGAAGGTCACAAATAGAAGGGGCTAGGGAGCTATGATGCCTGTGTTGAGTGTAGTGATCAATCATTTTTATATCAGTTTGAAACTTGGGTTATGAATACTTGGGTTATGAATTAATTGCTGAAGCTCAACCCCTCTCATTACTTTTTTCTTATTTGCTATTTTTTTCTGTAAAAAAAAAATAATTAATAGACAGAAAGCTATCAATATGTGTCAGTCTAGGAGCATATTAGATTGACAAAGGAAACTCAAACCTAGGTCTCGAAGATAGCTTGTAAGTAAAATACTTGTCATGTAAGTATGAGAACCTCATACCAGTTGATAAAGGAAGGCTAAACAAGCATCCAGAAAATGGTCTCAATTTCTAACCATTCTGGTTTGGACCCCTGTGTGGTTGAGGCACCAACTATGATGGCGATTCCATGCAATTTTGTTGGTTGAAAAGAGTTTAGTTGGAGTCACTATTCCAACAACCCAGAACCATATCTCTTTGTTATATTTAAATGAGAACTGGGAAAAATAATCCATAATGGTCAAGAACTGGGGAAAATAATCCATAATGGTCAAGAAGAAAAACAGGGGTGAGGGTCATGGAAAAACTGAGGACCTTAAGAGGAAATAGGGATAGAAGCTACTAATCTAGGGTATAGCTTAAGTGAAGAGAAATGGACCATGCAAGTGTAAAATGCTCAGTGTACACTATAAAAAGAAGCTACCGATGCAAATAAAGACATAGCAATGAATAAAACTAATGCCTTCATTTGAATATCACACAGCTTGCCCAGTGCTGTCACATATGGTGATACATTTGATGCTTGGAGGTTACTGCAAAATGCATTTGCTTATCATACATGTGAGCTGTCATCGCCACGGCCAATTAGATTTGTGTTAGGTGCTGTTTAACACAGTTCCTACCCACAATATTTTAAAAGCTGACAGGTCCCTTTAGTTTGGGCTTCCTATTATGGACCTGTGTTTGCAGTCCCATAGACCAATTTTACTAACAACCTAATGACAACTTTGTAGGCTTTTATTGTGGATCAGATGATGTACCATCAAAATTCATATATGAGGGTAAATGAGATGATTTACAGGTTAGGCCTGCAAGCCTGGTGATTCTGAGTTCAATCCCTGAAACCCACATAAAGGCAGAAGAGGAGAAAAGACTACACAATGCTGTCCTCTGTCCCTCTCATATGCATCCTGACAAAGATATCATGTGTACACACAAACACATATTAACAACAGTTAAAAAAAAAAAAAGACAGAGAAAACATTCATACATGAAAATCCAAACCCCTAGAAGCTGAGATACAATGTTTGGGACTCACTGATGTAGTTGTTTGAGGTGAAGTCAGAAATGTGCTTTAGACCAGTATGACTGGAGCGCTTGTAAAAAGGGAGGGTTTGGGACACAGACGTATACACACACAAAGGAAGAGGAAGCCAGGGGTGACAATGATCTTCTGCTGATGGCACACAAACCACTGGCTCTAGGGCAGAACCTTCTTTCTTTCAGGCTTAGAAGAAACCAGCATTGCTAATAACCGTGACCTTGAATTTCTCATCTCCAGAGACACTAGAATATAAATGTCCGGGTTTGAAGACACCCAAATTATGGTTCTTGTTAATGAAACTCAAGGAAATTAGCCAAGTTGCTATCATGTCCACAAAAGGGATCTAAGAGAATGATGTCAGGTTTCTTCGAGAAAGTTTGTGCGAGGGTTGATGATGAAGAAACTAACTAGTGCATCCTCTAAAGCTTTACTAATTAAAAAAAAAAAATAACCTCAGGTTACTTCTTTACCCTCAAGACCTTGGGATCCTACCTCCACCATTGTGATCACAGCTGTTACATGCCATCTCCTCCTCTTAAAATTCACACTGGAAGTAACTAGTAGTTCTTGCATGGAATGTATATATTACTCCAGTTCTTCTATTTACTGGATGATCTTAGCAATTCTCTTGATATCTGGACCTCCTACTACCTCATCTTTTATTAGCATGCATCCCTGGGAGGTACTAAGGTTCCTTTATCCACTTCCTGCTTCCATCTTTGCATTTGTTATGTGGAGGTCTCCCAGCTCAGCAGATTAAAGGAAACACTAAACCAGCTGGCCTGGTTTGAATGATAAGTTCACTTCTGTGAGTGTGTACTGGATACCATGGGTATCCAGCTCACTCTGAGTGAAACATGCCTTTCATCATTCCATGGGATAAAACCTAGAATAAAGATTTGTGATTAAGAACAAACAAAACAACTGATGGCAACAGCATATAGTAGATTAGTTGCTAGTCCCTTTAATCAACTTAAAGATGTGTTTTCTTCCTTCAAATAATATGTTAATTAAAGTTTGGACTATAAATTACTCATGGACTAGAAATATAGCTCAGTTGGTACAGGGCTTGTTCGGCTGAAATAAAGACCCGGGTTTGATCACTAGCGCCTCATAAACTGAGGGGCTGGTAGTAGAGATAAGATGATCAAAAGATCAAGGTCACCTTTTCCCTCTGCATTTTTATCTATGTTACTCACTTCTGTTTTTCTCTTTTCAATGTTATATCCATAATTCTCTCCCCAATTTTTAATGTCACTCTGATCTAATTCTCCATGGGCTCCAATCTTCTCATACAAATTTTGGCACATCCAATCTATTCCAATTATGATTTCCTTCCTTCTTAAACCTCAAACTCCTCCCTTTGACTGTACCTTTTTCTATATCATTTAATGAATACCTGGATTCAATGCACGCACTATGGAGGCCAGAGTCAGATGCTTGGTGATTTCCTCTATTACTCTCTACCTTATTCCTTTGATAATAGGCCTTTCACTAAACTGGAAGCTCACTGTTTCAACTAGGCTGGCTGGACAGAGAGCTCTTGAAATCTACCTGTCTCTGTCCACAATAGTAGGGTTATAGGGCCATGTAGCCATACTTGGTTTTTTTATGAGTTTTCTGGAGTTCAAACTTGGGCTTTCACACTTACAGAGATGTTGCTCTTACTGAACCATCTACCCTGCCTGTCCAATGCTCTTCTTAGGAGTAGGATTTAGATACATGGAAAGGTTTTAATGTTCCTGGACCCTGGACCCATGGAGAATCTGAGTCTCTTTGGGTCTCTGCTTGAGTGGTTCATGGAGGAGATCCAATCACCTCTGCAAAGATGGAAAGCAACGCGTGTTTTCTCATGAACAGCCCACTGCAGCACTGGGCTGTCCAGCCAACATCCATGTTCCCCTGGAAAACCCCGGTGAGTATCATTTGTGGAGATGGTTTTAGTGGTGAATAGTGATTTCACAGTCATTCTTAACATTGGGAACTGGTTACTTACTTGGAGAGATGTTGAAAGCAAATATTAGTGACACAGAACTAACAAAGATCTGGAGCATGTGTTAGATGCAATTTTAATTTAATTCTGTCTAAACGAATGTAAACCAACCCTCTTTTCCTCCTCCAGCATTGTTTTACTATGTGGACCTATTAGTGTCCTTCCTTCCCCCTTTTCCTCTGTTCTAAGATGCCTGTAGCTGTGACTTGGTTCAACTTTGAAATGATCATCATGTACTGTTTCTCACGTCCCTTTAATTCCTAAAGTCCAAGTTCACTCTTTGAACTTTCAACACGATGTTAAATTCTACAGAATAGTAGAGTTTGAGAAATACAGGCTTTGGATGTAACACAAAGTATGTTAATCTCTGACAACTGAACAACTGTTTCTTCCTATTGGACAGATAACATTCTTCATGCAGACTGTTTTACAAAACTGTACATTGTGCTCTCTCTCTCTGTGTGTGTGAGTGTGTGTGTGTATGTGTGTATATTTATGTTCAGTTGGATGCTATGCCTGTTAGTAGTATGTGCATGTGTATGTGAAGACCTGACATCAAGTTTGAATGTCAATCCTCTAGTGCCATCCATCTTGTGTTTTTATTATTATTATTATTATTATTATTAGCATTTATTATTAGCATTAACAATACCATTATAATTAATGGACTTACTTTGTCAAGTGTATGTGTGTGTACACGTGCATACTTACATATGACATGCATGTAGAGATCAGAAGGCCTTTGTGAGTTAGTCCTTCCCTTCCATCATGTGAGCCTGAGGCACTAGAACTTAGATACTCAGGATTGGTAACAGGCATCTTTATCAACTCAGCCATCTCATTTGCCCCCAACTTGTTTGCTGAGGCAGTGCCCCTCACTGGCCTATATCTAACATAGTAGGTTGGGACTGGCTAGCCAGGTCATCTCCTGGAAATTTTCTGACCCTGCATCCCCAGGTCTAGGTCTACAAGCACTTATTATTAATACCCTTATTTTCAACATGGGCTCTGGGCATTACCTTCACATAATTAAAAAGCATACACGTTGTTAATTTATCTCCCCAGCTCCAATGTAAGTACATATTAAAAGCTGTTTATCACATTGTGACCCCCTCAGCAGATGTGAGGGTTTTTTTTTCTTTCCTTTTCATTAACCTCAAATATCTGGATATGATCATCATTTACTAAGTTCACGTCTTTCAACTTCGCATGCTATCATTTAGCTCATGTCGACAAAGTTGAACAGTTGGAATGGGGTGTGGACATCTGCATCTTTTGATCATTTTCCTTCTCTCTAAACCTTTCATGTCTTAATGGTGATTTATTTATCTGACTCATGCCACTGCAAAGTCTTTAAGATTTTTGAGGAATTAATTTGGGTTATTATATTACAGAATGATAGATATTTCTGTCTTTTTCACAATCTGTTTTCCTTTCCAGGAAAAAAAAAATGTTGCTTCATTTTTGTTAGTTCACTACCATAGGTGTGGAGCTTCTTCCTATTTGCATGCTCTATGCAGAAGTTTAAATATGATATGGTTAGATTGATTCCAAATATTAAACTGTGGATACAATACTAATAAATTCTTCCAAATTTATTATCTCTCAAAATGGGGTTATTTCTCCTGATAATGAGAAAATTCAGGGAGAGAGAGTACAAGTCAGCTATTAATAGAGCATCTACACATTTTATAAAACTTATACACTATACTTCTACAAACTTCTATTCGATCAGCCTGGAGGATAGAACTTCACTATTTATTGGAGTCATTCAGATCACTGTTAAGGACATTAATCAACAGAAAGTCTCTTTGCATAAAGATATAATCTACTAACCTTAGGTTCTCTTTGTCAACCCTATCTGTATCCTTTGCCTCCATGAAACAGCAGAGCATGGGGCAAATGTGATGGAGTGAGACAGGGCTGGAATTATTCATTACCCCCAAGCCTTTCTAATCTAAACAAAGTTAGCTAGGGGGTCACTTCCATCACTTACACATGATGTGGTGGTTGGTGCTGTCATTTTGACAGAACCTAGAACCACTTTGGAAGTGGACCACTCAACAATTCTAAGGGGATTATTTATCTTGACTAGGTTAACTGCTGTTGGGAGACCCATATTAATTGTGGGTGGGACTGTTTCCTAGGCTGGGATCCTGAATGGTCTAAAATGAAGAAAGTGAGCTGAGCACTTGCCCGAATACATCACTCTCATCACTCTCTGTTTCCCAATGGAGGAGGACATGTAACTGGCTACTTCAAAGTGCTTTGACTTCCCCACCATGATAGACTGGATCATTGAATGATGAGTTCAAATAAGGTGTTCATCTTGTAGTTTCTTTCATCAGGCTGTTTTATCATTACAACAGGCAAAGTAACAAAGACAAATAGACACATACAGATGCAAATATTGTTCAGTAGGGGTGTCCCTGTGATTATCAGAATGTCAAATTTACACAATTACAGTAGAATGGGAGACAGTGAATTCTCCCCATTCATGATAGCTATTCATGTAATTCATTTACACCATCCCAGGAGCCTTTGTGTCCCATACATCTATGGTATTTCCTAGTCACGTCATAATCTGTTCTTCCTATTGTGAGTTCAAGTTTCCTCCATATTTTTCTTTCATAGACACATCAAAGACACCCCCACCTAAAGATTCTCATACTGGTGTCTTCAGCATTGTGTTTGACCATCCATTTGATGGCTCCAGTTATATTTTACAAGTCCCACAGTGATGCTGAAGAACATTTATGTTGGCTTGTTTTTTTTTTTTTAATCCTATTTGCCTCTGTGCATTGTTATAGTCCACATTTCCCATCACCTGATCTGTATTTTCTGCTTATAGGAGTATGATTTTAAAGACCTTTTGTTGGCCCTAGGGGTGATTCTGGTGATAAGCTGAGCTTCCCACACTTGTTTTGAATAGTTTTTACAGATATTTCAAAACCTAGTAGCTGGCCTTGACAAGACAGATATGAGAGATAAGGCTAGAAAGTAAACAAGAGACAACTTCCGTCCTCAGACAGCTTCAGCACAAAAGGAAGAGGGAAGGTGACCTGTCCTATTTGATGTACTTTGGCTAAAGAATTAATTTTCCATCCTGCCTTCCATGTGATTCACTGATTGATAGTTTGTTATTAGTAGATGACAGCACGGATTTTCATCCAAGAAAAGAAGGGAGGAGGGCTGCTCCTATATTCAAGACACTGCAAAGCCAAATAACGGAACTTGGAAATTATGGAGAATTAAAATGTTACAGACCAGAGCAAGTTATCACAGATTATCTTTGGTCTCCTCAAAGCCCATCTACTTCCCTTTCCTGTGTCTGAACTAACATCCCTATCATTATAAAAACCTTGAAATGATTCTTAGCAGACCACTATCTGTCTCCAGTTCTGAAGCTAAGAATCTCATCAGACAACATCTGAAAACTGTAGCAGAATGTTCCTCATGTTTCTGTTACATGGCCACTTGTGGCCTTAACACTGTATTTTGTAACTACTTTGATTCATGGCTTTGTTTGTAACTAATATAGTCTATGGAAGTCACCTCTACAGAGAAGTATGGTATATTAGAATCCTGAGTCTGTATTCCCAGGCTATGGTCACTCAGATTTGGGTTCTAGAATAAACTGTCTTTTAGTTCCTTTTTATGTGAGAACTATTTCTATGTCATCAACATATGATGCATATTTAATGACTGGAAGACAGACATACAGTGGTTTCATAATGGCTGGTGGAAAACTGATAGATGATTAACAGATATAAATGCCTATGTGACTTATCACTCTATCACTCTATTTTCAGATTCTTTGTCTTCCCTCTTTTTTGTTTTGTTTTTTTGTTGTTGTTGTTTTTGTTGTTCTGTTTGTTCACTGATCCCCCCCCTCCGGAAGGCTTTTTCCATTTTTCTCCTTCATCTTGCTAAACGTCACTTTCGATTTCCTGTCACATAGCTTTAAAAGGGCTAGCATCTTTACATGGAGAGGAAATGCACACACATTTTCCCAGGGGGAACAATAATAACTTGATGAGCCTCATTGTAGAGTGAGGTCAGACAAGATGCCAGACAATTTGGGTTTCAGCAAAGATCAGTCTGCCAGGTCCTAGCTGTTGTCTTAAAACTAGTTGCCCCTTAAGAAGACGTATTTTTGTGCTAAGTTAAAGGCAAATTTGCATCTTCTGAGCATCTCTATGAGGCCAAAAGTGCTGAGGTTGTGAAAAGCAGAGTGAAGAGTGTTTATTTGGGACTCGCACATACTGCAAATCACCCTCAGGGAGTGACTTAGCACCAGTGAGGAGCAAATAGAAAAATAGGGCTTGAAAAATGCTTTCCCAAACCCTTTGATGGATAACAAGTGAAAACGAAAGTGAGTTAGGAACCCAGAGCTGTGCTCATCTCCAGTGGTTCAGGGAGGCTCTGTCTGGCAGTGTTCATGGAAGTACATCTAGGGGAGGCTTCTAACTCCTGATGGCTCTAAGTGACTCCAGTTGTGAAACCAGCGCTGTGCTTACTCAGGGCTACTCAGAGGTCACCTGTGGAAAAGCAGTTAGGCTTCCCAGTTCCCCCAAAGCAGCGTTTTTGGGCTTTTTATCCCACTCTCTGACCTCTGTGAAAATGCAAACTCTATCAGACTGCTTCCCGTGACCGTAAGCATTGCTACAGTTCAGGAGTCCTAACTGGTTTGTTTCCTCTGCCAGTTAAAGAATTACAAGGCAAGAAAAATCTCAAGTGTGACAGGTAGCAGCAGGCAAATTCCCTGACACAGCAAGCAGGGGCAGACAGACTCAGTGAGGACTGAAAGGCTTTTGCTAAGTGAGAAAGTGCACACATCAAGCACACATAGAGAAAGATCCTCTGTGAAACCAGGGCAGGAGACTCAAGAAACGGTGGCCCCTCCTCCCCTTGAAGGCTACTGTCTTTGGGGGTCTTAAAATGAGTCCTCCTTCCTCAATTTAGGATTGGTAAGCTTGCAAAAAGACAAGCAAGCTTATAGGTCCAGGAGTTTGAGCTAAACTCATCATGGCCCGGGCCTGAACTCCATAAGCAGGGGGCCCTATGTATGTGAGACAAAACCCCATGAGCCTTTGTGTTAAGCTGCCAGGCTTCTGTGGCAAGGTAGAAGGGTGAAGGGGAAGCCAGCCATCTTGGAAATTCCTCACCATCTTTATTATTTAGTCACAACACCACTCCTTATCTGTCTACCCACCAGGGAATCTAACGCCTAGTCCCTCATTACGCTGTTTTCTGACCTGCTACAAAAGCATAGGGTGGGCAGAGATGGGGAGGCAGGAAGTAAGCACAGCCATAGACACAAAAACAAAGTATGTGAAGGGATAAAAGACAGGCAGAAGGACAAAGAAAAATGGTAGCTGGAGGAAGAGAGGACTCCAGGCAGAGAGCAGCAAACCCTGCTTCTACCTCACTTCCAAGGGTGTTGGCCACAAAGCTAGGGAACCTGTGTGTGCCTCAGGCACCATAGTCACAGCCCCATACAATTGCAGGAGGAAGTGCATGCCCATTTTACTCCATTGTCTGGCATGTGGATGTGTGTGTGTGCATGTGACCTAACACGTGAGTGAAGGTCACTGTGCAACTTTAAAGAGTCAGTTCTTTCCTTCCTTCCGTAGATCTGTGGATCAAAGTCAGGGGGTCGGGGTATCAGCTTGGAGCAACAACTGTTTTCAGGATCTGAGTCACCTCCCTGAACACATTCTCTCTCTCTCTCTCTGTGTGTGTGTGTGTGTGTATGTGTGTGTGTGTGTGTGTGAGAGAGAGAGAGAGAGAGAGAGAGATCAGTTTTCTGATTGTACCAATTCCCTAATCCCACTAATTTTTTCATTTCGATTTAGAGTTAGTATACAAAGTAACATTTTCACAATACTGTTTTATCGATTTATTCCTTTCTCTCGCTAAGTCCCTGCCCCATCCCCACTTTCCCTTCCTGCCCCCCCCAGTACCTGCTTCCAGTTTCATATGACACATGTTCACATGTTCTACTCTCCTCCCCACTCCTATCCCTTAAAGACTCTTTCTGTCCCCACACCTAGGCTCCTCCAGTTTGTCGACGTTTATTCATACACACTCTCACACATAAGTCTCTGTAAAACTAGAAGTTAGAGTTTGCATACAGCGGAACAAGCAGTGTTTGTCTTTCTGAGCCTGAGCTACCTCACTTAGTGTCCTTGTAAGGTGTCAATAGAGTCATATTTGAGCAAGCAATAGACCTTGGGCTGCTATGAAACAGTAAATATGGGGGGTTTGGGTAAGTGGAGAGCAGGCTGTAGCTGTAGTTGCTGTCAGTTATGACTGGACAATTGCAGAATACTCTGAACATGACATCGCCTTCTCTACTCAGTTCATAGCTAATCTTAACTGTCAACTTGATGAGATGAAGAACCACCATGGAAATACATCTCTGGATGTCTATACTTCTCTAGAAAAGTATATCTAAAGAAGAAAGACCTGAATGTGAACAGTAGAATCCTATGGACTAGACTTCTGGACCGAATAAAGAGGAGAAAGGGAGCTGAGCACCAGCATCCATCTCTCTCTGCTTCCTGTCTATGAATGCAGTGTGACCCTCTGCTTCATGCTCATGCCATAACACCCTCACCACCAAGACCTATAAACCTCAAACTCTGAGCCAAAATGGACTCTGCCTTCCTTATTTTTTGGTGATGGGGTTGGGGTGGGTCAGGCATTTTCTCTAAAGAAAGCAACTGGTGGGCAATTATGGACTCCTTCTTTTAAGAAGTAACCATTCCTAATCTGGATAATTAAGTCAGTCAAATAATATAGGGAATTTTGATTGTAATAAAAATCATCTGTGTGTTCTGAAACTCACTCTGTAGACCAGACTAGCCTCCAAGTCACAGAAATCCTCCTGCCTCTCCTTCCAAGTTCTGAAATTAAAGACATACACCTCCATGACTGGCTAACATATATAGTTAATTTTGGCAAATGTCCCATGTTCCTTAGAAATTAAGTGTCTTATTTGGCTACTGTGGGTGCATATTTATACTTATGAAGAGGCTAAGTATTGAAGATATTTAGATCATTCTAGAATTTCCATTTTCCTCTGCTCTTTTTAAATTTTAATTAAAGTAAAATCACATCACTTTTCTCCCTTTACACCTCCAATGTTTTTTCCTTCCAATCTCTCCCGTGCCCTCCCCATTACTCTCAAATTGATGGCCTCTTTTCTTTCTTATTGTAATAGATGACCAATAGACCTGCAGGCATGGAAGGGGGATTTAAAATATCCTACACTTAGACAAAGAACAATAAGCAACTAGGACTCTGAGATACAGAAAATCAATCTCTTTAAGTCAGGAAAGTAGGGAAGAGGGAAGAGGAGAGAGAAGGAGAAGGAGAAGGAAGGCGGAGAGGAGGAAAGGGAAAGAGAAGAAGAAAGAAGGAGGGAGAGATAAGGGAGGAATACAGAGAGGAGAGGGGGGAGGGAGAGGAAAGAGAGGGAGAAGGAGTTGTTTACAGATCTGGGAAGCAGACCCAGGGCTCCAAAGCTCTGCTCTGCTTCCTGTTTTCTCTTAACTCTATTTGACTCACATCTTGGGAAATGGACCAACTCTCTTCCAAATTCTTCATGGTCCAAAGAAATGGAACACATTACCTGACTTTAAAATACCACCTTTCCTATATACTAGCCAGAAGTAGGGGCATTAGTAAAATTCCCATCTGAAATCAGAATCAATTTGATTTCTTAGCTTTAACAAATTCCCAACAGTAAAAATAACATTTAAAAGAAAAGGAATGTCCATACCCAGATAGATGATGAATTGGTGATAAATGGATATGTAACTGATTGATGGAGAATTGATAGATGGTAGGCAGATATAAATACCTATGTGATTTTTCATTGTCCTTCTAGCTTCTTCTCATTTGTTACATTTTGTAGTGATGCAACATTAACAAAGAAGGAATATAGCAAGGAGCATGTGTGACTCTGGAAATTTTTTTTCCAAAATTATTCCTACCTAAAAATATACTTAAAAAATATAACCCTTTGTTTTTTCATAATGTTATGGTGTTTTGAATAATGCTTTTTATTGTGTGTTTTGAAGTACTAGCAGGGTCATCATTCTAGTTGAACGCATTCTTTCTCTCCTTCAGCCTGAATACTCTTCCTGACAAAGACATGGCTTTCACCCAACTGTGCTCTCTTGAAAAAAATAAAAATAAATGAAGTACTTCTGAGAACTGAACTTAAGCTCCTGAACTTTCTAATCCTATTTTCTTTAGCATTAGTTACTATTAATCAAGCTGCCTCTTATCTTTATTTATCTCACTTATTGCATAATTCTACACCATCTACAACATCGGGGCCAGGATCCTCACTTTTTATTTCCTTGTTTTGCTTCCAGTAACCAGAATAATGCTAGTATGCATGAGTGCTCAATAAAGTGCATTGTGAGGATGAATGGATAGATGAACAGATGAACGGATGAATCAATAGCTGGGTGAATGACTGGGGGTTGGGTGAGCGGATGGACGAAGAGATGAGTGGATGATAGATGATTAGAAGAGTAATAAATGGATGGGTAGATGAGTGGATACATGGATGAATGGATGAGAAGACAGATGATGGATGATGAAGACTGGTATACTTAGCATCATGCCTGACCCACAGAAAATATTTATCAAGAATCCACTTTTAATACAATAAATCCGTGGCACCAAAAGATGACATTATAATCTTGAGAAACCACATAATTTGCTGATAGTATGAGGTAGCTAGCTGGCTTCATGAGTGATTGTGCAGATGTCCACACCAGACAGGTGTAGCATACCACCCAGCCTTCCCACTGAACTCTGTACCTGCTTTTAGTATCCCGCAAGAAGTGTGGGAGTGATTCTAAACAGCCTGATGAAAAAGAGGAAAAATACAACTGTTGATTTCCTAATGTTCATTGGTGCTATGCCTGACAAAAGTCCATTTCAACAAGCCTCATCCAGAGAGTGGCTTGTCACCATGACTCAGTAATAATACTTTCGATTGCTGGGATAAAAAGATAGGCTTGCTCAAGAAGGCAATATACTAACATGGAGATATCACCCCATTCATCTCTGCTTATTCAATTAGGTCCAATCCAATAAGTATTTACTGAGAACTTCACGTCTTACAATTATTTACTATGGACTGAAGACTTACTCATTTCATGCCCTTCAGTATACTAGACATTCTGAAGCCCAGAAGAGAAGCCTATTGACTACAGTACAAATGAAAACACAGAATATGGGCAAGGAAGATGGTTCAATATGTGAAGCTCTTGCTGTGCAAACATAGGATCTAAATTCAATCCCTAGAACCCACTTTAAAAAGCAAGGCACAGGGGGGTGTATTCTAATTTCAGAGCTGGGGAAATAGAGAGCAGTGACTGATAAACCTAATCTGTTGATGAATTCCAGGCCTGTGAGAGACCTTGCATTGAACACTAAGGTGGGGAGCTGGAGAAGTGTCTCAGTTCATAATAGTGCTTGCTGCTCTTTGTCAAGACAAGTCCAGTTCCAAAACTTGTACTGGGCAGCTTACAACTTCTTGTAACTCCAATTCTAAGGTATCCGACACCATCTTCTTGCCTTCAAGATCACCCATACACCTGTGGCATAACATCAAACACACACGCACTCACACACACACACATGCACATGCACACACACACAGAGAAAGAGAGAGAGAGAGAGAGAGAGAGAGAGAGAGAGAGAGAGAGAGAGAGAAAGTGAACAGCCCCAGGACCACTTGAGGCTGAAGTTTGGCTTCCATATGCATGCATAGATATCCATGAACACACATGCAAACACGTGCATGCATGGATACCCATGAATACATACACACTCATGCATGAATACCCATGAATTAACACAATGTTAATCCTCAATCTAACATGCTTAGGAAGGTGGTGATAGAATTTTTGTCTCAAAAGATTGGAAGAGGGACAGAATTGTGTATTCTTGATCTACAGGTTCACATATATTTTCCCAAAACTACAGAATGATGTTATGTTGAGCTCAGACAAGCATGCTTTTAAGTCAAACTTTAGCAGGTAGCTTATCCAATTCAGATCAAATATAAGCAATGTATTTTGGAAGCAACCAGAAAATCTTGCTCTAAACCATCCTAGGAGATTAAACTTTAAATTAAAATATTAATGGCCAAAGAAGAGAGTAAAAGTTATCTGATGAGTGGAGGAATACAAAACCTAAGCTTATGTAGCTGAAGAGCTCAGTGTTTAAGACTACTTCCTGCTCTGCCAGAGGACCTGAGTTCAATTCCCAGAACGCAAGTTTGGCAGCTCACAACCATCTTTACAGCAGCTCCAAGGGGTCCAGCATCCTCTTCTGGCCTCCATGAGGACCTACACACACACATATACACACACATGCACACATGCACTCACACGCACACACACAGAGAGAGAGCTGGAGGGAGAGAGAGATACATAAATAAAATGAAACTACAGAAATAAAAATTAATAAGCAATATACCCAAATTTTCATACTCTTATAGATGTAAAATGCTTACAGTTTGTGGTGATTTGAATAGCAGTAGCCTCCACAAACTCATCTGTTTGAATGCTTGGCCCATAGGGAGTGGTGATATTAGGAAGTGAGGCCTTGTTAGTGGATGTAGGTCACTGTGGAGGAGACCTTTGAGGTCTCATATAGTCTCAAACCACTCCCAGTATGGCAGTTGCTTCTGCTGCTATGGATTAAGGTGTAGAGCTCTCAGCTCCTTCTCCAGCAGCAACACATCTGTCAGCATGCTACCATGTCCCACCATGATGATAATGGACTAAACTTCTGAAATGGTAAGCCTCCCCCAATTAAATGTGTTCCTTTATAAGAGTTGGCATGGTCATGGTGTCTCTTCACAACAATAAAATCTTAAACTAAGACACGGTTACTCCATGTCTAGAACCCAGATTTTTTTGTTCCTGAAGAACTCTTTCCCCTTCTACTGCCTTTTCTCTGCTTTTTGTCTCTCATGCTCTTTCACGTACCTCTTCTCTTATTTATTTTTCCATTTACCTTTGCTTTCTCCCCCTGGCCCACCTACTATGCCCTCCAGGACCCAGAGCACCGGAGTAAAATCTATGTCAATTATTGGCCCATTCATTTAAAACTTTCCTGAGGAACTGTACTATAGCAAGTAGTCCATATCACATGAAATTATAGTTTCAAAACAAATCAGTCATTAATGAAAATGGATTTGATGTCAGAGGAAGAGCAGATGGTGTCTTCTCAGACCATCTGAGCCAGAGTCTCCCTTCTCTGCTCTTGTCATTATGGGCTTGGAAATTGTTTTCATTCATCAGATGCATTTAGGATAGTTGGGTTAAAACAATTACATCAAGTGAGTTATATAAGATGGCCTACCATAGACTAGAATAGGGGCTAATATATTGTATGAAAATTACACTTTTAACTAAGGAGATGAGATATAAAAATATTAATAAAATAGCAGCTCTTACTAGAATATTGCTTCAAAACTATGTGGTCAACTGCATGTATGTATCATTACATCTAATTCTGACAAGAACATTTAATGCATATATTTATAAAAATTGGAATGTGAAAATGTCAGTGATTGAGAGCCATAGGCAGAGGTCATAGACAAACTCAGTTCTTGGTCCTTGGGTCCCAGTTGTCTACCATCTTCTGTGACAGCCAAGAATTCTGGTTTATCAGGAAGCAGATGTACAGAGAAAGGTTTCCAAAATAAAACCTGTCAGAGGTAGTAGGCAGGTAGGAGGTAGAGGGTGTCAGATGATAGTGGAGACATGCCTTGTTGCTGGAATGTCTTCTTTGCAGCTTAGTCCCACAGCTGATTTCCCCCAAGTAAGCACACAGACACTATATTAATCATAAACATTATTGGATAATGACTAGGACTTCTTATTGGCTAGCCCTGTCTTACATTTTAACCCATTTCTATTAATCTAAGTATTTCCACGTGCTCTTATCTTAGTGGGAGAAGTCTTCTTTGCAGCACCTCGCTTCCCACTTTTCCCAGAATTCTCATCTCCTAGTCCTGCCTATCTTCCTGCCTCTATTGGACAAACACTGTTTTATTCATCAACCAATAAGAGAAACACACATATAGAAGGGCATTCCCCATATATGCCCCCATTCTTTTCTTTGTTCTGTTTATTTTCATGTGGACACTATTGTATATATGTGCTTGTTGGCTTTCTGTCCATGAAAAGCTTGTCACGGAAAGTGGGGAGATGGTTTAGTGGGTAAAGAGCTTGCCATGCAAGCCACTGGACCTGAGTACACTGATGCTAAGAACCCACAAAAAGTAGAACATGTAGCAAGAATTTGTCACTCCAGGGCTCCTATGGAGAAACATAAAATGGAGACATTAGAGTCTATGGAAACTCCGATGCCAGCTAGCCTTGCATTAATGGCAGCAGGCAAGAGACCTGAGATTGTCCTCCACATATATGTTGTAGCAAGTGCTTACCCACAATCACTCAAAAATGCACACATGTGCACATGCCTGAATGCATGTGCATGCATGCCAAAGCACATACAAGCACTATACAGAAAAAGGTGAAATGAAAATGAATAAATAGTGCCCCCCAAACTATATTTAAAAATTAAGAGTCAATACACCCAAGTTGGAGAAAAATTACAAACTCTACTTAAGAAGCAATAAAATCGGGCTTGATACCACTTATCTGCTTAATTATCTTATAGTTATATTGAGAAGTTGGGTGCCAAACAGCAGAGCTCAATAGAATATGATTCATATTGATTATTCCTCTATTATTTCCAAATGATAAATTGGGGATGTATTTTTTTTAGTTGAATTCCAGGAACCAATCCTGAGCATACTCATTTACTGTGCCTGCATTTTAGACACCAAAATCCACCTTTCAAATCAGAGATACAAAATTAATTTATATTTAAACTCAGTTGAAAGGTTGAGGATCTCTTAATACACAAACAAAAACTTTGAATAGGAAGCAGTAATGTTAACTGTGATATAGAGTTTGTTTAATAATCAATGTGATTGGATCTGAGGAGATATCTCAGTGTATAATAGTTCTTGCTGTAGAAGCATGGAGACCTGAGTTCAAATCTGAAACACCTGCTGCTAGAATTCTTTACATAGGGAGATATAAAGAGCATCTAACTCTCCTACCACCACGGACTGCTAAGTTCCCAATGACAAAACATAACACAGTTCTATCTTCTTGGGGAAAACAATGCTTTTTATTGAGCTTACTGACATAGAATGGAACTCTAAAGCAGCCACGCATGAGTTATAGCTTCTGCATAGCCATATAGATGAATCCCCTCTTCAATTAACTCCAACAGCAGCAGCAGCCTGTGTACTTTAATACCTTACTAGACCCAAAGACACAGACTCCCAAAGCCATGTGCAGTTAGAGCATCATTTTGTACACATAGCTGGGAGGAGTGACTGGAATGTCAGATGAAGTTCCAAAGGTGTGTCCCCACACCCTCCTTCTATGAACCAATTTCAACTGGCGACAATCCCCATCAGAGTCTGGCAACCAGGCAGATCATATAGAATACAGGTGGCAGTTGTTCAGATCAGTGGACTTCATTGTATAACAGAACCCACAGAAAAAGACAGGCATGGCTAAATATTGGGGTAAGAGACAGAATCCCAGCAGCGTTCCACCCAGCGTCTCACAAAATCAGCAAGATTTTCATTCATTCAGATACCTGTGGATAAAAACACCTTAAGTTCAACTGTAGTACGCACAAGTGCATGTATCTACATACATATGTACATGTATGGCATCGTTTTTAACGAGAAATTTAATGAGAAAATACTCCATTGTATAAATGTATTGCATTATCTTTATCCATTCCTTGGATGGCGGTTGATGGACATCTACATTCTTTCCATTTGCTGGCTATTATGAATATTGCTGCTATGAACATACCCTTATGATATGGTAGAGTGTTCTTTGGGTATATGCCGAAGAGTGGTTTATCTGACTCTTTAGCTAGGTCAATTCCTAATTTTCTGAAAAACTTTCATATTGATTTCCATATGGCTGTACAAGTTTTCACTACTACCAGCAATGGAGGAGTGTTCCCCTTGCTCTGCATCCACTCCAGCATGAGCTATTGTCGCATCTACCTTGGCCAGCAAGGAAACACGACCACGACTCTTCTTCAAGCAGTTTATTCAGAAACCATGTACATCAGATTCTGCCTCCCCCAGCCCCAGCAATCCCTTAAATGTGCACTCACTGCCCAATCAGCTCATGCCATCTGGCGATCCCGGATAGGCCATAGAAGGAGGAAGCTCACCAGATCCATTAAGCACTTCCAAATAAGGCTTGTTTACTGCTAAGCTCGGACTACCTGGCATCCATCCAGGTGCCATCTTGGGGCTGTGGCTTCCTACAAGCTATCACTTGTGTTTTCTTTTTTTTTAATCTTAGTCATTCTGATATGTGTAAGGTGGAATCTCATAGCTATTTTGATCTGTATTTTCATAACAGCTAAAGATGTTGAACATTTCTTTAAGTGTTTCTCAGCCATTTGAGATTCTTCTGTTGAGAATTCTCTGTTCAGATCTGTGCCCCATTTTTTAAAATTGGATTATTTGATTTGTTGGTGTCTAGTTTATTGCGTTCTTTATATATTGTGGAACTGAACCCTCTGTCAGATGTAGAATTTGTGAAGATCTCCCTGCCTATAAGCTGCCACTTTGTCCTTTGGACAATGGCCTTTGCCATACAGAAGCTTTTCAGTCTCATGAGGTCCCATTTGTTAAGTGTTGATCTTAGTACCAGTGCCTGCATGACTGGTGTTCTGTTCAGAAAGTTGTCTCCTGTGCCAATGTGTCCAAGGCTATCCTTCCTTTCTCTTCTATCAGGTTCAGTGTATCTGGTTTTATGTTCTCGTCTTTGATCCACTTGGACTTGAGGTGATAGATTGATAGATGTGGATCTATTTGCATTATTCTATATGCTGACATCCAGTTAGCATGGAGGAAGAGAGAATACTTGGAGGGACATCTGCAATCAGTGGATACCTCTGGGATGAGCTAGAAATATAGTGTAATGGAAACTGCCAGAAATCTCTGAGGGTGACCCTTGCTAAGACTCCTAGCAATGGGGGATATGGAGCCTGAACCACCCATCCTCTGTAACCAGGTAAGACTTCCACTGGAGGAACTGAGACCCTAACCCAGCCACATAATGTTTTAGCTATAATTTTCCCTGCCTACAAGATATGTTGGGTTTAAGGTGATGCAAAAATTATGGGAGTAGTCAACCAGTAATTGGTCCAGCTTAAGACCCATAACATGAAAGGGAGCCCACCCCTGACACTGCCTGGAAAGTCAGTTACCAAGGCTGAACAGCTCAAAGCCCTAGGACAGAACCAAACATAACTGGAAATAAAAAAATAAAATGCCAATTTAATGATGGCCAACAATATTCTGTTATACTTACATATTGGTGCCTAGCCCAGTTGTCAGAGAGAGTTCATCCAACCACTGATGGAAACAGATGCACAGCCAAATACTAGGGATGTGTGGAATCCTCCGGAAGAGAGAAAGGAAGGATTGTGGAAGCCATAAGTGTCAAGGGCACCACAAGAAAAGCCACAAAATCAAGTAACCTGGGTTCACAGGGGCTCTCGGAACCTGAGCTTCCAACAAGCAGGGGATTGAGTTAGGCTCTCTGCACACATTAGAGTTGAGTAGCTTTGTCTTCACATCAGAAGCCTAACAGTGGGAACAGGGGCTGTCTCTGACTCTGTTGCCTGCTTTGGGGACACTTTCCTCCTACCAGGTCACCCCATCCAACCTTAATAGGGGAGAAAGTATCTAGTCTGACTACATCTTGATATGCTATGGCTGGCTGATATTTGAGGCAGATCAGCACTTTTCTGAAGAAAAAGGAGGAAGGGTGAATGGGAAGTGATAGCAGAGGTTGGGGGGGGGACTGGGCGGAGGGATGGGGGGAGGAGAGGGACTGGGCAGAGGGATGGGGGGGCTGGGCAGAGGAACTGGGGGGAGGGACTGGGAGAAGAGGAGAGAGGGAGGGCAAACTGATAGAACTGGAAAAAACAAATTAATAAAAATTACAAAGGAGCTAATACAAATTTTAAAAGAAAAAAATTAAAAATAAACTAACAGAAGCCTTCACTTAAAGGAATATATAATGCTGGTATGTTTTACTGCATGTTTCTGGGAATTCAACTAAAATAAAAAGCTAATACATTTAAGTATCTCTGGAGCATTTAAGAATCTTATAAATACATCCAGGAAATAAAGAATTTCGTACTATGAAATTTCCCTTTCTGACAAATTTTCCTTCTTATTAAGTCAACTTATTTCAGAAAGGTTACATAAGCTTAAGCACATGATGTCATATAATAAATCAAGATAAATGGAAAATATATGATTCCTTTTTACAGAGTATGATTTCAATGCTTATTCCATCATCTTTCCCTTTGGCAGAGTGCTTCAGTATGAATCTGAGCCCCAATTCACAATGCACGAACAGAGGCTATTTATTACAATGTTGTGTCATTTGTCACTTTTATGGAACTCAGTGTATTTTGCAGGCTGTAAAATGGGCGAGAGTGATTCAGAAATGATCTATGCCGTCATTATTCCTCATTCCTTCTGCTTGAATTGCATCTTCTCCCTCCAACAGGCTTGATTTATTAGCCGAATAAATAACAATCTGCTTCAATAATGTATATCTATCGAGACTTCATTAGCTGCCCAGGAGATGCAGTCCTGATTTTAAATAATTGAAACACACAAGTGATGGAGTCTAGTGGACGTGAGATGATTGGAATATAAATATTTACAGAAGCAGAGTGGAGGAAGGAAAATGTTTTCCGGGTTGACTGGAAACAGAGGGGCACATTCAGATGACGGTAAATGTTCTTTGTGAGAGCATGGAGATTTGGGGGTTTCTCTTTTCAGCTAAAAAGACATCTTAGAATGGAAGTATAGTCATATAAGTTCTTTGAATTTCCCCCAAAAGCTGTCCCTAAAATTCTGCTAACTCATTTACGTTTTGTTTTCTGGATGGGGTGTGTGCACACAGAGTGTGTGTGTGCACTGTGTGTGTTATATGCATACATGTATGGACAGATATGCATGCCTTTTTGTACATAGAGGCCAAAAATGGACATCAGATATTCTGAACTACTCTCTACTCTACCTTTTCTTGAGATGTGATCCCTCAATAAACCTAGAGCGAGGCTGACTGACAGCATGCTACAAT